>NC_000087.7:82172900-82509984 GCF_000001635.26 Mus musculus | reverse complement strand
AAGTAGAAGGAGAAAAAGAAAGAGAACGAGAAGGGAAAGTAGAAGGAGAAGAATATGGAGAGGGAGAACAGAAGAAGGAAGGGAAGAGGAAGGGGTGGAGCAGGATGACAAGGAGAAAGAGATGGAAGAAGAACAAAAAAAGCAGAGGAAAATGAAAAAGAAGGAGCAGGAGGGTAGGAGAAGGAGAAAAGGAGAAGGTGAAATAAGGAGGAGAGAAGGAGAGAAGAAGAAGGAGAGAGGAGGAAGAGATGGGGAAGGAGAAGAAGTAGAAGAAGATGTGGAAGAAGAACTAAAAGAAGAAAGAGGGAGAGGAGAAAAAGATTGAGAAGGAAGAAGAAAGAAGGAGAAGAAAGAAGAAAGAAGAAAGAAAAGTAGAAGAAAAAAAGAAGAAAGAGGAGGAGGAGGAGGAGGAAGAGGAGGAGAAAAGAGAAGGAGAAGGCAAAGAAGGAGAAGAAGTAGAAGGAGGACAAGGAGAACATGGAGAAGAAATGAGAAGAGATGAGAGGTATAGTTAGGCAGACACAGACAGAGAAACACAGACACACAGAGAGAGTCGTGTACATAAACATTCACACAGAGACACACAAGTAGGCACAGAGACAGAGAAAAATATACATATAAAGAGAGACATGCACAGAGACATTCACAGAGATACACACATTTACACAACTTAATTAAGAAGTATTTACAAAAATATATCTATGAAATTACAAGGATATTAAGTACTAAATTATGTGAGCATTGAGGAGGAATGAGATCCAAACAAATTTTGCAAGTCCTGCAACATTCTGCATGCTTCCACACAGCTTTAGCTGTGGGAGTATCAGTTATAGGGCTGTAACTTTTGTTTTTTTCATTTATAATTTACTGTGAATCTCCTTTCTCCACCATTCAATATGGTCAGTAGTTTCCATGTCGAATGACTTTCCAATGCATGGCATCTAGTGAGAAAGAGAAAACAATTTAAAAAAAAAGAGTCTCTATGCTGGAGCCAACTGTACAAACAATTTGTAGTTATTCTCCAAATGCAGGGCTCAAAGAACTCAGAGGCTCCTCTAGCTTTTACACAGATCTTAAGTTTGGTCCCCCAGCATCACTGAGAACCTATTGACAATTCTCACTCAGGTCATAAAGCTATGGAGCATTCCAATGTATTGAGTTTCAGAGAAAAAGCCATTTGTAAGCTTATCTCTCTAAAAGTGAAGATTGCGCTGAAAATTATGAAAAGTGAGAATAATTTTAAATATGAAAAAACATTCCACACACACACATTAAAATAATACATGTAGACAAAATTGACAGCAATCTATATGACACAATACCCACATACACGAGAGGGGAAGGGGCAGGGGGAGAGTTGGAGAGACATATGTATACTTACAATACTTTTTTTTTTTTTTAGTCAAGTTGTCAAAACTGACACAATCAATGTACAGGAAGAGATGTATATGGCAAACACTGGGGACAGACTGTCATGATAAGGACAGCATAGGAGGAAACAACAAGTTGATCTGTGGCATTGAGAGCCTGAATGGGCCCTTCTACATTTGGTTGGATTTAGAATCCAAGATTTAATTCAGAACCAGCCAGCTCCCTCCTTGTCCCAGTGATCTACTTTTGCTGGGGCACAGTCACAAAGGTTCCACAACATTTCTAGACAGTTTTCCCAGTTTTAGACAACTGGGACTGTGGGAGATATAACCCCCCCCATCTTAATTAAACTAAGCCACGCAAATGCAAAATATTTTTGAAAACAGTTTAATTTCAATTTTGGAAAGAGAACAGAGAGCTCTACAATGATATGGACTGAATTAGTCTTTAGGTTCCATTGTGCACCCTAAATTAAATATAGTGTAAAAGATTCTGTTTTCTATGTAGCAAGTGAGGGCTGAAAACAACACACTAATGGAGATAAAATGCAAAAAACTGGGATATACAGTAACAATTCAAAATGACACTGTGAAAAACGATGTATTTATACATGTTAACTGTCCTATTGACCACAGTGTCATTCATCATTGTGTTAGGGGATCCAATCTAGTGATTAATCATCAGGGTTTGACAGTAAAATCTTTAGGATCAATACACCAGACATTAGCTGGAAAATGATATACAAGAATGTAATGACCTTTGGTGTCTTCTCTGTGAATCTGTTGTATGGATGCCCTGTCGTTGGTTGTTTTAGTTGTTAGTGTTGTTTTAAAATAGAAATATTGAATGCAAAAGCAAGTTGCAGGAGCCCAAAATGTCTTTGCATCCTCTCTTTCTCCTTCCCATAACTTTCTAATTTTCCCAATCCCCACATTCATTCAAAATACAGAATTTCAAAAAATAAAGAAACTCATTCATCATCTTTACTTTGTGCTTGCATGCTGGTTGCAATTATCTTGTAAGCATTAAAAATCAGGCTAACATACTGCCTATGTTCAATAGGGTTTCATTGATGTGAAGCTACATCATGACTCAAGAAACACTTATAGGGAAAATTTAATTGATGTTGTCTTACAGTTTCAGAGGGTCAGTATATTATTATCTTGATAGGAAGAATGGCAGCATCCAGGAAGAGTCGGTGCTGGGGAAGGAACTAATTGGTCTATATCTTAGTCTGAAGGCAACCAAAAGGAAGTTTGTGGCCATAGGTAGCAAGGAAGAGGATCGATTTTCGTCACTGAGCAGAGATTGTGCACTACATAAAAGCAAGCCTACACAATGATACACTTCCTCAAACAAGCCAACACCTTGTAATAGTGCCACATCCCATGGGCAAAAGATATTCTAATCAACACACTGCATCATAGGAAAATGGTAGAGAGACATAAAGAAAGATACTGCATGATTGCATTCCTCTAGTCACAAGTGCTACATACCTACACGTTAATATGCACACACACACACACACACACACACACACATAAACACACACACACACACACACACATAAACACACACACACACACACACACACACACACATGCCTATCTGATATGCATAATAATAATGTGCAGTCTCGGGTCCTGTGCGATTGGATTGGACCAGGTGCTGTGTTCCACCCACCAGAGGTCTTAGGATCCCGTGGTGGATCCTGTGTGTGTCCTTGGGGGTGTCCAGAGACACCCCTGGCAAGGGACCACGGTGTTCCCTTGATGTACTTCTGTTGTCCAATTGCTCTGGCTAGGATTTCAAGTGCTATATTGAACAGATAGGAAGAAAGTGGACAGTCTTGTCTAGTCCCTGATTTTAGTCGGATTGGTTTTAGTTTCTCTCCATTTAGTTTGATGTTGACTACTGGTTTGCTATATATTGCTTTTATTATGTTTAAGTATGGGCCTTGAATTCCTGATCTTTCCTTGATTTTTATCATGAATGGGTGTTGGATTTGTTTAAATGATTTCTCAGCATATAACGAGATGATTATGTGGTTTTTGTTTTTGAGTTTCTTATGTAGTGGATTACGTTGATGTGTTTCCTTATATTAAACCATCCCTAAATCCCTAGGATGAAGCCTACTTGATCATTATTGATGATTTTTGTGATATGTTCTTGGATTCAGTTTGCATGGACTTTATTAAATATTTTTGCATCGCTATTCATAAGGGAAATTGGTCTGAAGTCTTCTATTTTGTTGGGAGTTTATGTGGTTTAGTTATCAAAGTAATTTTGGCTTCTATAGAATTAATTGAATAGAGTACCTTCAGTTTCTATTTTATGGAATAGTTTCGGGACAGTTGGAATTAGTTCTTTTTTGAAGGTCTGATAGAACTCTACACTAAACCCATGTGGGCTGTCCTGGGCATTATTTGGTTGGGAGATTATTAGTGACTGCTTCTATTTCTTTAGGGGGTATGGGGCTGTTTAGATCTTTATTCTGATCTGGATTTAACTTTGGTATCTGATTTCTGTCTAGAAAATTGTCCATTTTGTTCAAGTTTTCCGGTTTTGTTTAGTATAGCCTTTTGTAGTAGTATCTGATGATGCCTAGGTTTTCCACAAGTTCTGGTCTTATGTCTCCCTTTTCATTTCTAATCTTGTTATTTAGGATACTATCCCTGTGCCCTGTAGTTCGTCTTGCTAAGAGTTTATCTATCTTGATACTATTTTCAAAGAACAGGCTCCTGGTTTGGTTGATACTTTGAATAGTTATTTTTTTTCCCACTGGTTGATTCCAGCCCCGAGTTTGATTATTTTCTGCTATCTACTCCCCCTTGTAAATTTGCCTCCTTTTGTTCTAGAGCTTTTAGGTGTGCTGTCAAGCTCTTAGTGTGTGCTCTGTCTGGTTTTTTTTGTGGTGGCATTCAGAGCTGTTGGTTTTCTTTGTGGGACTACATTCATTGTGTCCCATAAGTTTGTGTATATTGTCCCTTCATTTTCATTAAACTCTAAAAAGTGTTTAAGTTCTTCTTTATTTCTTCCTTGACCAAGTTATCATTGAGTAGAGTGTTGTTCAGTTTTCACGTGAATGTTGGCTTTCTATTATTTATGTTGTTATTGAAGATCAGCCTTCTTCCATGGTGATGTGATAGGGTGTATGGGATACTTTCAATATTTTTTTGAGTCCTGTTTTGTGACTGATTATATGTTCTATTGTGGAGAAGATACCATGGTGTTTTGAGAAGAAGTTATATCCTTTTGTTTTAGGGTAAATGTTCTGTAGATATCTATTAAATCCATTTGTTTCATAACTTCTATTATCTTCAATGTATCTCTGTTTAGAGTCTATTTCCAGGATCTTTCTATTGATAAGAGTGGGTTATTGAAGTTTCCCACTATTATGGTGGGCAGTGCAATGAGTGATTTGAGCTTTTCTAAAGTTTCTTTAATGAATGTGGATGCCTTTGCATTTGGAGCATAGATATTCAGAATAGAGGGTTCATCTTGGAAGATTTTACCTTTCATGAGCATTAATTGTCCCTCTTGTCTTTTTTGATATCTTTGGGTTGGAAATTGATTTTATTCTATATTAGAATGGCTACTCCATCTTATTTCTTCAGACCATTTGCTTGGAAAATTGTTTTCCAGCCTTTTACTATGAGGTAGAATCTGGTTTTTTACCTGAGGTGGGTTTCTTTTATGCAGCAAAATGTTGTGTATTGTTTATATAGCCAGTCTGTTTGTCTATTTGTTTTTATTGGTGAATTGATTCCACATTAAGGCAACTTCAGACCAACTTCTCTTATGTATATCAATGCAAAAATACTCAATAAAATTCTCCCCAAACTAAAAGGGCTATTAGGTTCTTTACTGAGAGTCAAAACTGCAATGAGAACTTCCAGTTTTCCAAATGTCTCTGACTAATTGCTCTTTGATAGTAACTAGGCTTTCTCCTACTCAGAGCACATTACAAGAGGTTGTATAACAATTAACCAAAGGTCATCAGAAGGGAACTAATGATTTATTATAGGTTCTAGGGTAAAAGATAAAATATTGATTGGGTTTACCTACACAAAACTTCACTAACATCTTAGTTATGGTTTGATACCTTCAGTGAACCTGTTGATCTGAGACAGTTGTTGAACTTTGTAGCATGTGGTCATGTATTCTGAAATATGTATAAGTGCTGAGGACAAAGAGACGAGGAACATCTAGAGAAAAGATTTTTTTTTTTGCCTTTCTCCACTTAGACTATTTTTTTTTTCCTTTTGCCCACTTAGAAGAATTTTTCCCTTTCCCCACTTAGGATCTTTCTGCTTTTCCCCTTATATAACTTTCATAGGAAATTTTTTATAACTTAGTAATAACTTCTATAATCACTTCTCTAAATTCCTTCTCTTCCAGTGACATCTGGTTAGTAGGCTCAAAATTAGAGCCCAGCAATTCCTGCTGAGCTAGAAAAAAGGCTGCATTGCTTAATCCTCCTCTTAGGCTACAGGTGTTAATCACCTAAGCCAGCCTACCCTCAGAAAGACCCAGTACTTTTTAGAAGTTATCATCAGCATTTCAGTACAATGAGAGAGCTAGAAAGCCCTGGGACACTTAGATTTTAAAGGCATTGCCAGGGTCCTACTCTGTGACTCCACTGCTATCCTGGCTCAGAGCAATCCTGGACCTCAAACTCTACTATAGAGAAGAAGTGATTTAAAAAAAAAACTACATGGTATTGATACAGAGACTGACAGATGAATCAGTGGACTAGAACTGAAGATCCAGAAAGAAAACCAAATATTTATGGACCCTAGATTTTTGACAAAGAACCAAAAAAAAAAAAAAAAAAAAACGATGGAAAAAAGAAAGGATTTTCAATAAATGGTGATGTTCTAATTTGCAGTCTGTATGTTGAAAAATAAAAATAAATCCATACTTATCACCTTGCACAAAGCTCAGTTTCAAATTGAACACTATTATCAACATAAAATATGATACACTGAATCTAATAGAAGATAAACTCATTGACACAGAGAGGGAAATGTCCTAAACACATATCCCATGGTTCATGCTCTAAGATCAACAATTCATAAATGTAAAATAATAAACTATTTTAGATCATCTCCCCATTAATGTAACAATCACTGTAGTCATCAAATGGTTTCCATGTAAGATTTGAGGCAATACCATATTAACCATTTTTTTTTTAATTTGGTTGGTTAATTGTTTGGGGGGTATTCAATATGAAATGAACAGGAGATCATTTCCTGCCTGCGAACAACGTGGAGGGAGTCAGTTCAGGAAACAGATAGCTACTACAGATAATAAATAAATAAATACTCCAAATGAAGGCAATTTTTAAACCTTTCATAGCATGGCAAAAAACACTTTAGTCATTTACAGACCAAAAGCTAGAACCTCTTTGTAGTGTGGGCATTGGGCTTAGCAGCCTAGTCTCAGTATACTAACATACTTGGAAATTATCATAAAAAAATACACTGAATAGTTTGTCTTTAGATCTTTAAAAACCTCAGAAATACTTATCAAAATAAAAGACTATAATAAATTCAACAGAATAAGTTTCATTTTCTTTCAACAAAAATTTAGGCTTTTTATAATAATAAATATTTGTTATGAGTAATTCTAGCTCATTTGGTCATAAATATATATGTTTTTAGGAAAATAATTCTAAAAACTTAAAATTTATGTTTTGTATTATTATGTATAACATTGGCAAATTAGATAAGACATGCTCATTCATGTTAAACTCATAAATCTACTCCTATTTATTGAATCTTTTAAAAATCAGAAACCTCCCTAGGCAAGATCTTAAACTAATGTTCCCACTTATGCCATGACATTTTTAGCAGATATTTAAATGTATTAACTGATCTACTAATGAGTAGAAATCTGAAAGACCAGAATCTCTGTTACCTTTCACATAATGATTCTATTCAATGTAAACTATGACTACAATTAGAAAAATACCCAAATCTTAAAGTCAAATCCTCACCTCTTTTATCAGTCATAGAAAATATTTTAATAGCTATGGTACTGTAATCTGTAATCCCAGCACTTGGCAGTTGAATGAAGGAGGATCAAGGCCTTTGACTGTCCATAGCTACATAGCGAGTTTGAGGTCAGCATGAGTAATGTAGGACTGTCTCAAATAAACCTGTCCCCTACAAATCAAACAGAAATCTAATGTTAGTATAAAGATATAAAAAAAGTAAATATTTCTGTCACTTCAGTAGGAAAATGTTGACCAGAAATACTAAAATAAATGTACAATTGCAATTTTTTTACTATATTTTTGAAGGGAAAACTATTGAAATCTGGATATCCATAGAGTTCCCTGTTTAGAACATTATCCTGACAGCATATAGCCCAGAACTGGTAAGAAGCAAGGCTTGGAGAATCCCAGGAGTTGCCTTGCCCAGACTTTAGAGATGGCAGCAAATAACTGTAAGTATCACCTGTTTTTTTAGACTGAGGAAGTTCAATTGATGATGACATGTTCCAATATAACAATAGAAAAACAAACAAACAAACAAATAAAAAACTATTATTTCTGCTTTAGATCTTGGCAGGGCCATTCTAGCCCCATCGTTTGACAAAAGCACAACACAGCTCAGAAAATTGTTTTGATGACATCAACAATTGTCAGACTTAAAATCTATCGATGTGCTTCAAACATCTCTCATCTTCTGGGGTTATACATGGTGGTATTTATGAGACCTCTAAATGATCCCTAGGATTAGGAGCATAGTGTGTAGAGTTGGGAGTGGATATATAGACTGGAGAGATAAAATGGGAAGCATGGTGATCCTTGGATTGCCTGTGCCACATACCTTTGCAGTTGTGCTAATAGATTCAGTGCAGATTGCCAATACCTTCTATGAGCACTACCCTAGCACACAGTACAGTGCTTTCTATTCTTTTTCCGGGCTTTTGCCTGTGAGAGGGAATGTAGCTTGGAAACTACTGGTTGGTGTGTGGAAGATAAAAATCATTGGATCGGTTCAAAGCTATGGGAGCTGCCAGTTAATAGGCTAAGCTTCAGACTACATCCTTCCAATGGATAACTAGGGTCCAGTCTAGATGAATTTCTGGATCCCCAGGATACATGAATAGCATGCAGTATTCTAGAGTAGTATCCAGCTTAATGATACTTCTGTTGCTCTTGTGTCTTTCCCTCTTCTGTATCCCACAAGTTCATTCCGCTTTCTTGGCATGACTCAAAAATGAGCATTGTGTATTAACCTGTGATATATGAGAGGAGTTGTCTGAATAGAGATGAAATATTGAGTCATGGCAAACAAAACTGTGGAAATGGAAACCATCCAGGGGCAAATGTTGTAAAATTAACATAGTCTGTGAAAGAAAAATGCTTTTGCTTTCAGAAGGAGAGTGAATGGAGTTTTTCACTAAGCTGGAAGGGGGCTAATAAAGACCTTTTTTAACTGGAGAATTTAATAAGAATTAACCAAAACCCAGGTGCAATTATTCTTACAGGAGTGAACTGGATAGATGGGTAGAGTTTGGCTAGTATAAGATACTTGATTTAATGACTTTTGAGGTCCTTTTTCGAAATCATGATCAATAAATTCTGCCCTCTGTGACATTTCTACTATATTTGTTTGAAAGATGAATGAACTAGGATACATAGATATAACTTTATATTATAGTTCTTGAACTTTCATGATGTGACAATTAAATCTGTATGATCAGGACATATTGTAGAGCTCTGCATTAGGCACACATAATCTATAGCTCCTGGGGACATACACGCAAATGAACAAACATGACTTTATAGTGTTTCTTGTTTTCAGAATGGAATACATTTTATAAATAATCTAAAAGCAATAGGTTCAGTTTCTATGTTCTTAGAGATAGAACCTTAAAGACCCTAAAAACTCTAAAAAATAAAAAAGAAAAAAGAAGAGAAAAGAAAATAAACTTGAAGCTTTAAATAAACAACAAAAACCCTAAAAACAAACAAACAAACAAACAATAAAAAAACATAATTTTTTTTGAAAAAATAAAACTAAAAGAACCTAAAACCCTAAACAAACAAACAAACAAACAAACAAAAAAAATCTAGATCTCTACAAAGACCCAAAAAAACAAAAAATCATTACCACAAACAAACAAACAAACAAGGAAAGAACAATAACCACACTAAGCCTTAAAAAAAAAATCTCGCCAAATACACTGAGAACAACCCTAAAATCATTTAAAAAAACGTAAAAAAAAACCCTAAAACAATAAAGCAAAACCTAAAACCCTAAAAACGCTAAAATTATTAAACAAACACTAAATGACCGAAAAAAGCTATTTTTTTAATCTTAATAAACATTTTTAAAACCCTACAATTCTATAAATAAGAAAACACAAGAACTCTAAAAAGACCCTAAAAAAATTATAAAACCCTAAAAAAAAATCCAAAACTCTACAAGTCTAGATCCCTAATGAGACAATAAAAAAAAAAATTAAAAAAAAAAAAAGATAATGAAAAGATACAAAACCACCACCCCAACAACTACAAATTCTTCTGCCTTAAAAAATCGCCAAAAACACTGGGAAAGAAAATCATTTTACAAACCTTATTAAAAAAAATGCTTAAAACAATTTTTAAAAATTCCTTAATTAAATTAAAAAACAAAACAAAACTAAAAATAAAGAAAAACCCTAAAATTCTAAAACAATCTCAACAACAGTAAAAAGACACAAAAGAACTGTAAAACCCTAAAATAAGTTTTTTTAAAAAGTTCTAAAAACACATCAAAACTCTGAAACTCAAAAGAAAAAAAACTTGAAAACCCGCTTAAAAAAGCAAAACAACAAAAACAAACAAATAAACAAACAAAAAACAACAACAACAAAACACTTACAATACCCTGAAACACTAACTAAAATCCTGAGACTATAAAAACAACCCTACCCCCCCCCAAAAGGCTTACAAAACCCTGAAACATTAACTAAAATCCTAAGATACAAAAATAATCTTAAACCCATAAAAAAAAAGCAAACACACACACAAGAAAACAAAAAACCTTTACAAAATTCTAAAACCCTATAAAACACTAAAAGTATAAAAAGAAACAAAAACAAAACAAAACAAAACAACAAGAAGATCAAAAACACACAAAAAACTACAATTATCCTAAAATTATTCATAAACCCTAAAAAGCCCTAAAACCCTGAAATACCTTAAATTTCTAGGAGAAATCAAGATCTAAAATAAATAAATAAATAAATACATAAATAAACACATATATAAATACATAAATAAACAAACAAACCTCAACCCTACCAAAAACAAACAAACAAACAAACAAACAAACAACTTGTAAGGACAAAACAACCTCCCAAATTTAAAACCATTAAAACCCTAAAACTCTAAATAACCCAAAGGGCTTTACCCTCCTGCACCCCCCCAAAAAAAAAAAAACCCGAAAACTGTAAAATACTAAAGAGCCCGAAAAAAAAAGCCTAAAACATTAGAAGAAGTAAATAGAAAAAAAAATCTAGAATCTTTAAACAAATACTGAAATAGTCCTAAAATCAAAAAAAAAAAAAAAAAAAAAAAAAAAGAAAAGAAAAGAAAAGAAAAAGAAAAGAAAAAGAAAAAGAAAATTCTGAAAATACACCTATCAGCTAGGCAGTCATTCAACTTACATATTTTAGCCTGCTTCTGAGTGCTGGTATTAAAGGGGAATAAAATTATACTTGACTCCTTTTTGTTTGTATAATTGTTTTCTAAAAGATTTTTTTTTCTCTGTGGGTGAGTATATGTGTGTGTGTGTGTGTGTGTGTGTGTGTGTGTGTGTGTGTGTGTGTGTGTGTGCGTGTGTGTGCGTGTGTGTGTGTCTGTGTGTGTGTGTGTTGTCCAAAGAGGTCATCAGATCGTCTAGAACTAGAATTGCAGGTGGTTGTGAACAACCATGTGGGTGTTAGAAATTGAACCCTGGTCCTGTGCAAAAGCAATCAGTGGGCCTAAGCAGTGAGCTATCTCCTCAGTCCTTTCTGCTTGCTCTAATCTCTACTTCACTATTCATCTTGCCCAAATATGTCTTTAATTCTTACTTCTTCTGTCTTTTTTTCTGTGATGAATTCTTGTTTGCTTTTCTCTTGCTTCTCCAATTACAGCACCAAGATTCTGCATTTCCTTTTGTTTTGGAAGATTCTCAAGGAATCCTAAATCCAGATTTTAGGGCAGTTATTTAAAATTCTTGCTGGTGATTCTGACAATGGTTTCCTCATTTTTTTAAAAATTAGGTATTTTTTCATTTACATTTCCAATACTATCTCAAAAGTCCCCACATACCCACCTCAACCACACCCCCACCACCACCACCACATCTTGTCCCTGGCATACCCCTGATTTAAGGCATATAAAGTTTGCAAGACTGATGGGGCTCTCTTTCCAATGATAACCAACTAGTCCATCTTCTGATACAACTGCAGCTAGAAACATGAGCTCTGATATGCTGCTAGAAAAATGAGCTCTGGGGGGTTTCTTTAGTTCATATTGTTGTTCCACTTATGGGATTGCAGACCCCTTTAGCTCCTTGGGTACCTTCTCTACCTCCTCCATTTCGGTCCCTGTGATTCATCCAATAGCTGACTGTGAGCATCCACTTCTGTGTTTGCTAGGCCATGGCAAAGCCTCACAAGAGACAGCTAAATCTGGGTCCTTCCAGCAAAATCTTGCCAGTGTATGCAATGGTGTCAGTGTTTGGAGGCTGCTTATGGATGGATTAGTGGATTGAAAACCACTAATTTGGACACAATGGGGCTACTGCTGCCAATGTAGACTGTTTATCCAGTGTTGCTGGTCAGAAATCTCCGTTCTTTGAAGGCAATGGGTTTTCCCAGAACAGGCTTCTTCTGAGTCCCCAAACTTCTGTCAACACCTGTTCACCTTGATGATGATCACTGATGTATCAAATGACCATACTTAGTAAATTAGAGTAATACAGTTTTCTTTTCCACCCTAGAAAGTGGGGATTCTAAAAATATGTGTACTAGCTAAAAGCAGTGATGGTGCTCTTCCTAGGGTTCCTTACATAGTGTCCTCCTTGGATGTTCCTCTCTGATCTATACTCACCATCTATGCAGCTTCCTCTCATGAACAGCACACATGATAACACTCAACACATCTGATCTTCAGTCAGCAGAAATATACTAATTATATTTCCCATATGGCCCAGTTGCTCATGATTCTGAGGCATAATCATACATGTTGTATTGCCAAACAAAATGACACTAATTGTCTAGTATATAATGAAGCATATTTTGTATGACTCTTTTCAGGAGTCTGTATATTCAATGATGAACACACCATCAGCAAATGAGTGAATTCTTGTGAGATGATGTCATCACAGAGGGAACCAATGGGCTAGAAAGAGAAAAGAGAGAGCCAAACTCCCTTTCATAATTAAACCTTTTCTATAACAGTATTATTAAATTATTTTTATATGTAAGTCATATCCCTCCTGACCCATTCAATTTCTTCCAAATATATTCACACCTGGGGATTAATCTTCAGAAAATTATTCTTGGGAAACACATGTGATTATTTCAACATCTATAGTAGTGTGGGGGCATTATTCTCCCTATGTCATGTACACTTAATATCTTTAGATACCTCCTTCCCTGTGATAGCCTTGCAGCTCACTGAGTGACATGTGCATTTGATGATAAATGATACACAAACATTGAAGCACCTTACCATATCCTGTCACCCATATCATGTACAACATAGCAAGAACCACACCTGAGTTGAAAAATACAAATATATTTTATAGTGTCTTGAAGCTAAAATCCCCAAATTAATCAAAATATTATTTGGACTCTGTTACTTTATACCAGTGTTTTTTAAGTGTACAAGTTGCAGGCCTTTTCTGTGACCCTTTGCACAGGTTTATAGTGTCCTTTTACCATCTTCATCCTCCCCACTATCCTCCATTGGTATCAAATCTCCCCCTGCTGCTGCGCTTACTCTTCCAAAATACCTCCTATTTTTTAATGCCTCTTATTAAATTTATATTTTCACAATTGTCATTTTGAGTTTTACTTGTCTAACCTAATATATAGTATTTTAACGTTCCATCCATTTTTTTGAAAACAAAGCCCTGCACTAATACACATAGATGAGAAATATATTTCTCTCTCTCTCTCTCTCTCTCTCTCTCTCTCTCTCTCTCTCTCTCTCTCTCTCTCTCTCTCTTTCTCTCTGTCTCTCATTTTTAAGGCATTCATCCAGTAGTTGACATCTAAAATCACTCCATAGCATGTATGTTTCATACAGTGAGGCAATCAATATTGATGATATGGATATGTAGTGGTCCTTCTTAGATTTTTTTTTTTTGAACTTAAATCAACCTGGGAAGATAGAATCTCAGATAAAGATCCTCCATCACATTGGCCTGTGGCCACACCTTAAGGAATGATTTTTTTTATGACTGTTGTTGAAGGATCTAGCTCTCTATGGATAGTGTCATATTCTATGAAGATGATGTACAGGGTGTGGTGGGGACTGTGGAATGTACTGAAAACGATTTTTTTTTGAAGAACTGAAGATCTATGTGCCATGAACAATTAAAGTGTCCTCTAATTTGTAAGTAAATTTTATACATACCTGTGTCCAGTATTCTGTCTACACATATTTCAAAACTAAAATTACCTCACCTATTTCATCCTGTTTTACTGCATTTAATCTCTGAAATTCCTTGTAATCAGAAGTGCTGGTAAATTTTAAAAACCTTTAAAATATGACTGGGAGATATCAGGTTTGTTTTAATTTTATCACAACTTTGTAAGCATGCCCAAGATCTATGTTTTCCTCTTACTTTCCAAAGAATCCATAATTCATGATTGCCATTGGTTTCAATATATGTCATTTAACCCTGTCAAATTCCAGGTTTTTTTGCATAAAAATAGTCCTCCTCTAACTGTGGTTTTTCATAAAGTGAAAATTGGTGTGCTATCCAGTGTGCTGCCTCAAAGAGTCTGGCAATATTTATGATAAGAAGCACAGCTTAAAGATAACCAAGGGAAAGGTTGGAACATGAAAAATAACCACCATGGATGTTGTCAAGTCAGAAACCGAAGACTTTCTCAGAACGAAAATAAAAACAAAAATGAAACAAAACAAAACACAAACCAAACAAATAAATAAAAATCCAACAACCAAACAATAAAAACAATGCAAGGGTGAAATTCTTTGGCAGAATATTACTCAGATCATCAGGCCTTTCTGTTAGGATTTCATTTATTATTTCTAGGAGGCCATATGAAAAGGTAAATTCGAGATCCTGAACGTTTCTGAGTGTAACTAGGGAAGGAACCAGCCTGAGAGGGGTTCTATGATGTAAGCTGAACTAGGGTGATGTCACAGAGCACTGGCTGGAGGTTGCGCATCTATTCCACTTGGAGGCACTAGAATCCATTGAAGGTGAGTTCACTATCTTCACAGTGGTGTGTCAAAGCCAGGTCATTTTTTCCCACAGGCTTTTGGTGCCTGGTCTGTATCAGGAGACAGAATCTTGACAACTTGGATATTTTTCTATGGGTAAGTATATTTATGTAGTAATTAGGACCCTCATAGCTACAGAAAGCTAAAAATTTTCTCTCCTACAGAGAGTTACTGTACAATTTACTTTCTCCATGTTTATTAGCTAGGGAGATGAATGGTCTAGGTTAGTTTATCTCCTGAATTTATTATCCTTGCTAACAATATCTAGATCACAATTCCACTAAAATGCCAAATCTCCTCTTTGTCCAAGTGCATGTTAGAAGATGTTAGTTCTAAATGGCTGATATTGCCTCAAATTGTTGAGTTGTTCTTGAGTTCACTGATGCAATGGCTTCATCAAATAATTTTGAAGCTGGGTCAGGAGAAACAATAAAGAAGGACAGTGGTGTGCTGTGTCCCTGGGAAGATATTTGTGAATGCAGGCACTTAGCTCAGTCCTTACACGTACAAGAGAGTCATGGTGACCCTTCTGGCCCTTTTATTTTTTTTTCTCTTCTTCTTGATCATTGGGTGTAATAGTCATAGCACAACCTAAATTGACATAGAATTTCAAGGAGATGATCCTCATCAGAGACAAATTAACTCAGGGCTGAAGAAATAAATGTTGATCTGAGTATATTCTTCTGAGCTCTAGAGAATTACTTGTTAATTACACTATTTTTATGTCCTTGTTTTTTTGTTTCTTTGTTTCTTTGTTTGTTTGTTTGCCTGCTTGGTTAATTTTATTTGAGTTTCTGTATGTTTAGATTTGGCTGTCAGGAAACTCACTGTGTAGACCAGACTAGCCTTTATCTCACTAAGGTCTGCCTCACTCTGCCTCTTGAGTACTATGATTAAAGTTATGGGTCACCACCACTTCCTATTAACTTCTCCATTTGATTGTTTGTTTTGTTATTTTTTGTTTGAATTTCTCTTTTGTTTGTTTTTCGTTTGATTTTCTTCTGTTTTCTTTTACTTGTTGTTGTTGTTGTTGTTGTTGAGACAGGGTTCCTCTCTATAGCAGTGGCTTCCCTGGAACTCACTTTGTAGACCAGGCTGGTCTCTAATTTAGAAATCTGCCTGTCCTTGCCTTCTGAGTTCTGGGATTAAATGCGTGTACCACCATGGCTGACTTATTAACTTCTTATTTTTATAAAATTAATTTTAGGAGCTCAAATCTGTTTAGCATAGTCTTCTTCACATGCTCAGAAGTTCTCGTAGAGAAGAGTCTTGGTCCAGCATTCACTCCCAACCCATAACCATTGCCCATCAGGAATTCATATATATGACAGAGGCAACAGCATTGTGTCTGGCGTAAACGGGCAAGATCTTCAGTCCCAGGCAATGGGCAAGTATGATATTTGAAGAGAATGGAAGCCACTTAGACAGTGTGATCTAGCACAACAGGTCTACAGCCAGGTAGAAGACAATACCTCTGAAGAGTCTGAGCATGACATCACTCAAGAAGAAGAGTAGGAGGAAGCCTTCTTCCCAGGCCCTGGGGAATATTGTTGGCTGCAGAATTTCTCACGGGTGGAAGGAAGGTAATGAGCCTGTCACCCATTGGAAGGCCATCATTCTAGGTCAACTGCCAACAAACCCTTCTCTTTATTTGGTGAAGTATGACGGAATTGACAGTGTCTACGGACAGGAGCTCCACAGCGATGAGAGGATTTAAAATCTTAAGGTCTTGCCTCACAAAGTAGTTTTTCTTCAGGTGAGGGATGTCCACCTCTCCAGCGCCCTGGTTTGCAGAGAGGTACAACACAAATTTGAGGGGAAAGATGGCTCTGAGGAAAACTGGAGTAGGATGGTGCTAGCCCAGGTGCCATTCTTACAGGACTATTTTTACATTTCCTACAAGAAAGATCCGGTCCTCTACGTCTATCAGCTCCTGGATGACTACAAGGAAGGTAACCTCCACATCATTCCAGAGACCCCTCTGGCTGAGGCGAGATCAGGTGATGACAATGACTTCTTAATAGGTTCCTGGGTGCAGTACACCAGAGATGATGGATCCAAAAAGTTCGGAAAGGTTGTTTACAATGTTCTAGCCAATTCTACTGTGTACTTTATCAAATTTCTTGGTGACCTACATATCTATGTCTATACTCTGGTGTCAAATATCACTTAAATTAAAAAAAATCACAAAGTACAGAAAAGTAAACTTATAGGATTGAAAAAATGTTTATTTTCCTGTGTTGGGTACCTATGGGTCTTTGACAACCTCAGTATCTTTGTCAATAAAATTTGTTTTGTTCTAAAAATTAATACGTGTGACATGACATGCTTTTAGTGAACACATTGTTGGAAGAGATGGACTATGGTGGAAAGAACATCAAAGCAAGATGAAAGTTGCAACTCAGGCTGTGAACAGTGCATACATCTAATATTACACAGGCTAAAATGGACAGGACTTAGATTCTGTGGTCTGCATAGTGAGCAAGGAATTGGAGATATGACTTAGAGGAGCAGGGATGGCAGCAAAAGATGGATTTTTAGGAAGAAGGGGAGAAAAACAGGACATAGATAGAATCTCTGGAATGAAGTCTGAGGGAGAAACAACAAGTTTGGGGAAAGAGTGATAGATAAAAGGAATGTGGCCTTGTTACACAAAGTGCAACCCAGAAAACTGATCCAAAGAGACTCAGAAATCAGACAAAATCAGGTTTCATTTGAATAATGAAACCAAATGAAACTTGTCTCTCATTTTAAGATTTATTATCTTTATTTATATGGGTGGGTAGTAGCTTGAGAGTATAGGTGACCACAGAGACATGAGTTGTCAGATCCCATGGAGCTGGCATTAAAGCTGATTGTTAACCATTGGATATGAATTCAAGAAAACAAATCCAGTTTTTTTGCGGTACAAAAGTACTCTTGACAACATGGTCATCTCTCTATTCCCATTAAGATATCTTTTTAAGAAATCCAATATTAACATGCAGAAAAGAGACCAGGTAGAAGTTAAGAAAGATTAAATTGATGGTAACCTTTAAAAACAATAAAGGACACACAAAGGAGTAAAGGACACTGAGGAACAAAAATATTCTAAGATGAAGTTCTCAAAATGTGAAGCAGGAGACCCAGGAAGAATAGAAATTTTCTGCAAGTAGTTAAAATTGGACATATCCACATTAGGTTCTTTGGTTTCTTAACAAATAGCCAGCTGATCAGGTCAAATAGTAATTTAAAAGAGAAAATGAGTATACGGTGAGATAATATATGGTGGGGCATGGATCCTGAGTGCTTTCCTTGAGCACTCTTTGCCTGGGATGAATCCTGTGATCTTTTGGATGTCTCTGTGGAGTGCCCCAGATGACCATCAAAATGTTCCCCATGGCCTGTTCCCCTGGCTCTCCTCCAAACATCTGACTCCCAACATACCTATGTACCATTTCAGCCTGTCTATTCCCTGGAAATTCCAGTCTTAAATTTATGTGTGACCTCATTCTCATAAAACAGTGAAGGTGTACTCAATGCATATGCGCTGACCTCTTTTCTATGCCAGTTCTCATGGGTTTCAAACTCTATGAGGTTGCCCAATATGTTGGTCACTACTCCTGAGTAGCCCCTGTGCTTCATTCGGGTCTTACTGTTTCCCATACGCACTCTGAGTGTTTCTTTTGTTTGTTTGGTTTTATTGTTGTTGTAGTTTTGTTATTGTTTTTGTTTTCTTTGTTTTTTTTTTTTGTTTTTGTTTTTGTATTGTTTTTTTTTGTTTGTTTGTTTTTAGTCAGGCTTGTCATGGACTAAATCATTTGTGTTTTTTCTCTAGAATAAGTTTAAATGCCAAATGACTTGAAAATACTCTCTATTGTTGATTAATTTTGGTATTTAAGAGAGTTTTTGTGCTAGCTGGATGTCTTAATTAGGGTTCCAATGCTGTGAAAAATCACTATGACTAAGGCAACTCATTAGAAACATTTCATTAGGGCTTTTCAACATTTCATTGCAGTTTCAAAGGTTCAGTCCACTATCATCAAGGAAGTAAACATGCAAGTGGCTGGGAATATGTGGTGGTGGAGAGGAAGCTTAGAGTCTTCTGCATGCAGGGATGGTGTCTTCCACACTGAGCAGAGCTTTAAAGCCTCACAGTTATATGCTTCCTCCAAAGAGGCTACACCTACTCCTATAAGGCCACACCTCCTCGTAGTCCAACTACATTCAGAGTGCCATACTGGTTTCATAGAAACTTGACAAGATCTAGAGTCTTGAAAGAGGAGGAGCCTCAGTTGAGAAAATGCCTCTTTAAGATCAATCTTTTAGGAATTTTCTTAATTGGTGGGAGAGGACCCAGTTCATTGTGGGTGGTGACACCCTTGTGGTGGTAGTCTTGTGCTCCTCATGGAAGCAAGACTTAAGGAGCATGTCAATAAGCATCACCACTCCATGGCCTATGCATGAGCTTCTGGATCCAAGAACCTGTGTTGTTTCAGTTTCTTTCCCAACTACTTTGATGATGAACAGCAATGTGGAATATAAGCTGAATAAAACTTTTGCTATGGAAATAGCTCTTTGGACATGGTATGTCCTTACAACAATAGAAATTTTAAGTAAGACAATTTCTTAGAGAAACAAAATATCTAATAGTACCACTGTCACTTATCCTATAAGGACAAATAATGTGTAGGTGTTTTATTTTAATTTAAAGGTAAGATATTCTCATGTATATAATGACATGCAATTGTTCTAGTTTGCATCTTTCTCACACTGATGAATACTAACATCAAACATAACTTGGGAATATAAGGGTTATTAGCTTACATGTTACAGACTATTACCAAGGAAGGCAAAACAGGAACTTGAAGCATTACCAGGAAAGAGTGCTTATTGCTTGACCCTATCTTAGTCATTGTTCTATTGCTGTGAAGAGACATCATGGATAAAACAACTATTATGAAACAAAGCATTAACTGAAGGCTTGAATACACTTACAGAAGTTTAGTCCAACATCAGTTAGTGACCGCAGCACTGGAGCAATAGAACTATTGATCCTTAGACAGAGACAGATATTCTGCCATTACATTGGTTTCTTGAAAACTCAAAGACCACCCTTATTGACACTACCACTTCCTCCAATGAAGCCACATCTTCTCTCATTCCTTCTAATCCTTAAACACACTGCCAATCCCTGGTGACTAAATATCCATATATATGAATCTATAGGGGATATTCTTATTCAAACCACCAAAAATCATGTGGCATGATCAAATATTTTATTTAAATACAGAGTAAAAGCCTCCCTTTTATAAATGACTACTGACGAGCTTACCCACAGTTGCCTACCCTCACACATCGACCATCAAGGAAGAAAATGTCCCATAGACTTACCCAAAAACCAAGTGAATAGAGACAATTCTTCAATTGTTCTCTCTCCTAAGGTGACGCTAGATTGTCAAGTTGAAGATAAAAAAAAATCCCAGCACATTAAGGTTTATCCTGCTCCATAACCCACACAAACATTATTCATCCCAATCTCCTCCTTCTGACTAGGTATAGACCCACTTCCCTCCATGGCAGAAGTGAAGGGTAAGTACCTCCAACAGCAAGAATACTCAATAATAGGTGACAAGTAGTGAATATGTCTTATAGCCTCACAACACCTACATTCTAATGTGTGTTACACTTTCTGGGAGACACTCCAATCTGTCCAACTTCCTGCCAAGTCAGCTTTAACCAGAAAAAATTCTCATCAATTAATCCAATGACTTTTAATTGATTTATTTCTCCTGAGGGAATGGAGTGTTACCCCTTCATGGATGTATTGGTGTCTGATTCATAAGTAATAAAACCCACTACTATTAACAGCTAAATCACAGGTGCTATGACAAATAACAACTCACATGAGAAGCATCACATTTAGTTAAGCCTTTTCAGAAGGTTTATTGGGTTTTATTTATGTACTATATAAATCCATTGATTTATTTATTTTTAAGTGTGTAATTTAATGATTCTAAACACATCTCACCACTTTCATTTTTCACTCATTTTTCTGGTACTTCATATGATATTGAAATCTACTAAAATACAATAGTGAATTCAGAAAAAAGACCAGTGGTGAGGGTAGCAGCAAAGTTCTTGAGTCTCAAAGACAACAGATACCGTGGCTGAATATTCCAACTACAACAACTAGGTAACATTGGTTCTACACTTAGCATGCCGTTTCTAGAAAAAAAAAATTAAAGAATTAAGCCATGTTTCCTCTGAACCTGACATGTTACTATCACAAATGAAAGAAGGATCCATGATCACATGAATATGAAAGGGGCATGAAGCAGCAAAATTGTTCAACTTATTGGCAGCTAGTCAGCATTAACACAAGAAGGGAAAAAGACAATAAACAGCTTTGAAGACCTGTCCAAATGACCACGTTCATTTACAAGTTTTTTACCCATTCCATGCACATCCATTGATTGATTAACTCATTGATTAAAGCCCTCAGGTTCCAATCACTTTTCAGAGAGCATATTGTACTACCTATGAACATTGTACTGTGGACCAAAGCCTTCATCAAAGACCCATGACTGACATTTCAAAACAATTTAACCACAGAATTCTTTATTTGAAACAAAGTGATAGGATCCATCTATCTCTTCAAGGATATCTCCGTTTTGTTCAAAAAGAACAAAAATGCAATGCAAGTTCAGGATATTGATCACCTATCCATGCATCTTAAACCCATAGGTTCTAGCCAGAATGTAAGGTCAGAAGTCTAAACTTCACCTATACTACAACTAACTCTGAAGATATCTAGCAATCTCCAGTTCCTTTCTGGTACTTACCCACACCAAGTCTGCATTCAGGAATATAGTCTAGTGTGAGATAGTGCCAGCAGTTAATTGCAAAATCCCACTCTGAGTTGAGTTGTATGTAAACTCAGACATCTGTAATATAGACACACATGCATATTCACAAATACTCACAGAAAGAGGCAAGAAGTAGAGGAGCTGAATCTTAGAAATCCTCAAGGAAGAGAATGAAAATCTTGTAAGGCACAGAGGTAAGAGAAAAACTGTGTCTTTCTGCACAAAATCAGGCCATTCTGTCTTCCATCACTGAACGGGAAGGCTCACTATCACTTATCACTATCTGATAAGGTATAGACAGTTGATGAAGGATGAATAGTCAGTTTTCATCAAAGGTATTGACTTTGAAGGTGATAGATTGTTCATTCTCTACTGGAAGCCAGATGTCCAAGAGTTTATGGGAAACACAAATGATTTGAATGGGTTGTAACAAAGGGGAGAAGACGAGATATGAAGTTGGCAGGAGGAGTTAGGTGGGAATGGGCCAGGTTTTGTTCTGGGAGGAGTTACTAAAAGAATTGGAAAGTAAATTCCATCAAAATATAGTGTATGAAATTCTCAAGGAATTAAGGAAAGTAGTTCTTAATATACCATGTCTGTACTGAACACACACAGACCACTTATATGTCCATCTTCTAAATAACAAATTCTTATACAGCAGTTTCATTACATTGATGGCAAAAGTAATCCAGAGGTTATTTAAAATAAAGAAGAATCTGGGGAGATGTCCCAGGGGTAAAGCCAAGTGTTTGGTCAAACATTCACCTACAACACCAGTGCTTAGGAATTGGAGTGGCAGAGACAGAAGGATGACTGTGGCTTCCTGAATGTCAGCCTCACTCCTAGCTCAGCAAGAAACCCTGTCACAAGGGGAAAATTAGGGAGTGAAGTAGCAGAAAACAGTATACCCTTCCCTATCCTCTGCACTTACCTGTATATTTCTGTATGCATACACACATCAATATGATTACTGTATAAAAGAGGTTACTTTGCATAAATTATAGGCAAAAGCAATGTTGTTTTAACCTAGAGACCTGAAGACTTTTATATCATTAGGGTCCTGGAGAAACTCTCCAGATATAGAGGATTGATATATCTTCTTCCTGTGCTAAGGAAACCTCAGTTAAGTGTGTGTGTCAGTGACTTTAAACACCTTTCTTCCTCTAGATTCCTATTTATACCACAGAATGGTCTGTAAATAATGAAACTATGAAAATAAGACTTTTTCAGGGTGTTGCCTTCTTTTAAAATCATATTTATAATATTTTACTAAATCGATGGGAAATCTTCTGCTCCAAGGAACAATGGATTCAATCCTGTTGACTTCTGTTTTATCCCATTATGAATAGGAATTAATTATACATCAACATTTCTCACGATTTGAACTAAATCAGGAATAAGGGATATGTTTCCATGAAAATAAGTAATGCCAATATGGTTAATCAAGTAGAAATGTGTGTGTGGGTGTGGGGTGGGGTGGGGTTAGGATGCCTTTGGATTATTTGAGAATGATGGCTGATCAGAAATATGTTATGCAAATAACCCTAAACTGTGAGAAATGAAAAGTAATGATATAAACTATACTACCAAGTGTCATGGCCACTTATTAGTTGATTTCATTTTCTTTTTCATTCCTTTATTCTTTTGAATAAATGTGTGCCACAGATGATCACACGTTCAAATGTGTTAGTTTTCCAGGTGATGGGCTGTTTAGAATGAATTAGAATTTGTTTTATTATTAAAGGAGACTTGTCACAGAGCCTTGAAATATCAAAAACCCAACAGGCTCTCTCTCTCTCTATCTCTCTCTCTCTCTCTCTCTCTCTCTCTCTCTCTCTCTCTCTCTCTCTCTCTCTCTCTCTCCCTCTTTCATTACTCTCTGCCATCTCCATCATAAGTTGTTGGCTCTCAACTACTGCTCTACATCTTTTGCCTCTGTGTTGCCATGGTGTCTACCATGATATCCTGGACTTGCCCTCTGGAACTCTAAGACCACAATTAAATGTTTCCTCTTATAAGTTGGTTTGGTCTTGATGTCTCTCACAGCAAGAGAACAGTAACCAAGACATACATACTCCTGTTTATTTTTTGAAACATTCTTTATTTCTTTCATTAAAGTTACCTTTAATGAAAGGTCCATTGAACAGTTTTAAGAATAATGTTAATGGGCCCATATAAATAGTGCCAATAGGTGTGGCACTCTCAGGAGGTGTGGAATAGTTTCATGAGGTGTGACATTGGTGGAGTAGTTGGGACACTGATGGAGATGTGTCTTTGTTGAGTTGGTGTGATCTTGTTGGAAGAAATGTAACAATTTGGTGGTAGGCTTGGATGTCTGCTGTCCTTAAGCAATCTCCAGTTTGACACAGTCTCCATCTGCTTCCTGTATATCAAGACCTAAAACTCATCTCCTTCTCCAACACTGTGTCTGTCTGAAGGCAACCATGTTTCCAGCCATGAAAATAATGGAGTAAACATCTGAAAAGAAGTTACAAAGTGTTCAAAATTTACTATGATCCTGGTGACACTTCATGTCAATAGAACCCATACTAATACTCACATAAACACTCAAAAACACATTTGATGTTGAGTGGGAACAGACTTTAATGCCCTCTGCCTACTGCCAGGAAGCTATTCATTTCCAAGCAGCTATCAGATGAAGATGTAGAACTCTCAGCTCCAAATGAACCATGCCTGCCTGGATCCTGACATATTCTTAACTTGATGATAATGGACTGAAATTCTGAACCTGTAAGCCAGCCCCAATTAAATGGTTTTCTAATAAAACATGCATTGATAAGTGTGTCTGTTTACAGCAATAAAATCCTAACACACACATGTACATATTCACCTAGATATACTGAGTCACAGACACACACACATGGAAATATTCACACACACACACACACACACACACACACACACACACACACACACACACACACACACAAACACATTCATTTACAGGGACTTTAGATTCAGCCAGTACCCATGCAATTTAATTGGGGTGTCGAATACAGGTGTTTGTGGAACATGACTATTGCTCTTTCTTTTAGGAATTATGTGGACAAAATCTGCACACTCACTTCATTCCTCCTCAACATCAGAAATCTCAATTTAAAGAAAGTGAGATAATGAGAAGTAGTTTTAGATACCTCTTTTTTTTTTTCATTTGAGTAGCTTCGACTTCAAATCACCAAGGAAAAATAAACATAACAGGAAAGAAATTCATATTAAAATGCCCTTGAAAAGCTCATAATACATTCTCCATAATGAATATAAACTTTTATTTAGAATTCCCAAGGAAATGAGACTTTTGAAAAATCCTTAATTTCAGATAGGCTTTGGTATTTCATTTCCCTGCAAAGGAAAACCAATGTAAAAAGACAGAATCTAGATTGCATTGTGCACAAGTTGAATCAGAAACATTTGATATTGTGCATTCAGGGACTCACCACATTTTTACAAATATATATATATATATATATTGGGGGGGTGAAAGGAGACATCTGGAGAACAATAAGACCCTCATTAGCATTTAACATTCCTGAAGTCAAGTAATAACCTCTAACAACATCAATAACAACAACAACAAAAACAACAACAAGAATAGATGTTCATTAGAAAGAATTTTTTTTAATAACCTTCCATTAGCCTCAGAAAGAGGGGGCGTGATCCATCTGCAACACTTTATAGATACTTATTACAATTACCACTAAAGTTTTTAAAATAATATGGATTTTTAAAAATGATATTGAATTAAAATAGATTTTTTTAGCTATTAAAAGGGGGAAAATGTGTTCTAGAATGAAATAAAGAGTGTAAGAACTAATTGATTTTTTTAATAAAGAACATCCTTATAACTCATGTGTCAGTAAGTATCAGAATTATAATGCAGTTGATTTTCTCATTGTAGAATAATTTTAATGTGTTTGAATATTTCCACTTGCAAGAATGGATCTCAGAATTTTCACAAGACAAGAAGAAGTCACCAAGTAGTTTCTCGCTTTTGTTTCAAAAGTCTTCGTTCCTTTTCTACAGAGTCCCAGACATTCCAGGGAAGGGTTTGAAACATCCAACAACTTCTGAGACCATAACCTCAGAGGGAAGCTACCTTTCTCAGTAAATGGAACTAGGAAAGCTGAAAAGATTCATCCAATCGCTTTAGAACAAGAGTGGCAGCTGGTTGACAGAACAGGTATCATTTAGCAACTCAGCCAAGAAATAAGAGGATTTGAAATGATAATAACACAGAGTAATAAAAACCACTATGCAATTGTAATTTAATCGCATATATATACTTTGGACAGAGAAAGCAATCAAATCTTGGGATCTCTCTGCTCAGCACAATGAAACTCTGGGTCATGCTGCAGATGTCCCAAGTTTATGGCTCATCACAGATACTGGAAGTCTCTGGGAAACTAGAACTACATCATGTAAGTGCTGTGAGTCCAAAGACATGACTTCATAAATTGTTCAAGTCCTCATCTTGCTTGGAAAAAAAAAATCACAAAGCACCAGAAGTAATAAGAAGTTCATGGTATCAATGTCAACAGGTAAGCACTACTAACAAATATCTGTTAAGCATTGGATTGTTACCAACACAAATGAGGAGATGATTTTTAAATTTAAATGCAGTTACATTTTAATAATTCGTAGTAATGTTAAGTGTCCAGTGTGAAACTGTGGGTTTAGGGGAAGTTGATGAAGTGAGAGAGAATATGGCCAGCAGAAGGTTCTGTGCTCTGTGAAGGCTGACATGGGAGGAGTGAAGGATAATTACCATGCATCCCTGGTTGTGCATCTGGTTGTGTAAATCCACTGACACTACACGGATGGGGGTGAACTAGGGGAAGACAATGGTACCAGATTCTTAGTCTCTGGCATCCCATATAGGGCCTTAAAAAACATAGACAGTCTAATGTTTTAGAGCTTTATTTTAGACAGCAGTGAGAAAAACAAAGGGTAAAAAGATTGTTAGACTTGCCATGGCCAAAAGGAGAGATGGGGAAAGACATAGAAGGAAGGACAGAAAGCAAGTTAGAGAGTAAGAAAGGTGAACACTTAGAGAAAGAGGTAAAAGTTTACAAAGAGTAAGGATTGTAAAAGTTAGAGAGAGAGAGAGAGAGAGAGAGAGAGAGAGAGAGAGAGAGAGAGAGAGAGAGAGTGAGAGACTGATGTAGGGCTAAGTAGCCTCTCATATATTGGGCTTGTTATCTTGCTGTTGCTAGGTAACTAGAAGTTATCTAACCCGAAGATCAGAACCTTTGGTCATTTTGTATGTGACTGCTAGCCATTAGCCACTGCTGGGCGGGAGTGCTTGTGGGTTTGGTAACTTTACCAGGAGCCAGGGTTTCAGAAACACTGAGTAAATGCCTTCCTTCCCATGTAGGTGAAAATTACGACCCATTAGGCTTCATCAGGTTTAAGGACTTCAGCATGACTGGAGACCAGGCATTTTGTACATAGCACAATGCCCCAAGCTCAATGATCAAATTTAACTCTAGCCCCTAGATTTTGTGGTTTCTCAGGCAGAACACCAGGAAAGAGGATGTGAGTTTGAAACTCTGGACACTCCCACCATAAGAAATCAAGGCATGGAGGTGGGGTGGGGTAAAATGATCTTAGAAGAAATCTGTAAAACAGTGAAAGGACAATTGAAAAGACATATGGAAAAGACCAGTAACAGGGGATGCCTCAGGAGACCATCCTTGTTTTCATAGCTTGGCAAGACAAAATTCAAATGACCAGTAGTACTGGAGGAGAGTCTGTGAATGGATCAGGGAGGGTAGGGTAAGGGTAGGAGGGAGTCAGGAAGGGTGAGATAGAGAAAAATGTAGAAGAAGAAAAAGAAAGTGAAGGAGAAGAATATGGAGAGGAAGAGAGAAGAAGGAAAGGAAGAGGAATGGGTGGAGCAGAACGACAAGGAGAAGGAGAAGGAAGAAGAACAAAAGAAGAGGAAGAGCAAAAAGAAGGAGGAGGACTTGGAGAAGTAGAAAAGGAGAAGGTTAAATAAGGAGGATAGAAGGAGAGAAGGAGAATAAGAGAAGGAGGAAGAGAAGGAGAAGTCAAAGGCATAGAAGAAGAAGAAGAAAAAGAAGAAGAAGAAGAAGAAGAAGAAGAAGAAGAAGAAGAAGAAGAAGAAGAAGAAGAAGAAGAAGAAGAAGAAGAAGAAGAAGAAGAAGAATGAGGAGTAGAAGGAGACCAAAGACAATATCAAGAAGAACAAGAAGAACAAGAACAAGAACAAAGAAGGAAGAAGAATAAGGAAGAAGAATAAGGAAGAAGAAGAAGAAGAAGAAGAAGAAGAAGAAGAAGAAGAAGAAGAAGAAGAAGAAGAAGAAGAACAAGAAGAACAAGAAGAACAAGAAGAACAAGAAGAACAAGAAGAAGAACAAGAAGAAGAAGAAGAAGAAGAAGAAGAAGAAGAAGAAGAAGAAGAAGAAGAAGAAGAAGAAGAACAAGAAGAAGAAGAAGAAGAAGAAGAAGAAGAAGAAGAAGAAGAAGAAGAAGAAGAAGAAGAAGAAGAAGAAGAAGAAGAAGAAGAAGAAGAAGAAGAAGAAAGAAAGAAAGAAAGAAAGAAACAGGAGTAGGAGGAGAAGGCGAAGGAGAAAAGAATAAGGAGGAGAAGGATAAGGCAAAGAAGGAAAAACAATAGAAGAAGAAGGTAAGCAAGGAGAAGAAATGAGTTTAGATATGAGGCATAGATAGACAGACAGAGACAGAAAGACAGAGAAACTTAGACATACAGAGTGAGACATGCACATAAACATTCACACAGAGACACACAAGTAGGCACAGAGACAGAGAAAAATACACATAGAAAGAGAGACATGCACAGAGACATTCACAGAGTTACACACATTCACACAACTTAATTAAGAAGTATTTAGAAAAATATATCTATGAAATCACGAGGATATTAAGTACTAAATTATGTGAGCAATGAGGAGGAATGATATCCAAAATAAATTTTGCAAGTCCTCCAACATTCTCCATGCTTCCACACAGCTTAAGCTGTGGGAGTATCAGTTATAGGGCTGTAACTTTTGTTTTCTTCATTTATAATTTACTGTGAATCTCCTTTCTCCACCATTCAATATGGTCAGTAGTTTCCATGTGGAAGGACTTTCCAAAGCATGGCATCTAGTGACAAAGAGAAAACAATTTAAAAAAAGAGTCTCTATGCTAGAGCCAACTGTACAAACAATTCGTAGTTATTCTCTAAATGCAGGGCTCAAAGAACACAGAGGCTCCTCTAGCTGCTACACAGATCTTAAGTATGGCCCCACAGCATCACTGGGAACCTATTGACAATTCTCACTCAGGTCATAAAACTATGGAGCATTCCAATTTCTTGAGTTCCAGAAAAAAAGCCATTTGGAAGCTTATCTCCATAAAAGTAAAGATTGCACTGAAATTTATGAAATGTGAGAATAATTTTAAACGTGAAAAATCATTCCACACACACACATTAAAAAAATACATGTAGGCAAAATTGACAGCAATCTATTTGACACAACACCCACCCACACACCCACACCCACACACACACACACACACACACACACACACACAGAGAGAGAGAGAGAGAGAGAGAGAGAGAGAGAGAGAGAGAGAGAGAGAGAGAGAGAGAGAGAGAGAGAGAGAGAGAGAGAGAGGAAGGGAAGGAGGGAAGGAAGGAAGGAAGGAAGGAGGGGAGAGGGGTATGGGTAGGGGAAGAGGTGGAGAGACAGATGTACACTTACAATAATTATTTTTAAGTTAAGTTGTCAAAACTCCTGACACAATGAATGTACAAGAAGAGATGTATATGGCAAAAACTCACCAGGGAAAGACTGGCATGATAAGGACAGCATAGTAGGAAACAACAAGTTCATCTGTGGCATTAAGAGCCTGAATGGGCCCTTCTCACATTTGGTTGGATTTAGAAGCCAAGATTTAGGTCAGAACTAGCCAGTTCCCTCCTTCTTGCGCCAGTGACCTCCTTCTGCTAGGGCACAGTCACAAAGGTTCCACAACCTTTCTAGAGAGTTTTTCCAGTTTGAGACAACTGAGAATGTGGGAGAAATCCCTCCCACCCCACAATCTTAATTAAACTAAGCCAGGCAAGTGCAAAACATTTTGAAAACAGTTTAATTTCAATTTTGAAAAGAGAACAGAGAGCTCTACTTTGAAATGGACTAAATTAGTCTTTAGGTTCCATTGTGCACACTAAATGAAATACAATATAAAAGATTCCGTTTTCTATGTAGCAAATGGGGCTGAAAAGAACACACTTATGGAGATAAAATGCAAAAAAAACTGGGATATATAGTAACAATTCAAACTGACAGTGTGAAAAACAATCTATTTACTTAACTGTCCTGTTGACCACAGTGTCATTCATCATTGTGTTAGGGGATACAATCTAGTGATTAATCATCAGGGTTTGACAGTAAAATCCTTAGGCTCAATACACCAGACATTAGCTGGAAAATGATTTACAAGCATGTAATGCCCTTTGGTGTCTTCTCTGTGAATCTGTTGTATGGATGCCCTGTTGTTGGTTGTTTTAATTGTTGGTGTTGTTTTAAAATAAAAATATTGATTGCAAAAGCAAGTGACAGGTGCCCAATAGGTCTTTGCATCCTCTCTTTCTCCTTCCCATAACTTTTTAATTTTCCCAATCCCCATATTCATTCAAAAATTCAGAAGTTCAAAAAATACAGAAACTCATTTGTCATCTTTACTTTGTCTTTGCATGCTGGTTGCAATCATCTTGTAAGCATTAAAATCAGGCTAACATACTGTGTATGTTCTACAGGGTTTCATTGATGTGAAGAGACATCATGACTCAGGAAAGAAACTCTTATAGGGAAAATTTAATTGAGGTTGTCTTACAGTTTCAGAGGGTCAGTACATTTTGATCTTGGTAGGAAGCATGGCAGCATCCAGGTAGAGGAGGTGCTGGGGAAGGAACTGATTGGTCTATATCTTAGTCTGAAGGCAACCAGGTGGAATCTTGTGGCCATAGGTAGCAAAGAAGAGGATCGATTTTTGTCACTGGGTAGAGATTGTGCACTACATAAAAGCAAGCCTACACAATGATGCACTTCCTAAAACAAGCCAACACCTTGTAATAGTGCCACATCCCATGGGCAAAAGATATTCTAATCAACACACTGCATCATAGGAAAGTGGCAGAGAGACATAAAGAAAGATACTGCATGATTGCATTCCTCTAGTCACAGGTGCTACATATCTACATGCTTATATGCACACACATGTGCACACACACACACACACACACACACACACACATATCCTATCTGATATGTATGTCCATCCAAATTTATTTGTCTATTTATTTAATTACTTACTTATTTACTTTGTTTTAAATTTGTTTGTGAAGAACTTTCTACATACATGTAAATGAGTTTGAGCAAATCCATCACTATCTTCTCCTCCTTGAAATGTTCCCCACTTCTCCTGTATCACTCTTATCCTTAAGTCCATGTGCATTTTTATATAGATAGCTGAGTCCATTTAGTCCTGACTACATATGTGTGGGTAGGGACAAATATATACTGGAACACGGGCAACCTTTCACTAGCCAAATCCATGAAGAAAACTGGCCCTCTCACCTGAAGCCATTAATTTCCAATAACTCCTTTGTTGGGGGTGAAAGTTTCTGAGTCTCCCCAATCTATTCTTGGATTTGTCTGTGAAAATTTTGTTGATGGAAACTTAGCCACGGTGAGTAACACACAAACACACACACACACACACACACACACACACACACACACACACACACACACACATACACACCAAATTTTAAAACCAGAGGATTGTTTAAAAGTTTACACAACGTCCAAAATTCAATTCATTTTTGTTGAAACATTTGAATTCCATACGAGATCTTAATACTATCTGTATAAAATTAGATTATAACAATGAATATTTTAAAATTCAGTGGATCTTTATGTGTTAAATAGCACCTACTGAACAAAATCCGTTAGTGCCAAAACACTGATGGCTGCACAAAAAAAAAGTGTAAATCGGTGTCCAAAGGTAAGAATCCACAAGGTAAGGGGGTTGTCAGAGATTAAGGGCATGCAGGATAGTGTATGGAAGCTCTGTAGACCAAAACAGGTATACCGTTAGCAAATAGCCTGGAAAATCTGCCATTCATTCCTTCACAATCTTATACTAGGGAAAATTCAGGTGTAATTACCCTCAAAAGTGGGAGTAAGAAAACGTTAATATACTCCAGGTCTCTTGACTACTAAAAGGAGTGTGGACTGATATCTACAGTGTGAAAGAATTTAGAAATGGCAATGTCCGTTTTTATCTTTTCTGTGACAAAACTTTGTTATTGAGGGGCTGGAGAGATGGCTCAGAACCCTTTGCACCCTCCCATCTGTCTCTAAGTCTGGGAGATCTGACTTCTTCTTCTGGCCATTCCAGGTACTGCAGCCATGTGGCATACACAAAACCTACTTTATATATTTTAAATGAGATATTTAGTTGTTATTAGTGCCCCAAATTTTGAGACTCTCTTATAAACATCATCTGTCAATTAAATAATGTGTATGACAAATGAGCTGAGGAAGAAAATATGAGGTGAGACTTTTCAAAAAGAGAGTATTCTATGAAATATTAGGAGAATAAACAGATTCAGGGACAGATGCTGGCACATATGCTAAGGGAGATATTTAGGAAGATGCTAAGTAAATAGATAAAGGGGTAACTAAAAATGTACAAAACATAAAATATTTTGAATGTGTTAAATACGTTATTCTGGGAATAAGCCACAGTTTGTGGCCCAGGCATTTGTTAATAAGTAGTCTAAGACAAAACTGTCTTTTTTTTTTTCCTTACAAATTTTATTTTCTCCTCATTATTGTCATACAAATTTGTAAGATGCTAACATATGGACATCATGAGTAGGGAATACAGGAAATTGCGAGTATCCTAGAGAATTCTAAAATAAATGTGTTTTTTAATTTGAAGTTGGTAGAGGTTTTTGTTTTTTTTTTAATTTACATTTTTAAGTTTCAGCATATTCTAAAATATATGTGCTTATATGCACTGTAGAAAATATCTATGTGATGTAAGGAGACATTAATCAAATCTACTAAATTGCTTTCTGGAATTCAGTTAGCTTTAGACACTGACAGCTGTGATGATTTAAGATAGGCAGCAGAGTGCTCACAGTATCACTAAGAGATGAACATTAGCTTGTTGTCATATTCACCCACACTCACACATACATAAACACACACAAACACACACACACATAAACACACACAACACTCACACAAACACACACGCACTCACACACCCACACACACACACACACAAACGCACACCAGCCATTGGAACACAAACCCCAGTAGTGACTCCCGTGACAGTTCTAAATATTTAGACACAGTCCCTAGTCAAAAAGTTCATGGAAACTAAGTCTTCAGGAACCATCCTGGAAAAAATGCATCAAACTTGTCCTTACATTAGTAAGTGATTGAATCTTTGTGACTTCTTTCAATGTTGTTTTATTATAAGTGCCTCCAAGTAATGACTTGGCAAATATCTAAGCAATATCCAACTTTGTTCCCTGTCCTTCACCAATATTCTAGGGAGTCCTTGAGCGGATCCTGGGCTTGGAATTCAGTAAGAATGTTACCTGTAACAACCAGAGTTACCTCTAGTATTATAAGAGAGATTGTGACAGCCATTGCTATATACTACATAGAGTTAGAAATCTCAGGACAACTTTAGGAAAGTATGTTTAGAATATTTGTTATACTTATGCATGGCAGGCTACATTAGTTGTTAGTAGAAAGATTCCCCCATACAATCCCTCTCATATACAGGAATTTACAATGGTTTAGGAAATAACTTGTGCTGTGGTTTGAGGGGGAACAACAGTTTTGAATTATTCATGAGAAGATTAGCTAGAAAGAAACTCCCTAATTAGAACCATGGCTTGAGTGTGAAATCCATTTGCATGGTGTGATCATAAAGTGTTCAAACCTAGCTTCAAAGAATATAGCTGACTTTAGAGAAGAATTCATTTCAGTTATTTTATTGCTCAGTCCCTGCCAGTCATTATGTTTTTATTGCTCTATTTTGGACATGAGTCTTTAAGAATTCAGTAACCTCATTTACCTGGCTGATTTGAAAACCAACTTCCCTATTTGTTTCTATATTAATAATCTGATGATTTCTTTGAGAAATTACATTCAGATACAGCACCCCCTCTGTGTTTGTATCTGATTGACACTTAAATGTCAGCTTCCTGCCCACCTATACCAGGACAACGATTTCTCCCAGAGATTGAGGAGGGCTGATTGAGGCCAGTCTGCAGCAGGCCATCCATTAAAAGCAGTACCTAAGCTTTGGTTGTGGCTTCAAGAATCTGCAACAGTGGCATTGGCTTTTCTTATTTCTTATTTTAGCCATTCTGTCTAGTCTTCCCTATTCCAGAACTTTTTTCTTTTCTGCATGTGTTTATGTGTGTGTGTGTGTGTGTGTGTGTGTGTGTGTGTGTGTGTGTGTGTGTTTAAGAGATACCATGCGTGTTGGCAATTATAAGAGAAAGAACAGTATATATGAAGGTTTTTCCTCTACATGTGCATGCAGACACTTGTTGAAGCCCAAAGTGGATTCAGGAAATGACCCTAATGTGTTGTCTATCTTTTCACGGAGGCAAGGTCTCTCAATTAGAGGAAAAGCTTCTTGGTATGGGTCATCTTTCTAGACAGGTTTCTCTGGGCATCCTTCCCCTGCATTCTGTGATCCTCTAATAGATGATTTCTACATCCACAGGGCATTTATGTTAGTTTTGTAGGGAGCAAGTGATTAACTGCTAGGCTTTCAGTCTAGCCCCTTCCAAAACTCTCTGTTGCAACTCTTTGTCACATTTTCTTTTTAGATGTATCAAGCGTGCTTCACAAACGGAAACTGTATGAATTTGGTGTATGAGGCATGGGGTTCTGAAGAAAAGAAATATTGTAAAAATGATTCTTTTTTTCTTTCTTTCAATATTACATTAGATATTTTCTTCATTTACGTTTTAAAATCAAGACCATCCATCATCTCATCACCCCATTCTATTTCTCTATGTCTCTGTCTCTGTCCATATCCACTCTGTCTCTGTCACTCTAAGATCTATTCCCTTGACATATTCCATATACAGAGAACACCACTGACAATTATTTTCAGTTCACTGTTGCCAGGCTCCAAGGTAAGTTCATTTTTTACCTGTACATTGTTGTACATTCTAGACAGTCTATTTCTCAAATAGAAAACTAAATACATTTGTTATCCTGTTAAAACCCTCTAAATGGATACTTATTGTCCTGAGGGTAAGTTGAAAAGTCTTTCTGATGATAGTTGGATGCTATTCCAGAAAGACAAAATGTTGTGTTCTACCATCCTGAATCTGAGAATACATTGGTTTAATTTCTGGAATTTAAGAGAAAACAGGATTAACAAGACAATGAGAATATAAATCTTCCCATTTCATACTTAGAGACACATAGGTTATGGAACTGCTGAACTCAAGGTTTCATGTGTGGTATGCAAGAGGGTTTCCTGGCTTCATATGAGTGGAGTGTCTGTTCCCAATTGTGAGGTCACACCATGAACATACACATATGTTCAGATATGAGTAGAATGTCCTCACCGTTTGGTCTCTCAGAGTGTATTACACCCACCATTTTGACGAGTTTGAATAGCCAGTACACTATTGGGATATCTACCTGTTCCCACCCACAGTGTTGCAGACATGAATAGAAATGCCTGGAATTTTACAGAGGTGCCAAGAATATATTCTCTCCATGGAGCCTTCTTTCCAGTGCCCAGCAGGTTATTGTTCTTTTAAACCAATGCCCATATCAGTAGAGAAATGAAAAAGACATTACCCTGATATTCTACTTTACATCCATGTTACAACAAATAACTGAAATTTAAATATAAATTTAATGTATATCTAACTGAATCCAGATTATATTCTAATGAAAGGTATAATTGGTGTGGATCTAGATAAAATTATGTTGGGAGATTTTCCCAGATAAAAACTATGTTAGGAGATTTTGGCCTTTTATATGGAGAACAATCCATATTTTGGGTAGATTAGGAGAACAAATGTATGTAAATTAATGGAACAAAAGAAAAACTCTGTTCCACTGTATTTCTTTGTAAAATGAACTTCAAAATCATGGAATTTCAGTTATATGTGTGTGTGTATTTTTTAGTTATATTTTTGAGTGTGCTGTTATGTGAGCATGTGAGTTTTCTTGGATTATGATTAAAGAATTAGAGTATATGGGGCGTGGTTACTTGGCAGTATTCTTTTTTATTTATTAATTCATTCATTCATTGAACCCTGTCCACCCTCCTACTGTTCCACATGCCATATCGACTGGCCATCCCCTGTCTCCAAGAGCATGTACCCATTCCATCTGATTTCTAAACACCCTGGGGTCTCTAGGTTCTTGAGAATCATTGCATCATTTCTGATTGAACAGAGACCAAGAATTTTTTTTTCTGTGTATGTTTTGGGGACCTTCTAACTATAGTTGGTGTAAGCTGCCATTTTGGTTGTCTAGCATTTGGGAGAATTCTGGGTCCATATTAATGGAGACATCTAGTCCTCCTACAGGGTTGATCTCCTCCTCAGTCTCCTTCAGTTTTTCTCCAATTAAACCAATGGTTCAACATATTCTGTCCGTTGGTTGGTTGCATACAACTTCATCTGATTGTTTCACCTACTTGTTAGTTCTTAAGAAGTACAGTCATGGTAGTATTAATATTACAAATGTGTGAATTCAGAAAACTGCAGAGGTTGCTTACTGCAAGAAGGTATTCTGCAAAAGCAATAGATGATAAAAGTACTGAAATATCTATCAGTGCTCTACAATATTATATTCTAGGTGATGAAATTTCTCTTTCTCTCTGTCTCTGTGTCTCTGTGTCTCTGTCTCTATCTCTATGTCTGTCTGTCTGTTTGTCTCTCTCTCTCTCTCTCTCTCTCAATTTCTACTTCTCTAATACTTATTATGAATTATGATTCTTTTATCTTATTCCCTCCAATGGGAATGATATTGGAATGGCATCTGTAACATTCATTCACATTCCTACACAATTTGTGCTTTCTATTAACAATCAACTAATATCAAAGTCACACATTCACTCAGATTACAAAATAAGATATCTGAGCTCATGTAAAGTGATATTCTGAATCAGAGTAGGGGAAGGGCACTTCCAATGTGTAGTTTCACTCAAGAGCATGGCTTTTAAGAACTGGTCAATTGGAAGAAGATGAGACAATGTATAGAAGAGGGTGTTTCTTTTGGTTTAGTTTGGTTTAGCTTTGTTTCTTTAGGTTACCCACAGTCATTTTAAGAAACATTGAGAAACACTGTTTATTACCTATATCTTGAACTGAATGTGAATAGGTCCCTTAGAACCAACGTTATATTTCTCAGTTACAATATGCAATATATTTTTGATATTATTTTGATTCATTATCTAGTACATACACTACAACAAGTTTAAGACATGTACCTCATTAGGAACTAGCAGGTGAAGGATTCAGCTGCAGATATTTGCAACCAACTAATGGACTGGAGCATCTGACGCTTGTTGTTGAATTAACAAAGTTTAAAAAATGTTAAAAACAAGGGTATCCCTCTAGGAAGACCCACAGTCTCATTTAAACTGTTCAACCATGAAGTCTGAAACTCTGACCCTTCAAAGATACAGAATTCACCTGCTCATATGAGGCCTCCAATACACATACAGAAGAGGACTGCTGGGAGAACTCTACAAGTCCCCTTTCCCAACTGGAGGGCATTTCATCTAAGGTCACTCCCTTTGAGTCCTGGGAGTCTCTCAGCTCCCAGGTCTCTGGTACATTCTAGAGGGTTTTCTCACCTCCTACCTCACAAAGTTGCCTGTTTCCATTCTTTTTGCTGATCTTCATCAATGCACTCCTGTTTCACAACCCCCCACAGTACTTGATCAAGTTCATCTCTTCCCCTCCGTGTGTGGTTTCTCACCCAGGTCTCTCCCTCCCCCTTCTTGTAGTAATTGTTTAACCTTCTTAACATTTCTAATTATTTTTATCATAAAGATAATTGAATTTTTTGATTCATTATCTTATAAACTTCCCAATGCACTAGATACAATTATCGAAGGTACATTTGTTTGATTTTATTTCACTTCATTTTAGTGTTGAGGTAGGCACTTAGTATGTTATGTATTCTCTAGGAAGTGATAGAGTGTTGCGGTTCAGCATTCCGTGTTGGTGCTAATACAGGTATGTTTAAACATACCTGGCTTTAATTGTTCTTCGGAAAATAGACCCAAAAAAACTCCTATAACCACAATAAAATATCCACAGGCAGTTCTGAGAGATGGAAATATTTCCTGTTCACTTATAAAATTCATTGAAAGAAAGTATATTTGTTTCTTGAACCAAAATAAACTGCTACCTGAGAGGAAGGATAAAATGACTGATTGGCCCCTTTCTCTTTCCCAGGACCAGCCCCTACTCTCTGTTCCCATTGTACTTGATGCTCCAGTACAGTGGAATTCCAGGACAAAGAAATGGGAGTGAGTGGGTAGGGGATCAGGGCAAGGGGAAGGGAGGGGAAAGGCTAAAGGTGACTGTTATGATAGCATTTGAAATGTAAATGGAGAAAATAACTACTAAAATTAAAAAAAAATTTAAAAAAACATAAGTGTATTTACATATATGCACAGGGATATGTGGCTAACAACCACATAATATAAAATTATCATTCCTTTCCAGGACTGTCTTTTTTGTTTGATTGTTTGTTTTTTGTTTTGTTTGTTTGTTTTGTATTGTTTGTTTTTTATTATAAGTATTTTTTTTTTTTGTATATCTATTAGTCCTGGAAATTACTTTGTAAACTAGACTGGTCTCAATTTGAGATCTGCCTACTTCTCCCTCCAAAAACTTCGAAATATGTGTGTGCCCCCACCACGTGGCTTCAAAATTATTTTAGACTTAGTGGAGAAGGTCCATTATTTTTTCTTGTTAGGATATTTTAAAATCATCAAGATGTCATTTTTCCTTAATATATTTATAAGATTAAATCCATTCCTATAAAAATATGTCAGATATTTTTGGAGACAGGCAAGTTTGCAAGAAGCATCATTTAAAAATACTTCTGGAGCCAGTGCCTTGAGCAGGCCATGCATGCAAACTCTGAAGGCAGCCCCACAACACCGAGAGGCTGCTTCAATCCAAGGTACTCCAACATTCTAAGGATCAGATAATCAGACAGGAGGAAGAACATCTGTCATCAACACATGGAGTAGCTGGAATCAGAAGGATCCAGGCATGCAGGAACTGTGCCGGACAAGTGGCATGGGTTATTTCTATTCTGTCTTGGCCAAGGCCCTGAACAGTCCTTGGACGAAAACTCAGCAGCCAGCCCCATAACACCCAGAGTTCTAACATGGCCAGGTGCAGAGAATCTCAGGATCCCAGGATCTTGGTCCCACCAGGATTTCATGGTCCCAAAGGCAACTTGACTCCCAGAAGATCAGACAGACCAAGGATATCTACCTTTTCTATAAACTTCTTTATCACCTGTGAATACAGCCGCAAACCTAGTTACATTTTTTTCAAGGCTTCTATCTCGTCAATTTTCTCTTTCCTCAGCCTCTCTCTTTTTTATTTGTCTTTTTTCTTTTTCAGTCTCAATCTCTTTTTAATATATTTTATTAGGTATTTTTTTCATCTAAATTTCCAACACTATCCCAAAAGTCTCGCATACCCTCCCCCTCCCCCACTCCCTTACCCACTCACTACCACTTTTTGACACTGGAGTTCCCCTGTACTGGGGCATAATTAGTGTGCATGCCCAATCGGGCTCTCTTTCCAGGGATGGCCTACTAGGCAATCTTTTGATACATATGCAGCTACAGTCAAGAGCTTTGGGGTACTGGTTAGTTCATAATGTTTTTTTACCTAGAGGATTGCAGATCCCTTTAGCTGCTTGGATATTTTCTCTAGCTCCTCCATTGGGGCCATGTGATCCATCTAATAGATTACTGTGAGCATCCACTTCTTTGCTAGGCCCCGGTATAATCTCACAAGAGACAGCTATATCAGGGTCCACTCAGCAAAACCTTGCAAGTGTATGGAGTGGTGTCAGTGTTTGGAGACTGATTAGTGGATGGATCCCTGCATATGGCAATCTCTAGAAGGTCCATCCTTTTGTCTATGCTCCAAACTTTGTCTCTGTAACTACTCCTATGGGTGTTTTGTTTCCAATTCTAAGAAGGGGCAAGTGTCCACACTTTGGTTTTCGTTCTTCTTGAGTTTCATGTATTTGGCAAATTGTGTCTTATACCTTGGGGTTATTCTAGGTTTCAGGGCTAATATCCACTTATTAGTGAGTACATATCATTAGCATTCTTTTGTGATTGAGTTACCTCACTCAGGATGATGCTCTCCAGGTCCAACCATTTGCCTATAAATTTCATAAACTCATTCTTTTCAATAGCTGTACTATTAGTAGTAGTACTCCATTGTGTAAATGTACCACAATTTTGTAAACATTTTCTGTTGACAGGCATCTGGATTCTTTCCAGCTTCTGGCTACTATAAATAAGGCTGCTCTGAACATAGTGGAGCATGTGTCTTACAAGTTGGAACAGCTTCTGGATATATGCCCAGGACAGGTATTGTGTGAGCCTATGGTAGTACAATTTCCAATTTTCTGATTTCCAGAGTTGATTTAAAACTTGCAATTCCAACAACAATGGAGGAGTTTTCTGCTTTCTCCACATCCTTGCCAGCATCTGCTGTCATCTGAATATTTGATCTTAGCCATTCTGTCTGGTGTGAGATGGAATCTCAGGGTTGTTTTGATTTACATTTCACTGCTGATTAAGGATGGTGAACATTGTTTCAGGTGCTTCTTAGCCATTTGGTATTCCTCAGGTGAGAATTCTTTCTTTAGCTCTGAGCCCCATTTTTAAATGGAGTTATTTGATTTTCTGGAGTCCACCTTCTGAGTTCTTTATATATATTTGATATTACTCCCCTATCTAATTTAGGATAGTGAAAGATCCTTTCACAATCTGTTGGTGACCTTTTTGTCTTATTGAAGGTGTCTTTTGCCTTACAAAAGATTTGCAGGTTTATGAGGTCCCAGTTGTCAATTCTAAATCTTACAATACAAGCCATTTGTCTTTTATTCAGGAATTTTTCCCCTGTTCAAATATCTTTGAGGCTTTTCCTCATTTTCTCCTCTACAAGTTTCAGTATGATTTTATGTGGAGCTCCTTGATCCACTTACATTTGACCTTAGTACAAGGAGATAGGAATGGATTGATTCACATTCTTCTACATGATAACCACCAATTGTACCAGCACCATTTGTTGAAAATGCAGTCTTTTTTCCACTAGATGGTTTTAGCTCCCGTGTAGATGATCAATTGACAATAGGTGTGTTGGATCATTTCTGGGTTTTCAATCATATTTCATTGGTCTACTTGTCTGTCACTATATCAGTACCATGCAGTTTTTATCACAATTGCTTTGTAGTATAGGTTTGGGTCAGGTATGGTGATTGCACCAGAGGTTCTTTTATCCATGAGAAGAGTTTTTGCTATCCTAGGTTTTGTTTATTCCCAATGTATTTGCAGATTGCCCTTTCTAATTCATTGAAGAATTGAGTTGGAATTTTAATGGAGATTTTATTGAATCTGTAGATTTCTTTTCGCAAGATGGCCATTTTTACAATGTTGATACTGCCAATCCATGATAATGGACGATCTTTCCATCTTCTGAGATATTCTCTAATTTCTTTCTTTAGAGACTTGAAGTTCTTATCATAGAGATCTTTCCCTTCCTTAGTTAAAGTCACTCCAAAGTATTTTATATTATTTGTGACTATTGAGAAGGGTGATGCTTCTCTTATTTCATTTTCAGCCTGTTTATTCTTTGTGAAGAGAAAGGTCATTGATATGTTTGATTAATTTTATATCCAGCTATTTCACTGACGTTGTTTTTCAAGTTTAGGAGTTCTGTGGTGGAATGTTTAGGTTCATTTATATATACTATCATATCATCTGCAAAAAAGTGATATTTTGATTTCTTCTTTTCCAATTTGTATCCCCTTGGACTCCTTTCGTTGTCAAATTGCTCTGCCTAGGACTTCAAGAACAATGTTGAATAGGTAGGGAGAAAGTGGGCAGCCTTGTCTAGTCACTGATTTTAGTGGGATTGTTTCCAGCTTCATACCATTTCATTTGATGTTGGGTACTGGTTTACTGTAAATTGCTTTTATCCTGTTTATGTATGGACCTTGTATTCCTGATCCTTCCAAGACTTTTATCATGAACGGGTTTTGGATATATTTAAATGATTTATTTGCATCTAATGAGATGATCATGTGGTTTTGTCTTTGAGGTTGTTTATATAATGGATTATGTTGATGGATTGCCATATATTAAACCATCCCTGTATCCCTGGTATAAAACCTACTTGGTAAGGATGAATGAAATTTTTAATGTGTTCTTGGATATGATTAGGGATAATTTTACTGAGTATTTTTGTTTCGATATTCATAAGGGCCATTGTTCTGAAGTTCTTTATCTTTGTTGGATCTTTCTGTGGTTTAGGTATCAGAGTAATGTGGTTTCATAGAATGAGTTGGGTAGTCCATCTTCTACTGCTATTTTGTGGAATTGTTCATGCAGAACTGGAATTAAATATTCTTTGAAGGTCTGACAGAACTCTGCATTAAACCCATCTGTTCCTGGGCTTTTTTTTTTTTTTTTTGATTGGGAGACTATTAATTCCTCCTTCTATTTCTTTAGGGTATATGGGACTGTATATATCGTTAACTTGATCCTGTTTTAACTTTGTTACCTGGTATCTGTCTAGAAATTAGTCCATTTTGTCCATGTTATCCTGTTCTGTTGAGTATAGCCTGTGGTAGAAGGATCTGATGGTGTTTTGGATTTCGTCAGGATCTGTTTTTATGTCTCTCTTTTCAATTCTGATTTTGTTAATTAGGATGCTGTCTCTGTGCCTTAAGGGATGCTAGCTAAGGGTTTATCTATCTTGTTGATTTTCTAAAAGAACCAGCTCCTATTTGGTTGATTCTTTAAGTAGTTCTTGTTTCCACTTGGTTAATTTCACCACTGAGTTTTATTATTTCCTTACATCTTCTCCTCTTGAGTGAATTTGCTTCCTTAATTCTGGAGATTTTTTATGTGTTTTCAAGCTGCTTGTATGTGCTCTCTCTGGTTTCTTTTTGAGGCACTCAAATCTGTGAGTTTCCCTTTTAGTAATGATTTCATTGAGTCTCATAAGTTAGGGAATGTTCTGGCTTTATTTTCATTAAACTCTAATATGTCTTTAATTTCCTTCTTTATTCCTCCTTGACCAAGGTATCACTGATAAGACTATTGTTCATTATCAACGTAAACGTTGGCTTTCCATTATTTATGTTGTTATTGAAGATCAATCATCCTTAGTCTTTGGTGGTCTGATAGGATGTTTTCGACAATTGCAATATTTTTTATCAGTTGAGGTCTGTTTTATGATCAATTATATGGTCAATTTTGGAGAAGGTACCATGATGTGCTGAGAAAAAGTTATATCCTTTTGTTTCAGGATAAAACGTTCTGTAGATATCTATTAAGTCCATTTGTTTAATAACTTCTTTTAGTTTCACTGTGTCCCTGTTTAGTTTCTGTTTCCAAGGTATGTCCATTGATAAAAGTGGTTTTTTAAGTCTCCCACTATTATTGTGTGAGCTGCAATGTGTGCTTTGAGCTTTCTTTAATGAATGGGACTGCCTTTTCATTTGCAGCATAGATATTCAGAATTGAGAGTTCCTCTTGGAAGATTTTAACTTTGATGAGTATGTGTCCTTCTTTGTCTTTTTTGATAACTTTAGGTTGGAAATCAATTTTAATCGATATTTGAATGGTTACTCCAGCTGATTTCTTCAGACCATTTGCTTGGAAAATTATTTTCTAGCCTTTCACTCTGAGACAGTGTCTGTCTTTTTCCCTGAGATGGGTTTCCTGTAAGCAGCAGACTATTGGGTCCTGTTTTTATAGCCAGTCTATATCTTTTTATTGGGGAACTGAATCCATTGATATGAAGAGATATTAAGGAAATGTAATTGTTGCCTCGATTATTTTTGTTGTTAGAGTTTGTATTCTGTTCTTGTGGCTGTCTTCTTTTTGGTTTGTTGAGGGATTACTTTCTTGCTTTTTCTAGGGCATTGTTCCTGTCCTTGTATTGGTTTTTTTTTTTTCTGTTATTATTCTTTGAAAGGCTGGATTCATGGAAAGTTAATGTGTGAATTTGTTTTTTATCGTGAAATACTTTGGTTTCTCCATCTGTGGTAATTGAGAGTTTGGCTGGGTTTAATAGCCTGGGCTGGCATTTGTGTTCTCTTAGTATCTGTATAACATCTGTCCAGGATATTCTGTCTTTCATAGTCTCTGGTGAAAAGTCTGGTGTAATTCTGATAGGCCTGCCTTTATATGTTACCTGACCTTTTTCCCTTACTACTTTTAACAGTATATCTCTATTTAGTGCATTTCTTCTTCTGATTATTATGTGTCAGGAGGAATTTCTTTTCTGGTCCAGTCTATATGGAATTCTGTAGGCTTTTTTTATATTCATGGGCATGTGTTTCTTTAGGTTTGACAAGTTTTCTTCTATAATTTTTTTGAAGATATGTGCTGGCCCTTTAACTTGAAAATCTTCATTCTCATCTACTCCTATTACCAGTAGGTTTGGACTTCACATTGTGTCCTGGATTTCCTGGATATTTGAGATAACATCTTTTGCATTTTGTATTTTATTTGATTGTTGTTCCAATATTCTCTATGGAATCTTCTGCATCTGTCATTCTCTCTTCCATGTCTTGTATTCTGGTGCTGATGCTCGCATCTATGGTTCCAGATTTCTTGCCTAGGTATTCTATCTCCAGTGTTGCCTTACTTTGGGTTTTCTTTATTGTGTCTACTTCACTTTTTAGGTCTTGGATGGTTTTACTCAATTCCATCACCTGTTTGGTCGTGTTTTCCTTCAATTCTTTAAGTTTTTTTTTTTTTTTTTTTTTTTTTTTTTTTTGTGCTTCCTCTTAAGGTTCTACCTATTTAGCAGTGTTCTCCTGTATTTCTATAAGTGAGTTTTTAAAGTCCTTCTTGATGTCCTCTACCTTCAACCTGAGATATGCTTTTAAATATGGGACTACCTTTTCGGGTGTTTTTGCGTTTCCAGGACTGGATGAGGTGGGAGTGCTGTAATTCTTATGATGGTGAGTGGTCTTGGTTTCTGTTAGTAAGATTCTTATGTTTGCCTTTCATCATCTGGTAATCTCTGGAGTTAGTTGTTATAATTGTCTCTGGTTATATCTTGTTCCTCAGATGATTATGTAATCCTCTATCAGTAGACCTGGGAGACTAGTTTTCTCCTGAGTTTCAGTGTTCAGAGTACTCTATGCAGGCAAGATCTCCACTTGCAGAGAAGGGACCCAGATATCTGGTGTTCGAAACTTCCTCCTGGCAGATGTTGTGATCCACTCACTAGAGGTACTAAGTTCCCGTGGAGAGTCCTGTGGGGACCTTTGGGGTGTCCACAGACTCTGCCCACAAGGTGCCCGATGCTGTCATGGACTGGAAGGGACTTGTGACCCTGATCATACCGGTTTCTCTGCTTCCCTAATGAATGCAGTCTCAAGTCCTGCATGATAGGATTGGAGCGGAAGTTGTTTTCCACTCACCAAAGGCCTTAAGATCTCATGGATGTTTCTGTGAGGACCTTGGGGCTGTCCTCAGACTCTGCCCAATATGTTGCCCAGGTGCTGGCACAGATCAGAGGGACTTGAGACCATTGTCAGGCCAGTTTTTCTGCTTCCCTAATTAATGCAGTCTCAGATCCTGTGAGATTGGATTGGAGCAGAGGTTGTGTTACATTCAACAGAGGTCTTATGATCCTATTGAGGGTCTTGTGGGGACCTTAGGGGTGTCTGCAGACTCCGAGCCCAATGTGCCCTTGTGCTGGCTTGTCAGTCTCTCTCTTATGGTACACTTTCTCTGCCTCCTTAAACAGATGTTGTAAAGATAATGTTTTCAGACTCTCTAGACCCAGTAACCTTTTCCTAATTTCAGAAGAGGACTGCCCTATAGAAGCCATGACACCTGTCACCTGCTGGCACACTGAAGTAGGGTCAAAGGTAGTGTAACACTTCTATACCTTTAAGAGGTACTCTAAAAACACTGCTGGGGGCTCCTTTTTCTCTTGTAGGATCTCTCTTACCTTGGTCAAATTGGTGGGGCACCTGCCAGCCTTTTTCAGTCCTATTATCAGAGCCCAGCAGAAAATTGTCAATTGCTCCATATGGTCAGTCCTATCAGGACATGTCAGAGGGAAGTCTGCATCTATTTCATTCAGAAGTTTTATTAGTAGTCAATTGGCCCCCAGTATGCTCTTTCTTTCCTCTCAGAATCCTCTCCTTCTCCTCTGTGGTGAAAGAACCTGTAAAAGCTGCTGACAGTCATCCCAAATAGGCTGAAGAGAGAATATGAGAGATTCCTTTAGATTAGCAAGGCTAGAGGGGTTTTCAACGAAGGGGATTGTGATTTGCCTTCCAGTTATAGAGATCAGAGGAGGAAAAAGGCCATTACTGAAGGGGCTGCAGTTGTCTGGGGTCCGCTGGATGAGGGTCATAAGTACACAAAGGCAGTGCGATGGTTGAGTCTGGTCCCTCTGGGCTTTGAGCTCGCTGGTCTTGGGCTTTAGCAACTGGTCCCTCCCCAAATATCTAGTGGCACCCTGTTGAGAGTTCTTGGGGGGACCAGTTGGGAATATGCGGGTGGGGTGCAGTGCCATTTTGGAGGTTCTTCTAACTCTGGATAGATCTTGGGAGAAACCGATGGCTGCAGTTTAACCGGTGCCAGATTTAACTTTTTATTTTCCCTCTCTGGATGGCAGAGGGCCAGGACTGGGGAGCCTGGACTATTCTTTTGAACCCAAGGCTTTAAACACGATAGGAGAGGGGGGATCCTGTGCTAATTTTTTCTAGATGAGAATGTAGGGCACTCAATCTGGCTGAGACCCTGGTCCCCTCTGTAAAACAACTTTAAGAGCTGAAAACAGAACCAAACCAAGGGTGCCCTCTAGTGGCCAACTAACATCAAAGCTGGCCATTCCGTAGAGCACAAAGTTCTCTAAAATCTATTTCAGACATCCACCGAGAAAATGTGAGTCTTAGTCTTAATTTCAGTACTGTGCACTAGGGTCAGTCCAAGGGGCATGCTAATAGTTGGTCCCATCATCAGAGTTACATACAGGGGAAAAACCAATATATACACACAAAAAGATTACAATAACCAAGAACAGGCCCCAATAAGATGGCCGAGAGAGCACACACTCACTTGGCACCCAGTAACAGAAACAGACAGCCGAGTGAGCACACTCTCACTTGGCACCCTGATAGGAGATCTCCAGGTATCCCTGGAACTTCCTCAGAACTGGGGAGTGACTTCTTTCTGAATTTTTATCTCCTTGTCCTTGGCAAAGGAAGGCAGGCATCTCTGGTTGTAAAGTATAAAAAAAAATGCTTTATTGCTGGCTATAGAGAACAAAGAGCTTCTTCCTAGCTGTATTTAAATAGATCAGGGAAAACAAGCTTGGGGAATGTCTAGGGGCTTTACCTTACTGGGAGATATACTTTAAGTTAGAATCTCCCAGTAGGATATTTTTTCTACAACACACAAAACTTTACACAGAAAATTATTTCAATTATTTATAATAAATATATAATATTTGGTTTGAACCAAATGTTAAATCCATATAAAATACATGGTAGTATTCCAAAAAACTTGTAATATTTACTTTAAACAATTTATACATTTACACCCCACAGCACTTCTTCATAACTGTACTACCCTTGCTGAGATCCTTCTTCTTCCCAAATGGTCCCTCTCTTATTTTTATAATGGTTCTCCTTTTCTTTGTGTGTATATATGGAAACATCTCATGAAGGTGGTTGTATTGTATTCGTTGCTATGTTTTTGTCATCACAATGTCTAAAGGACCACAATCTGGTCTTCAACTACACATATAAGAGCATCTGACCCTGAATTGCTCTTTTTCCTGAATCGACTTCTCCAGTCAAGGGATCACAAACACCACTTTTGAAGTACTCTATTGAAATGGGAAAAAATTGAAAATATTGTACTGTATCTTCATCTGTTTCTACCTGAGGTGATATATTCTCATCTTTGTCAAATGCTGGGCTCTGTACTATATGGACAACAGAAAATGGAAACATAATATGCTATATTAGTAAAAGGGAATAAAGTTTTAATGATTTGAATTTCTCAGGAAATACTGCCCATGTGAATTTTTTAAACAGCTTTGAGAAATGACGTAATTACATACATGATATTCGGTATAGGTATAGATGAGAAGTAAGTTTTCCAAATTATAGGGCCATTGAATATCTTTACCAATATTATAGAAAAAAAAAACCTCCCTAACTTAAATAAAGATATGCTCATGAATATACAAGAAGCCTACAGAACGCCAAATTATTTGAACCTGAAAAAAAAAATCTTGCCATCATATAATAGTCAAAACACCAAATGCACAAAACAAAGAAAGAATATTAAAAGCAGTAAGGGAAAATGGTCAAGTAATATATAAAGCAAGATCTATCAGGATTACACATAACTTCTCCCCTGAGACTATGAAAGGAGAAAATCTAGGGCAGATGTCATACAGAATGTAAGAGAGCAGAAATGCCAGCCAAGACTACTATATGAAGCAAAACTCTTTTAACATAGCTTGAGACAACAAGGTATTCTGTGACAAAACCATATTTACAAAATATCTTCCAATGCATCCAGTACTTCAAACGATAATAAAGAGACAATTCCAATATAACGAGGGAAATTACACTCAAGAAAAAGCAAGAAATTAAACTTGAAGGAAACCTAAAAGAAGATAGCTACATGAACAAAATTCCAACTCTAATAACAAAAATAACAGGAAGCAACAAGAATTTTTCCTTAGTATCTCTTAATATCAGTGGACTCAGTTCACCAGTAAAAAGGCATAGAATAACAAAATGGATGTGTAAGCAATATTCAGCACACCAGAAACAAACACCAAGGACAAAGTCAGACATTACCTCAGACTAAAAGGCTGGAAAAGAACTTTCCAAGCAAATGATCCGAAGAAATAAGGTGGAGCAGCCATTCTAATATCAAATAAAATTGACTTTCAACCCAAAGTTATAAAAAAAAGTCAAGGAAGGAAACTTCATATTCATTAAAGTTAATATTTACCAAAATGGACTCCCAAATCTAAACATTTATACTCCAAATGCAATGACATCCACATTGATAAAAGAAACTTTAGTAAACTCAAAACACACATTGTACCACACACAATAATATTGGAAGACTTCAACACCCCTCCTTCATTAATGGACAGATCCTGGAAACTAAAACTAAAAAGATACATGGTGAAACTCACAGAATTTATGAAACAAATACATTTAGTTCATATCTATAGAACATTTTATCCTAAAACAAACGAATGTCCCTTCTTCTCATCACCTCACAATGCCTTCTCCAAAATTGACCATACACTCAGTCACAAAACATGCCTCAACAGATATAAAATTATTGAAATAATGTCATGCTTCCTAACAGATCACCACAGACTAAGGCTGATCTTCAACAATAATATGAATAATTGAAAACCCACATACACGTGGAATGTGTATAAAAATCTAGTCAGTGACAAAACAGTCAAGGAAGTAATCTAGAACTAAATTAAAGACTTTTTAGAGTTTAATGAAAATGTAGCTACAACATACTGCAAGTTATGGGACACAATGAAAATAGCCCTAAGATGGACTCTCATAGCTCTCTCTGAATGCCTCTAAAAAAGAAACTGGAGAGAGGATATAGGAGTAGGTTGATATCACACTTTAACACTATAAAACAAAAGGAAGCACATTCACCCAAAAGGAGTTGAAATCAGGAAGTAATCAAATTCAGTGCTAAAATCAACCAAGTGGAAACAAAGGAACAATACAAAAATAATCAAACAAACTGGGAGCTTGTTCTTTGAGACAATCAACAAGATAGACAAACCATTAGACAGAATGAATACAGAACACAAGAACAGTATCCAATTTAGTAAAACCAGAAATCAAAAGGGAGAAATAACAACAGAAATTTAGTAAATTTGAAATATCATCAGATCCTACTATACAAGGCTGTACTCAACAAAACTGAAAATTCTGGATAAAATTGACACTTATCTAGACAGATATCAGGTACCAAATTCAAATCAGGATCAGATAAACCCTGTAATTACTTCTAACACTGTGAAAAGCCGCCCTCATGGTCGCCATTACAATATGGTGCTGACAACACCATTGTCACCATTGCTCATGGTGAGTGCGCGCGGGTGTCAGAATATCTTTCCATTACCTGAGCCCTGCCTCTCCCATGGCGTCATCAGGCTGATAGTGGGCAGCCAATCCCATGGTGCACATCCCCAACCTTACTTCTAACCATACTTCGCAGCCAGTATAAGGGAGGAGTTTTCTGCTTTCTAAGTCTCCTGTCCTGAAGCTGTTCATCTATATCTCGAGATGTATTACAGCTTTACTACAGAAAGATCTGAGTGTCCTAGATGCGTTCTTGCTGGCAAGATGGTTGCGTGGGTCATCTGGTGCCAGAAACCCAGGATCAACATTGCTGGCATTGAGGGGAACCCCTGAAGAAGGGATGGATTCAGAACTGCATGGAAAAGGTAAGTTCGGAGAAGTATGTCTGATCATGAACCTCTTATCCCTTTTGATTTCGGTCTTAATCTAGATGCAACTTAGGAAGGGGCAGTAGAAGCTCTTGTTTTGGTTGCCCTGGCCCTCATTCTGTTTCTTATTCTGTCCATCGAGGCTGGTGCTGAAATTTGAGGTAAATCGCGGCTGGTGCTGAAAAATGAGGTGTTGTCAGTCCAATGTAGATAAGTGGCAGCACTGAGGTATCTTCTAAGCTTTCCATAGATAAGGGAGCAAAGTGCTGTGTTTACTTTCACTTTGCAAAAGGAATACTATAAGTCGGGTGTAGATCAGCCGCAGGCACTCACTCTATCATGGGCTCCTCACAGTCAGTGATCACCACATTACAGTCAGTGCTAAAGCAACGTGACCTGCAGGTTGCCTCCCGTATGCTGCAGAACTTTGTTAAGGAGGTGGATCACATTTCTCCCTGGTATGCCTATTCGGGGTCTCTAACTGTAGCCTTATAGAATAAGCTAGGAAGGGACCTTGACCATTAGCATGAAGAGGAAGACATATGCCTGGGCACCAAGGCAATTTGGAAGCTGATAAAAAACTGTCTAGAGGATGAAACCTGCCGACCAGCCAATGTGGAGGAACAGGGAATACTAGAAGAGGTTCAGGACAGTATGTCAGAAACCTAACAGAATGAGAGAAAGGGAGCTGGAAAAAAGAAAGACACGTCACGAAAAAGGGCCCTCCCCAGGATTCAGAAAGAAGGGATGGAGAAAAGAGGGCAGTAAAACTGATCCCTCTACTAAGAAAAAGCCTCACATGTAATTCAACGTTACCTTGAAGCTTGGAGTGCTTGGGGACAACCCAAATTTCTTAGAACAGATAATGGACTGGCCTACACCTCTCAAAAATTTCAACAGTTCTGTCTCCAGATGAATGTATCTTATTTAACTGGTTTGCCATACAGGGACAAGGCATTGTGGAACATGCCCACCACACTCTTATAACCTACCTTATCAAACTAAAAGGGTGAGTCGATGAGGGCCTGCCCTTAACACTGAGAGTGGCCATCTCCATGATACTCTTTACTCTTAATTTTTTGAATATTGATGAACAAGGCCACACTGCGGCTGATCATCACTGTTCAGAACCAAACAGATCTAGAGAAATGATCAAATGGAAAGATATCTTAACCGGAAAATGGAGAGGCCCGGATCCTATTTTAATAAGATCCAGGGTAGTTATTTGTGTCTTTCCACAGGAAGAAGACAATCCTCTTTGCGTTCCGGGATGCCTCATCTAAAGGATCTCCCCTTCAGAAGATGTGGACAAAAGAGGGAATACTGAAACAAAGAAGGCTACTGACCCTTCTACTGGAGATCCTGGTTCCTAGTATATAGGGGAAATTGTGTTGGGGTATTATGTCCACCTTTCCTCTGCCCATGCCTGTCATGCACAGTGCACAAGTGTTTCCACATTTCTTTACTACTGATAGGGAGCTTCAACTTGCCTTTTTACCATTAGATGGGCAAATTCAGGCTCTGATGGAAAACAGAACTTTCCCCTCAAAAGTTGCATATGTAGCAGAGGATGGACTAGTAAGTCATCAATAGCAGGAGAGACACTTGTTCTTGTAAAGTTCCTATGACCAAGTTTTGGGAATGCCTGGGCCAGGAATTGGGAGTGGGTGTGTAGGAGAGCAGGGCGAGAGGGGAGAGGACTGGGATTTTTGCAGGGGAAAATAGTAAAGGGAATAACATTTGAAATGTAAAAAAAAAAAAAGAAAAAAGAAAATAAATAATAAAAAAAGAATGAAATAAATTATTCGTAGTATTCTTGAAATAAATTCAAGTTTTACAAACATATCATTGGAACAATATTCAGGTATTTTCCGTTGGCAAAATAATAACAAGTTATTTTTTATCAACATATTGTGACTACCGTGCCAAGAATAGTTATATATTAGTTGCTAAAACTCTGGTATAGGAATATATAGATATAGGTAAAATTTCAAATGAATTATACAAAATCTCTTAGAAAAGACTTCTTCCAATTCAGCTGACTAGGTAAAAGTCTAGTGAACTGCAGGACACGCAATTAATACCCAAACCTGAATATGCAATAACCTTCAGAAAGAGACTCCTCCGAAATATTTATGTCATCTTCTTCATCATCAAAGTCCAAAAGTAATAAGTAATCTCCTTTGGAATCACCATCATTTTCTTAACAGCCATTCTTCTCTTAAAAACTGTAATGTCTTCTTAGTTAAAAAAAATGGAAAACAAGGAAAAAAAATCTTAGTAATCTGAATCCAAAGGTATCATTTAAGTAGTTAAAAATATCAAAAATGAAATAATTATATGCACTTCCTCTTTCCAGTTCCTCCATGTGTCCCATTTATTATGTCCCTCTCCCTCACAACATTGTTTTAAAATCTTCTTTAACTTACTTCTATAAAAAACTCCTTTAGAACCAGAGTTAACAATATGTCAGATCCCAGTTTAAATAAGGGGAAAAAGGCCAGCCTTGAATATGTGAGAATTCTTAACTACCCAAAGACGATGAGGAAAATGTATTTGCATTTAATTTCTGAGTCATCTGATTCTTGTTCCTATTTCCCACAGATTCTTTTTAAACAAAACATTAGCAATTTTGTTTATCAGTGTGTCTCTGTCTTTAAATAAACTCACACTGCTATCAAGATAGATAATGAATATGGTAACTGTATATTCATTTGAGAAGACCCAAAGCTCCCTCTACAATAAACACCCAACAGCACCAGCACCCACACAGAAAGACCTTCTATTGGAGAAAGCAGGGATTTGGGGAAGACTTGGTTTTCAAATATCTGGATATTGTAAGTCCAAGGCCAGCCCAAACCAAGACAGCCTGAGCTACAAACGAAGAACCCATCCTACAGAAGGAAAACGGAGAGAAAAGGCTGATCTCCGTGGTGCAAGTCTTTAATAGAAATACTTGGGGAATGAGAGGGGAGGATCTGTGGTCAGAATCCATCTTAGAAGACTTATGAATCTTCTGCATTGTCTGCTCTTATTCTTTTCATTTATTCTTCCTATGCCACTCCCCTATCTGTAGTATCCATACAGTCTCTACCAAAGAAATACACACTAGAGAAGACAGTGAGGGTAGAGGAATGCTCAGTGTGTCTCTAATAGATTTTGGACTACACACAGGACAAGTGCCAATTTCAACCCTAAGGTCTCTTTCAGCACATAGGACAATCGCCAAGACTCCTCACCAATGGCACCCTGATCCCCTGACCCCCAGTCCTGCAGCCGGCTCTCTGATCCTCTCCCTAGGCCCCAAGCTTGTGTCCTCCAAGGGTTTTCAATCCTCTAAGCCCCTGTCCTGTTCAATCCTGTGCAATGAATATGATCCTCCTCCTTCATTTTACCCTCAGAAGCCATAGGAAATGCCGATCGGGAGGCTTTTCCTCACAGAGTGGCCTCCTGAGACTGAGATTTCCCACCAGTCACACATCTGTTAATAGTCCAATTACCCTGATCAGAGCTGGTTATCAGTAGCAGGTCATTCAAAAGTGAACACCTTGACAACTGAACCCTTCCTTGCTTGGCTGCTCAATGAAAAAAACAAAAACAAAACAAAAAACAAAAACAACAACAAAAAAAACAAAGCAAAACAAAACAAACAAACAAAAAAAACTAAGCAAAAAACAAAACAAAAACGAAAACAAAAAACAAAACAAAACAAAAAAAAATCAAAATCAAAACAGATAAAAACAAAACAAAAACAAAAAGAAAAACAAAAACAAAACAAAAAGAAAAAGAAAAACAAAACAAAACAAAAAGAAACAAACAATCAAACAAACAAACAAACAAAACGTTATCAGGAGAGACCCAGATGGAGTACTCTGAGGAGCCTTTGTGATGCCAGATGGAGAAAACAGGTCTCATCCAGGGATTTCACTGTTTGGCTGAATATACCCTGTGTATGCTGTCATGGGGTACCAGGCACCATTGATTGGAAGGGAGTTCTCAGGAGGTGGAAAAGAGCAACCATCTTTAAGACAAATGATTTCGAATTTCTAGGTTGAAAAGCATTTGCAGACTTGAAAAACATGTACAAATGTGTAACATATGAAAGCACTGGAAATGGCACTACTAATTTCAACTGTAATATTTTTTGTTATTTATTTATGTGCATAAAAATTAAAATGTGTGCACTTTTTCTGTATGTACATTCCCACAACAGAAGAGTCCATGCTGTCCTAATAGATCAGAAGAGAACATCCAGATTCACTACAATCCCTGGTAAACTCCCACCTCCACCTTCCTAGTACTGAGCTTGTTTACAATAGTGTGCTAGGATGTGCAGGCCCTCTCTCCCTCAATTATGTGCTAGGCTGCCCAGCCCCTTTTTCTCCCTTATGTGCTAGAGTGCTCATGCCTATTCTCTCACTTATGCCTCTATGGCCTACAGAGGCTGAAAGAGAGCAGTGATTCTCTAAAACTTTGGCTGTGAATAAATTGTAAGCCACTATGTGGGAGCATTGTGCCCGGTCCTCTTCATAGAAAAGGTGCTTTTTGTTTGTTTGTTTGTTTGTTTGTTTTATTATTTTTTGAGAGAGGGTTACTCTGTGTAGACCTGGCTGTCCAGGAACTCACTCTGTATACCAAGCTGGTCTCGGACTCCCAAATTCTTTGCCTCTGCCACCCAAGTGATGGGATTAAAGGCATAAACCACCACTGCCCAAACAGCAGTTGCTCTTATCAGCTAATTTTTCCATTTTTCAACTAATCTAGTGTGTACTTCATGTATCTTTACTGCATTTCTCCCATTTACTTTCAAGGTGGAGGGTGTTTCCACCGGAACAGGGATCCAAAGTGGGATCCGTGCCACCATGGCATGGGTGTTCTTTGTTACATCCCAACATTGAGAAATCCAACAAGAATCATTGGAACAGACTTCAAATGAATCACTTGAAAGAATATAAACAAGAAAGGGGAGTAAACACAGACTGGGGGAGATGTATAATTAATCTGGTTTACCAAAGTTTTATTGAACCCAGTGATCTCTACACTGATATTAGTATGTCCATAAGAGTCCTGGGAGGCATCATATATTCCCCAATGCTGAGCAAATCTTGAGATGCCAGTAAAAGAAGCCTTTACAACTGTTCCTCCCTGGATAAAATTCAAAGGATTTAGTTCTGTACAACTGCCATTGACTCCACAAAGCAACCACTTGTGAAAGGGATGCATTCTAAAGTCCTGTATGGCAAATCTCTTTTTCATAACAAATTCCTTCTCTGGGTCATCTGTCATGTTGGAAGAAAAGGAAAAAGTTTTACTCTGATCTGCCCAACAAATGATGGAGGATCGACAATCAGATCAAGACAGGATCAGCCTTTCATCTTCCAAGATACAATGAGGGGCTATTTTTGTTTGGTGGGGATGTTCTTTTTCTGAAAACTTAGGTTGTAGAATTGTACCATTAACCCAAATTGCCTCTTGCCAAAAGGTCCGATTTATAAAGGTTATATATACATTGGAAGTATCTTGGGTTGTGCTCACCCAACCTCCTCGGTGCTCATTAAACTTCCCTAAAGCTCGGGCTGGGAGGTTGATACAATTTCTGGTCCATTAATTTGAAAACATAAAGACCCCTGTTCTAGTAAGGAGTGATTTTCTCCTAATGGTGCTCGAGTGGGATCATAGGTTAAATATGGCAAATCCACTGTTTTATTAGTAGTAAAGAATTTTGGAAAAAGTATAGCATCATGACGAACTGACATTGGTTTAGGGAAAGTCAAGAGAATAGCCCATCTCTGTTATACTAGAAAACTGATACAAGTTCAGCATTGTCAGGATCAGGAACAGTCCTGGGGAGGTCAGCATCTTCTGCACCATCCTTGATGAATATCCTGCGGGTGAGTCGTTCCAGCAGCCAAAATGGGTTGTCTTCACTCTGTGGAAAAACACAAACAGCTCCCCAGGATCTGATTAAGATAGGATCTGGGCCTTTCCACAGACCAGTTAAAACATCCTTCTGTTTGACCATTTCTTTTGGTCTATCAGGGTCTGAGTTATGTCGCTCAGCTGCAGAACATCCCTGCTCGTCGTGATTCAAAAAATTAAGTGTAAAGAGTGACATAGATACCAATACTCTTGGCACTGAGGACAGAGTCTCATCAACTCTCCCTTTTTGTTTTATAAGATAAGACTTGAGTGTGTGGTGGTCACATTCCACAATGCCTTGTCCTTGAGGTTTATAAGGAAGGCCAGTCAAGTGACTGACATCCATTTGATGACAAAATTGTTGAAATTTAGTAGAAGTATATGCTGCCCCGTTATCCGTTTTAAGAATTGTGGGCTTGCCCAAAGCACTCCACTCTTCTAGGCAGTGCTGTATAACATGAGAGGCTTTTTCCCCTGTTAAAGGTATGGCAAACATTACACCATTGCAGGTGTCAATGGAAATATGTAAATACTGATTTATAATGGCGATTGCACGTGGCACGCAAGCTCTTCTCAGCAATTGCTTGTGGCACGCACGCGATTGCTTGGGACATGGCACTACACAGCTGTCTATATAAAAATGAAAATGTAATTAAAGATAAAAGTGATACAGGAGAAATGGGGAACAATTCAAGGAGGAGAAGATAGGGATGGATTTGCTAAAACTCATTTATATGTATGCAGAATGTTTTTACCCAACAAATTTAAAACAAAGTAAGTAAGTAAGTATGTAAGCAAATAAATAAAAAAATATATTTGTATGCACATGCATATCCGATAGGCGTGTGTGTGTGTGTGTGTGTGTGTGTGTGTGTGTGTGTGTGTGTGTGCATATAAGGGTGTAGGTATGTAGCACCTGTGACTAGAGGAATGCAATCATGCACTATCTTTCTTTATGTTCTATGATGCAGTGTGTTGATTAGAATATCTTTTGACCATGGGATGTGGCACTATTATGATCTTTAAGTGGCACTATTATTATCTTTAAGTGCTCCTTAGCCATTTTAGACTCTTTTGACTTGACATCTCTATTTAGATATATACTCCATATTTGATTGGTTTATTTCGTTTCTTGAGTTCTTTATATATTTTGGATATTAGCCGTTTATTGGATGTGAGGTTAGTTAAGATTTTTTTCTCCAGTCTGTAGGTTGATGATTAGTCTCATTGCCTATATGCTTTGCTTACAGAAGCTTTCCAGTTTCATGAGGTCACATTTATGAATTGTTGATCTTAGAGCATGAATCACGGGAGAGGTTTTTAGGACATTTCCCTCTCTGTGTCAATGAGTTCATCTTCTATTAGATTCAGTGTATCTTATTTTATGTTGATAATCGTGTTCAACTTGAAACTGAGCTTTGTGCAAGGTGATCAATATGGATTTTTTTTCAACATACAGACTGCAAATTAGAACCGCACAATTTATTGAAAATCCTTTCTTTATTCCATCGTATATATATATATATATATATATATATATATATATATATATATATATATATATTTTGCTTCTTTGTCAAATATCAAGTATCCATAAATGTGTGGTTTTCTTTCTGGTTATTCTGTTCTAGTCCACTGATCCATCTGTCAGTCTCTATATCAATACCATGTAGTTTTTTTGTTTTGTTTTGTTTTGTTTTGTTTTGTTTTGTTTTGTTTTGTTTTAATCACTTTTGCTCTATAGTAGAGTTTGAGGGCCAGGATTGCTCTGAGGCAGGATAACAGTGGAGTCACAGAGTAGAACCCTGGCAATGGCTTTAAAATCTAAGTGTCCCAGGGCTTTCTAGCTCTCTCATTGTACTGAAATGCTGATGATAACTTCTAAAAAGTACTTTGTCTTTCTGAGGGTAGGCTGGCTTAGGTGATTAACACCTGTAGCCTAACAGAGGAGGATTAAGGAAAGCAGACTTTTTTCTAGCTCAGCAGGAATTACTGGGCTCTAATTTTGAGCTTACTAGCCAGATGTCACTGGAAGAGAAGGAATTTAGAGAAGTGATTATAGAAGTTATTACTAAGTTATAAAAAATTTCCTATGAAAGTTATATAAGGGCAAAGCAGAAAGATCCTAAGTGCGGAAAGGGAAAAATTCTTCTAAGTGGGGAAAAGGAAAAAAAAAAAAGTCTAAGTGGAGAAAAGAAAAAACAAAAACTTCTCTCTTGATTTTCCTCGTCTCTTTGTCCTCAGCACTTATACATATTTCAGAATACATGACCACATGCTACAAAGTTCATCAACTGTCTCAGATCAACAAGTTCACTGAAGGTATCAAACAATAACTAAGATATTAGTGAAGTTTTGTATAGGTAAACCCAATCAATATTTTATCTTTTACCCTAGAACCTATAATAAATCTTTAGTTCCCTTCTGATGACCTTTGGTTAATTGTTATACAACCTCTTGGAATGTGCTCTGAGTAGGAGAAAGTCTGGTTACTATCTAAGAGCAATTATCCAGTGACACTTGGAAAACTGGCAGTTCTCATTGTAGTTTTGACTATCAGAAAATGACCTAATAGCCCTTTTAGTTTGGGGAGAATTTTATTGAGTATTTTTGCATTGATATACATAAGAGAAGTTGGTCTGAAGTTGCCTTAATCTGGAATCAATTCACCATTAAAAACAAATAGACTAACAGACTGACTATATAAACACTACACAATATTTTGCTGCATAAAAGAAACCCACCTCAGGGACAAAACCAGATACTACCTCATAGTAAAAGGCTGGAAAAAAAATTTCCAAGCAAATGGTCTGAAGAAATAAGCTGGAGTAGCCATTCTAATATAGAATAAAATCAATTTCCAACCCAAAGTTATCAAAAAAGACAAGAAGGGACAGTTAAGGCTCATGAAAGGTAAACTCTTCCAAGATGAACCCTCAATTCTGAATATCTATACTCCAAATGCACAGGCATCCACTTTCATTAAAGAAACTTTAGTAAAACTCAAATCACTCATTGCACTGCACACCATAATAGTGGGAGACTTCAACAACCCGCTCCTATCAATAGAAAGATCCTGGAAATAGAAACTAAACAGAGACACATTGAAGATAACAGAATTTATGAAACAAATGGATTTGATAGATATCTACAGAACATTTTACCCTAAAACAAAAGGTTATAACTTCCTCTTAGCACCTCATGGTCCCTTCTCCACAATAGACCACAATCAGTCATAAAACAGGACTCAACAAAAATATTGAAAGTATCCCATACACCCTATCACATCACCATGGACGAAGGCTGATCTTCAATAACAACATAAATAAGAGAAAGCCAACATTCACGTGAAAGCTGAACAACCCTCTACTCAATGATAACTTGGTCAAGGAAGAAATAAAGAAGAAATTAAACACTTTTTAGAGTTTAATGAAAAGGAAGGGACAATATACCCAAACTTATGGGACACAATGAATGTAGTCCCACAAAGAAAACCAAAAGCTCTGAGTGCGACCAAAAAAAAACCAGAGAGAGCACACACTAAGAGCTTGACAGCACACCTAAAAGCTCTAGAGCAAAAGGAGGCAAATTTACAAGGGTGAGTAGATAGCAGAAAATCATCAAACTCAGGGCTTGAATCAAACAAGTGGGCACAAAAAGAACTATTCAAAGTATCAAACAATCCAGGAGCCTGTTCTTTGAAAATAGTATCAAGATAGATAAACCCTTAGAATGATGAACTGGAGTGCACAGGGATAGTATGCTAATTAACAAAATCATAAATGAAAAGGGAGACATAAGACCAGAACCTGAGGAAATCCTAGGCATCATCACATCCTACTACAAAAGGCTATACTAAACAAAACTGGAAAACTTGGACAAAATGGACAATTTTCTAGACAGAAATCAAGTACCAAAGTTAAATACAGATCAGAATAAAGATCTAAACAGCCCCATATCCCCTAAAGAATTAGAAGCAGTCACTAATACTCTCCCAACCAAATAATGCCCAGGAACACCCACATGAGTTTAGTGTAGAGTTCTATCAGACCTTCAAAAAAGAACTAATTCCAACTGTTCTCAGACTATTTCACAAAATAGAAAGAGAACGTACTCTATTCAATTCATTCTATAGAAGCCACAATTACTCTGATAACTAAACCATATAAAGTCCCAACAAAATAGAGGACTTCAGACCAATTTCCCTTCTGAATACCGATGCAAAAAATATTCAATAAAGTCCATGCAAACTGAATCCAAGAACATATCACAAAGATCATCAATAATGATCAAGTAGGCTTCATCCCAGGGATGCAGGGATGCTTTAATATAAGGAAACACATCAACATAATCCACTATATATAAGCAAACTCAAAAACAAAAACCACATGATCATCTCCTTAGATGCTGAGAAATCATTTAAGGAAATCCAACACCCATTCATGATAAAAGTCATGGAAAGACCAGGAATTCAAGGCCCATACTTAAACATAATAAAAGCAGTATATAGCAAAACAGTAGTCAACATCAAACTAAATGGAGAGAAACTAAAACCAATCCCACTAAAATCAGGGACTAGACAAGGCTGCCCACTTTCTTCCTATCTATTCAATATAGCACTTGAAATCCTAGCCAGAGCAATTGGACAACAGAAGTAGATCAAGGGACACCATGGTCCCTGGCCCGGGGGATTCTTCGGACACCCGCAAGGACCCATACAGGATACTCCATGGGATCCTAAGCCCTCTGGTGAGTGGAACACAGCGCCTGGTCCAATCCAATCGCGCAGGACCCTAGACTGCACATTATTATTATGCATATCAGATAGGCATGTGTGTGTGTGTTTGTGTGTGTATGTGTGTGTTTGTGTGTGCATATAAGCATGTAGGTATGTAGCACTTGTGACCAGAGGAATGCAATCATGCAGTATCTTTCTTTATGTCTCTCTGCCATTTTCCTATGATGCAGTGTGTTTATTAGAATATCTTTTGCCCATGGGATGTGGCACTATTGCAAGGTGATGGCTTGTTTGAGGAAGTGTATCATTGTGTAGGCTTGCTTTTATGTAGTGCACAATGTCTGCCCAGTGACGAAAATCGATCCTCTTCCTTGCTACCTGTGGCCACAAGCTTCCTCCTGGTTGCCTTCAGTCTAAGATATAGACCAATTAGTTCCTTCCTCAGTACCTCCTCTACCTGGATGCTGCCATGCTTCCTACCAATATAATAATGTACTGACTCTATAAGAGTTTCCTGAGTCATGATATCTCTTCACATCAATGAAACCCTATTGAACATGGGCAGTATGTTAGCCTGAATTTTAATGCTTACAAGATAATTGCAACCAGCATGGAAGCACAAAGTAAAGATGATGAATGAGTCTCTGTATTTTTTGAACTTTTGAATTTTTGAATGAATGTGGGGATTGGGAAAATTAGAAAGTTATGGGAAGGAGAAAGAGAGGATGCAAAGACCTTTTGGGCTCCTGCCACTTGCTTTTGCATTCAATATTTCTATTTTAAAACAACACCAACAACTAAAACAACCAATGACAAGGCATCCATACAACAGATTCACAGAGAAGACACCAAAGGGCATTACATTCTTGTAAATCATTTTCCAGCTAATGTCTGGTGTATTGAGCCTAAAGATTTTACTGTCAAACCCTGATGATTAATCACTAGATTGGATCCCCTAACACAATGATGAATGACACTGTGGTCAAAAGGACAGTTAACATGTATAAATACATCGTTTTTCACACTGTCAGTTTGAATTGTTACTATATATCCCAGTTTTTTTTTTTTTTGCATTTTATCTCCATTACTGTGTTGTTTTCAGCCCTCACTTGCTACATAGAAAATGGATTCTTTTACACTATATTTTATTTAGGGTGCACAATGGAACCTAAAGACTAATTCAGTCCATTTCAAGTAGAGCTCTCTGTTCTCTTTACAAAATTGCAATTAAATAGTTTTCAAAAATATTTTGCTCTTGTGTGGCTAAGTTTAATTAAGATTGGGGGGGTTATATCTCCCACATTCTCAGTTGTCTCAAACTGGGAAAACTGTCTAGAAATGTTGTGGAATCTTTGTGTCTGTGCCCTAGCAGAAGTAGATCACTGGGACAAGATGGAGGGAGCTGGGTGGTTCTGAACTAAATCTTGGCTTCTAAATCCAACCAAATGTGAGAAGGGCCCATTCAGGCTCTCAATGCCACAGATCAACTTGTTGTTTCCTCCAATGCTGTCCTTATCATGACAGTCTGTCCCCGGTAACTGTTTGCCATATACATCTCTTCTTTTTTTTTTTTTTCTTTTTCATTTTTATTATAAATTTAGCTCATTTACATTTCCAATGCTATACCAAAAGTCCCCCATAGCCACCCACCCCCAATCCCTTATACACCCACTCCCCCTTTTTGGCCCTGGCGTTTCCCTGTACTGGGGCATATAAAGTTTGCATGTCCAATGAGCCTCTCTTTCCAGTGATGGCCGACTAGGCCATCTTTTGATACATATGCAGATAGAGTCAAGAGCTCCGGGGAACTGTTGAGTTCATAATGTTGTTCCACCTATAGGGTTGCAGATCCCTTTAGCTCCTTGGGTACTTTCTCTAGCTCCTACATTGGGAGCCCTGTGATCCATCCATTAGCTGACTGTGGGCATCCTCTTCAGTGTTTGCTAGGCCCCGGCATAGTCTCACAAGTCACAGGTACATCTGGGTCCTTTCAATAAAATCTTGCTAGTGTACGCAATGGTGTCAAAGTTTGGATGCTGATTATGGGGTGGATCCCTGGATATGGCAGTCTCTACATGGTCCATCCTTTTATCTCAGCTCTAAACTTTGTTTCTGTAACTCCTTCCAAGGGAGTTTTGTTCCCACATCTAAGGAGGGGCATAGTGTCCACATTTCAGTCCTCATTTTTCTTGAGCTTCATGTGTTTAGAAAATTGTATCTTATATCTTAGGTATCCTAGGTTTTGGGTTAATATCCACTTATCAGTGAGTACATATTGTGTGAGTTACTTTGTGAATGTGTTACCTCACTCAGGATGATGCATTCCAGGTCCATCCATTTGGCTAGGAATTTCATAAATTCATTCTTTTTAATAGCTGAGTAGTACTCCATTGTGTAGATGTACCATATTTTCTGTATCCATTTCTCTGTTGAAGGGCATCTGGGTTCTTTCCAGCCCTGGCTATTATAAATAAGGATGCTATGAACATAGTGGAGCATGTGTCCTTCTTACCAGTTGGGGTATCTTCTGGATATATGCCCAGGAGATGTATTGCTGGATCCTCCGGTATTACTATGTACAATTTTCTGATGAACTGCCAGACTGATTTCCAGAGTGGTTGTATAAGCCTGCCATCCCACCAACAATGGAGGAGTGTTCCTCTTTCTCCACATCCACGCCAGCATCTGCTGTCACCTGAATTTTTGATCTTAGCCATTCTGACTGGTGTGAGGTGGAATCTCAGGGTTGTTTTGATTTGCAATTCTCTGATGATTAAGGATGTTGGACATTTTTTTTTTCAGGTGCTTCTCTGTCATTCGGTATTCCTCAGGTGAGAATTCTTTGTTCAGTTCTGAGCCACATTTTTGTATGGGGGTTATTTGATTTTCTGAAGTTCACCTTGAGTTCTTTATATATGTTGCATATTAGTACCCTATCTGATTTAGGATAGGTAAAGATCCTTTCCCGATCTGTTGGTGGTCTTTTTGTTTTATTGATGGTGTCTTTTGCCTTGCATAAACTTTGGAGTTTCATTAGGTCCCATTTGTCAATTCTCGATCTTACAGCACAAGCCATTTCTGTTCTGTTTAGGAATTTTTCCCCTGTGCCCATATCTTCAAGGCTTTTCCCCCCTTTCTCCTCTATAAATTTCAGTGCCTCTGGTTTTATGTGAAGTTCCTTGATCCACTTAGATTTGACCATATTACAAGGAGATAAGCATGGATCGATTCGCATTCTTCTACATGATTACAACTAGTTGTGCCAGCACCAATTGTTGAAAATGCTGTCTTTCTTCCACTGCAAGGTTTTAGCTCCCTTGTCGAATATCAAGTGACCATAGGTGTGTGGGTTCATTTCTGGGTCTTCAATTCTGTTCCATTGGTCTACGTGTCTGTCTCTATACCAGTACCATGCAGTTTTTATCACAATTGCTCTGTAGTAAAGCTTAGGTTAGGCATGGTGATTCCACCAGATGTTCTGTTATCCTTGAGAAGAGTTTTTACAATCCTAGGATTTTTTGTTATTCCAGATGAATTTGCAAATTTCTCCTTCTAATCCGTTGAAGAATTGAGTTGGAATTTTGATGGGGATTGCATTGAATCTGTAGATTGCTTTTGGCAAGATAGCCATTTTTACAATGTTGATCCTGCCAATCCATGAGCATGGGAAATCTTTCCATCTTCTGAGATCTTCTTTTATTTCTTTCTTCAGAGACTTGAAGTTTTTATCATACAGATCATTCACTTTCTTAGTTAGAGTCACGCCGAGATATTTTATATTATTTGTGACTATAGAGAAGGGTGTTGTTTCCCTAACTTCTTTCTCAGCCTATTTATTCTTTGTGTAGAGAAAGGCCATTGACTGGATTGAGTTAATTTTATATCCAGCTACTTCACCGAAGCTGTTTATCAGGTTTAGGTGTTCTCTGGTGGAATTTTTAGTGTCACTTATATATACTATAATATCATCTGGAAAAAGTGATATTTTGACTTCCTCTTTTCCAATTTGTATCCCCTTGATCTCCTTTTGTTGTCGAATTTTTCTGCCTAATACTTCAAGTACTATGTTGAAAAGGTAGGGAGAAAGTGGGCAGCCTTGTCTAGTCCCTGATTTTAGTGGGATTGCTTCCAGCTTCTCTCCATTTACTTTGATGTTGGCTACTGGTTTGCTGTAGATTGCTTTTATCATGTTTAGGTATGGGCCTTGAATTCCTGATCTTTCCAAGACTTTTATCATGAATGGGTGTTGGATATTGCCAAATGCTTTTTCTGCATCTAATGAGATGATCATGTGGTTTTTGTCTTTGAGTTTGTTTATATAATGGATTACATTGATGGATTTTCGTATATTAAACCATCCGTGCATCCCTGGAATAAAACCTACTTGGTCAGGATGGATGAGTGCTTTAATGTGTTCTTGGATTCGGTTAGCGAGAATTTTATTGAGGATTTTTGCATCGATATTCATAAGAGAAATTGGTCTGAAGTTCTCTATCTTTGTTGGATCTTTCTGTGGTTTAGGTATCAGAGTAATAGTGGCTTCATAAAATGAGTTGGGTAGAGTAACTTCTACTTCTATTTTGTGAAATAGTTTGTGCAGAACTGGAATTAGATCTTCTTTGAAGGTCTGATAGAACTCTGCACTAAACCCATCTGGTCCTGGGCTTTTTTTGGCTGGGAGACTATTAATAACTGCTTCTATTTCTTTAGGGGATATGGGACTGTTTAGATGGTCAACATGATCCTGATTCAACTTTGGTACCTGGTATCTGACCAGAAATTTGTCCATTTCGTCCAGGTTTTCCAGTTTTTTTGAGTATAGCCTTTTGTAGAAGGATCTGATGGTGTTTTGGATTTCTTCAGGATCTGTTGTTATGTCTCCCTTTTCATTTCTGATTTTGTTAATTAGGATTTTGTTCCTGTGCCCTCTAGTGAGTCTAGAAAAGGTTTATCTATCTTGTTGATTTTCTCAAATAACCAACTCCTCGTTTGGTTAATTCTTTGAATAGTTCTTCTTGATTCCACTTGGTTGATTTCACCCCTGAGTTTGATTATTTCCTGCCATCTACTCCTCTTGGGTGAATTTGCTTCCTTTTTTTCTAGAGCTTTTAGATGTGTTGTCAACCTGCTCGTATGTGCTCTCTCCCGTTTCTTCTTGGAGGCACTCAGAGCTATGTGTTTCCCTCTTAGAAATGCTTTCATTTTGTCCCATAGGTTTGGGTACGTTGTGGCTTCATTTTCATTAAACTCTAAAAAGTCTTTAATTTCTTTCTTTATTCCTTCCTTGACCAAGATATCATTGAGAAGAATGTTGTTCAGTTTCCACGTGAATGTTGGCTTTCTATAATTTATTTTGTTATTGAAGATCAGCCTTAGTCCTTGTTAGTCTGATAGGATGCATGGGACAATTTCAATATTTTTGTATGTGTTGAGGCTTGTTTTGTGACTAATTATGTGGTCAAATTTGGAGAAGATACCATGAGGTGCTGAGAAGAAGGTATATCCTTTTGTTTTAGGATAAAATATTCTGTAGATATCTGTCAGGTCTACTTGTTCCATAACTTCTGTTAGTTTCACTGTGTCCCTGTTTAGTTTCTGTTTCCACGATCTGTCCATTGATGAAAGTGGTGTGTTGAAGTCTCCCACTATTATTGTGTGAGGTGCAATGTGTGCTTTGAGCTTTACTAAAGTGTCTTTAATGAATGTGGCTGCCCTTGAATTTGGAGCGTAGATATTCAGAATTGAGAGTTCCTCTTGGAGGATTTTTACCTTTGATGAGTATGAAGTCTCCCTCTTTGTCTTTTTTGATAACTTTGGGTTGGAAGTCGATTTTATCTGATATTAGAATGGCTACTCCAGCTTGTTTCTTCAGACTATTTGCTTGGAAAATTGTTTTCCAAGCAAATTTGATTTTATAGGGTGTAGTTTATTTGACTAGTGGCTCTGAGTCAATAAGACAAAAAGACCACCAACAGATTGGGAAAGGATCTTTACCTATCCCAAATCGGACAGGGGACTAATATCCAATATATATAAAGAACTCAAGAAGGTAGACTCCATAAAATCAAATAACCCCATTAAAATATAGGCCTCAGAACTGAACAAAGATTTCTCCCCCGAGGAATACCGAATGGCAAAGAAGCACCTGAAAAAATGTTCAACATCTTTAATCATCAGGGAAATGCAAATCAAAAGTCTTATTTTCATATTTTCATTATTTACAGACCATTGTGTGTTATAAATAAAAATCTAGAGGAGGAAAGATGTTTAGAGTCACTGACACACACACTTAACTGAGGTTTCCTTTGCACAGGAAGAAGATATACCCATCCTCTATATCTGGAGAGTTTCTCTAGGACCCTAATGATATAAAAGTCTTCAAGTATCTAGGCTAAAACAACATTGCTTTTGCCTATATTTATGCAAAGTAACCTCTTTTATACAGTAATCATATTGATGTGTGTATGCATACCGAAATATACAGGTAAGTGCAGAGGATTGGGAAGGGTATACTGTTTTCTGTTACTTCAGTCCCTAATTTTCCCCTCGTGATAGGGTTTCTTGCTGAACTAGGAGTGAGGCTGACATTCAGTCATCCTTCTGTCTCTTCCACTCCCATTCCTAAGCACCAGTGTTGCAGGTGAAAGTTTGACCAAACACTTGGCTTTAACCCTGGGCCATCTCCCCAGATTCTTCTTTATTTTAAATAACCTATGGATTACTTTTGCTCTCAATGTAATGAAACTGCTGTATAAGAAGTTGTTATTTAGAAGATGGCAATATAAGTGGTCTGTATGTGTTCAGTACACACATGGTATATTAAGAACTACTTTCCTTAATACCTTGAGAATTGCATACAAATATTTTGATGTAATTTACTTTCCAATCCTTTTAGTAACTCCTCCCAGAACAAAATACGGCCCATTCCCACCTAACTCCTCCTGCCAACTTCATATCTTATCTTCTCTCTTTTGTTACAACCCATTCAAAATCATTTGTGTTTCCCATAAACTCTTGGACATCTGGCTTCCACTAGAGCATGGCCAATCTATCACCTTCAAAGGCAATACCTTTAATGAAAACTGACTGTTCATCCCTCATCAACTGTCTATACCTTATTAGATAGTGATGAGGGATAGTGAGCCCTCCCCATTCAGTGATGGAACACAGAATGGCCTGATTTTGTGCAGAAAGAAACAGTTTTATAATTTTTTAATGTCTTTTTAGAGTTCTCGTGTTTTCTTATTTATAGAATTTTATGGTTTTAAAAATATTTATTAAGAATTAAAAAAATAGCTTTTTGGGTCATTTAGTGTTTGTTTAATAATTTTTTGGTTTTTTAGGGTTTTAGGTTTTGCTTTATTGTTTTAGTTTTTTTTTTTATTAAGGTAAAGTGATTGTTACTTTCTATTAGTTTTATTCTTAGAGGTGGAAGCATGTGTTTGTGGATTTGTTGTAAGATTACTTTCTTGTTTCTTCTATGGTGTAGTTTCACTCCTTGTGTTGTTGTTTTTCACCTATTATTCTTTGTAGGGGTGGATTTAAGGAAAGATTATGTGTAAAATTGGCTTTGTCGTGGAATATATTGTTTTCTCCGTCTATGGTGATTGAGAGTATTGTTAGGTATAGGAGCCTAGGCTAGCATTCATGTTCTCTAGAGGTGGAATAGATGCTGGTATTAATATCTTTTTATGAAAATACATCCATGAGTTGAGAGAGGAGGACTTCCACTGGCCTTTGTACCCTAGTGCCATGTTCTAAGTGCTGCTAGTGAATGGGGAACTAAGTGACACCCCAGTGACAACAGAAAACACCTCTTTCAGAATCATACCTAAGAATGTCAGGCAGAGTTTATTTTGGCTGACTCATGGTAACCAGATCTTATATAGAGAGGGTGGGACTCATGTATCACTTCAGAAAATGCTTTTAAGCTTAGTTTTATATATTTTACAGAGAAGGAAAAGAGAGAAATAACTTCATGAAGGATAACACCCAAGAAAGCAAATGATCAAGGCAGCTTTACAGCAACACACAAATCTGTCCAACACTAGTGTTTACTAGTGGTTTGTTGGTGTTAAATAGCCAAGGAGGCTACTGGACCATAGAGGGGCTGGAGAAAGTCAGATTGCTTTTTGTTATTGTTTTATTTTATTTTAACATTTCCCTTTTGAATTCAGCCAGTCTCATTTTAGATTTTTCCTGCTGCTAAGACCACTAGTGTTCTCTGGTACATTCAACCTTACTGATCTCCAGGCGACTAGACTTGTCAGGGTCAGAGTGGAAACTGGATATTTTACAACCAATTATCTGGGCCACTTGCCTACCGCTGGTCACCTCAGTTTCTCTACCTAAATTCCTTACTGATAATTTCCTCAGCATGCAGCCTGCCATGATTCACAGACAGGTACAACAACTGCTTCTGCCTCAGTATTAAATTCAAGTCCTTTCTCTTCTTCAGGAATGTTAATATTTGACGATATACAAATGCATTTATCTGAGAAAGAATGGGCTATGCTAACCCATCGAAGAAGACACTCTACAGTGTTGTAATGCTGGTCATCTACAAGCTCACCACCTGTCTAGGTTAACTGATTAACTATAACTCATTTCCTTTGTGTATACATTGTGTAACCTGGACTGTAATGGTGAAAAATACACCCTGGGAGATATTACCTTTTGGGTTATAATTGATTTAGATTGCTTCTTCACTGTTGAAGCAGGAACTGCTACAGAAAAAAAAATTTCTATTTTATTTTTTTTGGGTTATTTGTTTTCTTTGTTTTTTAAAGATACAATTTCTCTGCATAACCCTGGCTGTCTTCAAGATCAATCTGTACAGCAGGTTTACCACAAACTCACCTGCCTTTGTCTCCCAAGTTCTGGGTTTAAAACATGCACCACCATCATCCAGCTCAGTGTGAAAGTTCTTAATTTTAGTGAGGATCAATTATTTCTCTTAGAATGAATATTTCTTCCATGAAATCTAGAACTCTTAACTCTATTAATCATACATATACTCCAATTTTCCTAAATCTTTTATTTTGTTCTTACATTAAGTCCATGCCCTTGTGAATTATTTTACATACAGTATGAACTTGAGATTGAGTGTGAGGCTTACTCTTTTACCTATTATGTGTCACTGCTCTCGGGTGAAACAAAACATACAGCACAAATTACATATATGCATAATGTTATAAAACTATGGTGTATATATTATATATAATTTATTTTATATGTAATATGTTTTATCATTTATAATATTTTGTTATATAATATACTTTAAATGTAGTTTAAATAGACTTTAAAGTGAATTACAGGGTGTGATCCAACAATAGCTGTCTACCAACTGATATTCTAAGAACATAATAGTTATTCAGTCAATGAGGTGGATTGTCTCAGGTAGTCTCCAGTGTATTATGGAATACTGAAAATGGCCTGTATTGACAGTGAAGGAATGGGCTTCCCAATGAGGGCAAACAGGCAAAGAAAACAAACTTTCTTCTTCCACGTCTTTCATATAGGTTGCAGAACATTTATATAAGTGTGTGCCAGGTTTAAGGTGACTTTTCCCACTTGAAAGATTCAGATTCAAAATGGAGCTTGCCATTTCAAAGTATTAAGAAAAAAAATCCTTTAACGTCTTGCTCAGTCAGTTGGATTTTAATTAATTCTTGATGCAGTAAAGTTCAAAACCAAGAACACTCATCACATTGTCCAATTGGCTCCCCATAATTTATTGACATTTATAGCCTTCCTTCATTGAATTGCTTGTGTATTTTGTTGAAAGTTACTTTGCAATTTGTATACATATGTCCAGACTGAGCTGTTTGACTTTTTGTTGTTATTATTTAACTCTTAAACAATTATAGATAAGCCCTCATATCTATTACACAATATTTTTTCTACTTTATTCATTCTTGTTATTCTTTGCATTGTGAAGAAAGAGATGGCTCAATTCTTGAACAGTACATGTTAAACTTCCCGTTCTGTTTATAGCACCAAATATAGTTTAACAAAAAAACTGTCTAATGCCAGGCAGTGAGGGAACAGGTCTTCAATCTCAGCATTTGGGGGTTGGGGGCATAGGCAGGCGAATTTCTGAGTTTGAGGCCACCATGATCTACAGAGTGAGTTTTGGGAAAGCCAGGGGTAAACAAACAAACTTTGTCTAGAAAACAAAACAAAAAAAAAAAAAGATCAAAAAAAACAAGAATAAAAACTTACTTGTATCTCTAGGTCTTCCGGTCTCTTTAGACCCTGAATACATATCACACACACACACACACACACACACACACACACACACACACACACACACACACACACACACATGCACCCTCACACGCAGAAAAACACCGTTCAGATTTTAAAATACATTATCTGACTCACTAAGAAATAAAACTACATCAGTTTTCCTGGTGCCAGAAACCTTTAATCATAATACAAATTTAGTTGAACATCAATGATTTTATACAGGAGAGAATCCTGTTTAACTGTATTGAATGTGGGAGGCCATTCCTTCAGAAATGTCACCTCATTAAGCACCAGCTGACCCACATTGCTGACCATCCCTATACATGTAACCTGTGTGAGAAAATGTTTAACAGACAATCAAGGCTTCTAAGACACCAGAACGTGTCAGAAAACAAGATTAAAAACTTACTTGTATCTCTAGGTCTTCTGGTCTCTTTGGACCCTGAATACATATCACACACACACACACACACACACACACACACACACACACACACACACACACATGTACCCTCACTTAGTCAAAAAACTCAGACAGAATTTCCAAGCTAAGGAAAATTAGCATATTGCAGGGACAGAATGTAAAGAATGTTTAAAATCTAGAAAATTTGGCAGAGTTATGTTTCATATAAAAAAAAAAGATAAAATAGAATAATAAGTTGCTTCCCACTGTCTTTCATTATCTGTGTTATCCACACAATTTTTTTTGTATTAGGAATAAAAGAAATGAGTATTTGTTTGACATTTGTATCCAACCTATGTTTTTGTTTGACATCTGTGTCCATAGCAATGTTTTCTTAGACACTATCCTCTGGTTTCAGGTACCATGGACTATGATTTAATTCTTCACTTTTCTCAGAAGAGATGTAAAATGCTATTAGGGCCCTTGAAGTCAGAAAGAATTAATATTCATGCCATAGATTCAGTGGCTATAATGTTGACTGTCATACAATACCAAAACAAAGATTCAGGTAAATTTATGAACAAGAACACAAGACTGTGTCTTCCTTCAGTGTTACCATGGTAGTTGTCACTTCAGTCTCTCCCTTGACATTGTCTATTTTCATGGAAGCTTGGGGAACACAAGAAGACCTGAAAGCCAACACAAACCTAAGAAACTTGTAAGCATTTGACGTCCACTTACAGATCTCACTGTCCATACTAGTTATCCATCTCTGTGGAAGTAAAAGAGAGCAGTAAAGTGACTTTGATTATTTTGGCTTTTATTACACACACTGGAATTTTTAAATGATTGCATACCACTCCTGTGCCTAAAGGGATGTACAATTTGTGATTTCTTAATTTTAAATGAGTATAGCAGTTTTCTCTATAGAAAAGTTTGAGCATTAATTTATTGATAAGGTCAGTGCATGGGAGCTTCTGTACCCTCTCCAACATGGTATGCATCTGATACTCGAGGGTCTCATCCACTAGTAGTCTGGCAGAGAAACACATGTGGCTTATACATTTGGTCCCAATTAGAAGCAGGGTAGATTGAATCCCAGGTTTATGTAGAAATAACAACTGCGTGGTCAGGAGGATACTTCTTAAGATGGCTATGTAGTCAGAGAAGTGAATCCTGGCTTGTGAGTTCATGAAAGACAAATTATATTTTGCTAGCTACTTTAAGCAACATAGTAGGTTCACACACCAAGACACACAGACACAGACACAAACACCAATACAAATTCACTGTAGGATCTCAGATAATAAAATTCTCCTTAATAATAATTGTTGAGATGAGTTTTCTCTAACACCAGAAAATAAACTGTCCTGGAGCTGATTTTTTTAAATTAGTTAATCAATCAACATCCCAAACCTAGTATTCCTTCTCTTCTCTGCTCCCTGACTTCTCCTCCACTTCTGCTACCCCAATCCACTCTTCCTCAATTTTTCTTCAGAAAAGAGATCTTCCATGATAACTTCTAGTTTTGGCTATTGTAGTTGCACATTGACTCATATTGATGATAGACAAGGCCTGGCAGAATTTCATTCCATTGGCTATGGAAATAGAGCTAAGTGGAAGACAGGCTATGTGAACAAATCTTAACAAAAATTTACCCTCATTAACCATAAACTCTTTTTTATTTCTCTTTTAATTAATTAGGTATTTTCCTCGTTTACATTTCCAATGCTATCCCAAAAGTTGCCCATACCCATCCCCCCACTCCCCTACCCACCCACTCCCCCTTTTTGGCCCTGGCGTCCCCCTGTACTGGAGCATATAAAGTTTGCAAGTCCAAAGGGCCTCTCTTTCCTGTGATGGCTCACTAGGCCATCTTTTGATACATATGCAGCTAGAGACAAGAGCTCTGGGGTACTGATTAGTTCATATTGTTGTTCCACCTATAGGGTTGCAGTTCCCTTTAGCCCCTTGGGTACATTCTCTAGCTCCTGCATTGGGGGCCGTTTGACCCATTCCAATAGGTAACTGTGAGCATCCACTTCTGTGTTTGCTAGGCCTCAGCATAGTCTCACAAGAGACAGCTATATCTGGATCCTTTCAGCAAAATCTTGCTAGTGTATGCAATGGTGTCAGCGTTTGGAAGCTGATTATGGGATGTATCCCTGGATATGGCAATCACGAGATGCTCCATCTTTTCGTTACAGCTCCAAATTTTGTCTCTGTAACTTTTTCCATGGATGTTTTAACTATATTACAAGTACAGCTTTACATTTTTCTCTTTAATATTTTTACATTTTCTACATCTTCCAAGCCTGGTGGACAAAGTGCTCTTTTAGTCAAATTGTACTAATTCATACCAATATTGTCCAGGGAAGTTTCTTGGTAAGCCCTTTAGAGCATCAGTTTCTTGCTTTCAGCTGTTCCTTCATCATGAGGAATAAAGTATAAACACAGTACATACCCACAGTTTCTGTCATCGATGAGGACTTGGTCTGTGAAAGATACTATGCAGATTCTTAGCCTCTGAACTTGGCAATAGTTTACAGATGCTGATGTGAGCAAAATGAGGAACTAAAGGACAACTTTGTTAGGTCTTAGGTCTTCTTGTGCACACTGTTAACAGATAATAATATGGGGAATGAGATCTAGTTTTTTAGTGCAGAGTCATTTGTCCCTGGTCAATATTAAAAGTTTTAAACATTTCTTGAATATCATCTACTGAAATTTAATAAATTTTAAATTTAAATTATGTAATTATAACAAAAAGAAAAACAACAGCAATTAATAAATAATAATAATAATAATAATAATAATAATAACAATAATACAGTGAGACTGATGAGCCTGCAGTGACAGGACTTGAGCGTCTATGATAGAATTTGAGTCAGGCATTGTGTACTCACACATTAATTATGAGGATCTTGCTTAATTTTGTGTACATAGAACTGGATTATCACATGGATCTTTTCCCCCTCTTAAATTCTGAGCATGTGAAGAAAAGTGATGTTTCTCTTTCTTATACAATTAAACAGATTCCATAAAAGCTTATCTTCTCCCACTTCTAAATTAGCATTTTCGTTTAATTTATTGCCATGTTGTATGCTTTAACTGTTTGGTAGTTGTCTGTTAATTTTTGATTTATCTTACATATAAAGCAAGTTTGATAAAAATTTGGTACGGAATTTTATGCATTTTATAATTGTAAAAATATTATTTCCACTCAACTCAAAGTGCTCTGTGGTTATAAATTGGCCTCTCAGTTAGTAATACACAACACAAATTCAATTCCACTTAACCCTTCTGAAAATGAACTTGCATGGTATTGTCTGATTTGAAGCTAATAAATCTATTTAACTAAACCAGAGACATTTGTGTTAGGAAGGAAACTACTACTGTCTGTTGTTTAGAAAATGGAAAAGTTACTTCTACAGTAAAAGAAAGAAAGGAGGGCCTGCCTTCAGCAATTGTGGGAAGTCTGTGTTGCATGTGCATTTTTCAGTTCAGCAGAATCTAGGGCACTCAGAATACACAGAGATTTCTTCATATGTGGCGAGAAAAACCAAATCTACAGGAATCCCAGGCAAGTGCTTCAAGCGAAGTCTTAGTCGAGCGAAAGTAGATGTAAAACCTCCCTTCTGCATGGGAGGTTTGTAGGAAACAAACAAGCTCCAAATCCTATAAATGTAGTCTCTCTGAAACTTCCAGTAGAAGGTCTATTTGTTTTTATATGATTTTATATATTTTAATGTACTTACATTATGGGTACATGTGTTTGATTAAGTACATATGTGTGTAACTGTGCACAAACCACTGCACATGTGTAGAGATTGCAGGACATTGTGGAAGAGACAATCCTCTTCTTCTACCATGTATATTATTTCAGAGATGAAGTTCAGGTACGCGGTCTTGAGTGGCTAGTAACCTTACTTGAGTGGCTAGTGGGCCACCTCATACATTCCTTGAGCTTTAATTCTTTACATCCTCTGAAGATTGCCTGTTCATTCATCATGTCAAAACCCACAGAGACTATGAAGGTGGTCATGCTGCAAACCAGCATGAGTATAGAAAATGAAGCAACCAAGTTTAAATGAGTCATTGATATTTCTTATCATCCTATCACTCCCATAGGTCGAAGTGGTTAAAACTCTCACCCAAGGCCTTCTAATATCAGTTGCATTGAACTAAAAGTGTCTGTAGCAGTATCTGTATGCACAGCGCCTGCAAGGTCTGAGATAGAAAGAGCCCAAGCAATGAGAGGGAAGGGCGTGCATGCCACTATCTTTATCTCAGAAGTTATTTCTAGTTTGTAGCTTGGAAAGGAAAACATTCAAATTTCCACTAGGGTATCACTGGGTATGCAAACCATGCTTAAATCTAAGTCTCTAGTTCAGCATTGCCTGGCAAATGAAAATCAAACTGGATAATAATCTTGGAGGTCCTTTATATAATAAGGTATTGGCAGGGTTCTTTAAAGAATACCTTAAGGGTCCTTTGTTTATATATTATGGTTTGCAGTTTTTTTTTGTTTTTATGGGATTTCTGAGTGTTTGTGAACATATATGTCTCTGTGTCTACATGTATATTTCTTGTGCTTTTTCTTTGCCTCTTTTTCATTATGTTTGCTTTGTTCTGTTCTGGTTCATTTGTTTATTTTGTATCTTAATCTTCATTATTATTGTTATTAGTATCATTAATAGTATCATTATTATTTAGATGCCTGTTTGTATTTTAATAAAGGGAGAAAGAAAAAGTGTGAATTTGGGTGGGTCGAGAAGTGGAGAGGTTGTAGAAGGATTTGGGGGGACAGTAATCTGAATCTATTGAATGAAAAACTGTATTTTCAATGAAAAGTGTCTTCCCAGAAATTTTGATCTTACTATTAGTACAAAGGAATCAAAAACTTATTTTTTAAAGAATCATATTGTATACAGAGGAAAAAAATGAGAGCTTTTCCAACTGAGAAATGTTTCATTTTGCAAGTATGGTAAGGACCCTAGAGGTAATAATCAAGAACACAGAGCACAACACAAAGCAGAAAAAAGTACAAAGCACACACAAATATACAGGCAGGAATCAAATTAGTCAATTTATTGACCTTTTTAATGGAGCACAAATCCTCATCCATTCTCCATTCGGACAAAACAGATTTGCTGTTGTCTCCAATGACTTTGAGTAGGAATTCATCCAGTAACCTTTCTCATTTATTTCATTAGAGCTGACTCATCCCTGCTAAGATTCCAGGACAGGAAAAATAGACTCCATCATCCTCTTGGGTATGTGTGTTTCCAAGTTCCTTCATATATATTCTTCCTTATGCTTGGTGAACCCCTACATTAAATTATTTTTTCCTACTTCATAACTATAATTTCCTACTGTTATAAATCCTAACATACATACCTGACATAAAGATAGTCTTAGACAACTCCAGATGATCACATGATTAGACAACTAAAATAGATCACATCTATCCTAGTACAGTTCTGGAAGGCAGAAAGTGTAAAAATCAAGGAGCTGGCTAGTCTTACTAGTATTTCCTGGCACTGTGAATGGCAACCTATAAGTTCTAAGTCCTTGTGACACTTTCATGGGAGTTGTCTAGGACTATCTTTATGTCAGGTATTTATGTTAGGATTTATAACAGTAGGAAATTATAGTTATGAAGTAGGAAAAAATAATTCTATGTAAGGGCTCACCAAGCATGAGGAAGAATATATATGAAGGAACTGTAGCATTAGAAAGGTTGAGAACCACTCTCTGGATGTTTGAAAACAGAAAGCATAATGGAGTCATAGGCTGGTCTTGGCATCAGTCTGATATCTGCTTCAGACTAATATCTTGCTTCCTTTTGTTTCTTGTCACCATGAGGGGAATAACCTAGACAGTATAGTCAAAGGACAAATCTGAGGACATGTTCAGAATCCATTTTGTGAAAACATGTGCTGTTGTATCATTTGGAAAGGGCTGTCTTTGGAACCAGTGCATGCACATGAGTGCTTTGGTGCTTTGCTCTTTCTTTCTTTCTTTCTTTCTTTCTTTCTTTCTTTCTTTCTTTCTTTCTTTCTTTCTTTCTTTCTTTCTTTCTTTCTTTCTTACTATCTTTCTTTCTTATTTTATTTTATTTTTTTTTTTTGAGGCAGGTTTTCTCTGTGTAGGCCTGGCTGTTGTAGAACTCATTCTGAAAACCTGGCTGGCCTTGAACTCATAAATTTGCCTGCCTCTTCCTACCAAGTCCAGGGAATAAAGGCTTGCAACACCACACCCAGCTTCTTTGATTTTTTTTATTCTGCTATTAACTTATTGTTCCCAATGTTGTTTATTTTATTAATTTATTTTATTAGATATTTTCTATATTGACATTTTAAATGTTATCCCATTTCAAGTTTTCCCGTCTAAAAACCCAATAACATGTCCCTCCTCCTCCTACTGACCAACCTAAGCACTCCTGCTTCCCTGTCATGCCATTCCCTTACACTGAGGTATAGAGTCTCTCAGGACCAGGATCCCCTCCTCTCACTGTGTCCATCTAGTCCATCATTTGCTACATATTCGGTGGCAGCGATGGGCCCCTCACTTTGCATTATTTGGTTGGTCTTTTTTTTTTAATTACATATATTTTAACTTACATTTCAAATGTTGTATTCTTTCCCAGTTTCCCACTCATCCAGAAACCCCCTATCACATCCTCTGTCCCCCTGCTTCAATGAGGGTGTTCCTTCACCTGTGCACCCTCTCCCACCTCACAGTGTGGTGGCTAACAAGTTTATATCTCTGTATCCTTATCATTCAACACCATATTGGGGATCCTGCAGCTTATAGGGAAAAGATGTCCAGATTCTGAGAACTGCAGGGTACCATCCAATACATCAATCTCAAGCCACATGTGGGTACATCTTCCTAAAAAACGTGTCGTCCTGTTAATAGCTTTCAGTTGGATCTTTAAGTACCTCAGCCAAGATTGAGGTGACTGCTCCCTGCATAATCACTGCCCACTTCATTTTGGGGAGCATCTGTGCCAGGAAGTCAGGGTAGATATCCACATAGTTGATGCGGATTTCAGTGGCCTGCAGGCACAGATGGAAGTCATGCATGTCCAAGCCTTACACATTTGAGCTTAGGAGATAGTATGTGAGCAGTTTTATGTTGTCATTTTGGATTTCTGCCTAGGACATATTGTCTTTCATTAATTTTGGGATTTATTTACATTTTAAATGATAGCTCCTTTCCCATTTTCCATTCAACAAATCCCCAACCCATCCACCATCTCCTCCTTTCCCTTTGAAAAAAGGCTTAGTTTGTATTATATTTCTATATTGCACTCCATCACTGAGTGAAATCAAGACAGGACACATGTAGGAGTATAGGCAGGGTACATGGAGAAAGGCTGCTTATTGGATTGCTTTCTCAGCACAGTTTTCTCAGCTTTTTTTCTTACAAAATTTGAAAGTTTTTTTTTTAACTTTTATTTTAATAACATACCCACAAACACACACACACACACACACACACACACACAAGACATAAGATCATTAAGAACAAGCGAAATGATTGTAAAGCAATGTCCTAAATGTATTTCATTATCTCCAGTGCCACATTTATAAGTCAATTCTAGAGGCCTTATGTCTAATCATATTTGGCAAATGGATATAACCCATTATGCAGAATTTGGAAAACTAAAATATGAACATGTTTGTATCGATACTTGTTCAGGATTTCTTTTTGCTTTTTTCTGCTTCTCTCCATAAAGGAAAGGTTTCTAAAAACGTAATTGATCATTGCCCACAAGCATTTAATGCAATAGGATTGCCTAAACATATCAAAACAGATAATGGGCTATCCTATTCTAGTAAAAATTTTATTTCATTCTGTAAGGAATTTGGAATCAAACATAAAACTTGAATTCCTTATAAGCCCATGGAAACGGAATAGTTCAATGTGCTCATCAGACCTTAAAGAATTGGCCTTTTATGACAAAACAGTGGCAGTTATATCCCCCAAGGTCACCAAAGGCGCATCTTGCCTTTACTTTATTTGATCTAAATTTTTTGCAAACTGATATTAAAGGTCAGTCTGCAGCAGATCACCACTGGCATCCAGTTACTTCTAATTCTTATGCATTGATAAAATGAAAGGACACACTAACTAAGGAATGTAAGGGTCCAGATCCGATTCGAATCTGGGGAAGGAGCTCGGTTTGCGTTTTTTCATGTGAAGATGGAGCACAGAGGCTGCCCAAGAGATTAATTTGTTAGCTGAACACAGATCCTGAATCTTCTTATAAGTATCACTCTGCGAACTAAAATTCCTCTTTTGCATAGAATTTAGTTGGGGACTCAGCCTCCCAGAAAAGCTGTTTTCTTGCTACTCTCAGAGCTTTGCAATTTGCAACTGAATAAAGTATCTGGACTTCCCCAAAAGAAGCTTTGCATTGCTACTTTCTCATTGTCTGGGTCTCTTTTTCTTAAGCAGGTCAATCAACATCCTCCAATCAGACTGCAGGGGGAGTGCATCCCTGCAAACAAAGGCTTAAGGTGGCAACTGCTATTTTCATTCTAAAGACATTCTACCATGCATTTTGGCTTTAGGTCTGATTTGAAAAATAGGTTTATTAGAAGGGCTAGGAAGGCAGATATTTCAAATATTAGAAGAGATTGGTTTTTATTCTGATAGATGGTCTTAGTCCCTTTGCTGGTCTCTGGTTCTCCATCCTTGCTGTTATTGCAAGCTCCCCTAATTTCCTCAGGCTGTGGGAATAACAGAGATGAGGAGGATGACCTCCAGCTCCTAATATAGCCTAAAAGCCACAAATTGTGATGTTACCAGTGGTATAATTCTTGTTGAGGCCTTGCTAAATCTGCTGTTGGCAATACTCCTTTAGGAGATGCACAGTACTGAGAACTGTGCATACTGATTCGTGATGATATGAATACAGTATGGGTACAGCTTCGGTGCAGATATTTACTGTATAATATCATGGGTATTCAGTGTTCTTTGTCTAATATCCACGTAGCAGTGAGTGCATACCATGTGTGTTCTTGTCTTAGGGAGAGATGTTCCACATGTATCTGTTAAATCCATTTGGTCCATGACTTCTATAAGTTTCACAGTGTCTCTGAGTTGAATGGTAGGGATATAAAGTAGGGAAAGAATTTGTTCAACCCATATTACATGAAAAAAATTAAATTAATATATACTTTTTTTTAATCCAAAAAGCATGCCTATAGACCCATCTAATGTAGGGAGATCCTATTTGATGTTTCCTCTTCGTAGGTGACTCTAGATTTTCACAAGTTGTCATAAGATTACTAGCACACTCAGATTAACATAAACGCATTTTCAGTCATGTCTAAAACCATCATACCAATCGACCGAGATATTCTCTGTACATTCCATGGGCTAAATGTCAGAAACATGTGTGTTTTACAGTGTGTCTCAGCTTTAAAGTGTAAATCCTAAAAGGAGGGCCATGGTCAACCTTCCTACTTCCTGCTTCTAGGCCACTATTTGCTGCTCTGTGGCACTACAAAGGCTTCTTCGTTAATCAGGTACCACTGTGCCATAGATATCTTGAAGTGACAGAGTGTACAAGCATCCATGGGACCTAGATGCTGATGAGAACACTCTTACACCATCTCCTGCCTTCACAACATACTTATTAAGATGGTGAAATATTGGGAAAGTCATGGTAGAACAAATTCTTTAAAGCCCAGTGCTGTTCTCAACAGTCATCTCCTGATTTTCTATATGGACCTCATATGTTACACTTTGAAGTCAACCCACAATCTCATGTTTCTTGTGCAAGTCATTAGAGTGTCAATTAAATCTAGACTTTGGGAATATATCAATAAGTCTGCATTATCTTCATATTCCCTGCCCTTAATTATGGTAACCTTGCCAAGAATAGATGTCTCACCATTCTCACTGACAGTTTACCTGGTAAATAGATAGTTGAGAAAAAGACATTCTTCTAAGGCCCAAATAGCCTAGTTAATCAGTATATGAGAAGCAGGGCTGACATCACTCAGCACAAAAGCTAAAGAGAGTCTCTTGTTTTGTGGAGAACTGAGAGAACAGCAGGGACAGGGGCCTTAATGATAGTCAGTCCAGACCTAGAGGCTGGGTCTAACAGCATCCAAAGGAATACAGGCCAATTTCCTCCAGCTTCCTGGAGGAGCACTGTTTCTCTTCAAAATGTGACAGGGATGGCACCCACAAGGGGGAAGAATGCAGTGTGTTCTAGACTTATTTTGAGCCATCAGGGTAATGATCCTCCCACATTTCCCTTGCTATTACAAATGATCAACCTCAATAGGGGTCATGTAAGCTCTGCTGACACCAGAATCTCTAATTGCAAAACCCTTACAGGAAAGACCAGTTTTCCTCCAATCTAAGGATAAAAAGCAAGGATTGGGCTCATATCGCTAAGCATTTTCTGACTAGCTTTAAGAGAACAGCGTGGTCCAAGGCCCAGATTTCAGATTTGGTGATTACTGACAGTTTAAAAAGTAAGTACCTGTAATGTTTGCTCTGTGGTACTGAAAAATATTGTCCCCAAATGTATGAACACAAAACGGTGAGCATGTAGCCTAAGGAGCAACATTTCCCTGATTTAACACCAGGCACTTGGCATTCATTCTATACACAGAAATACCCCCCGAGTCTCCAGACCACCCTCCTCAACTGTACATTACAAGCATTACAAGTTTTTGTTATAGCCCATAAGATACAAGTCTTCAAGAAACACAATCAGACACAAGGCAGAAACAAGAACTCATGTATTGATCAAATTGCATTATCAATAAAAAAATGTCAGCAATGGGTTGACATTGCTTAGTGTCTGCATAAAATTGGTATAAATGGACCTAAAAGTTCTGTAACAGTTCAGGAGTACAAGAAAAACAAGATTATAATTTCTTAGTAATAAAGAGAGAAACACTTTCTGTTAAAGTATTCAAAACCCTGTCTAAGGTAGATTTGTCACTCAATGGTAGTATTTGATTTGTAACTTCAAAAGCTGACCCGTCCAGCAGGTCCATTTATTCGAGGGTCTCGACAGGACTTTCTCCTAAGAAATAAATGGGGTGTAGAGAGAGATGAGGATATTGTGCGAACAAAGATATGGAAATGTTCTGAATTACATCAGGACCCCAATGTATTAGCCATGACCAAGGTTTAAATGCACAAGCAAAAGGGGAAGTGCCTTTCAGCAGGAGAAATGGGGCAGAAGCAATGCACCTCAGCAGGAGGGATGGGGCAGCAGGGTGGGGGGGGGGAGAGGAAGTACTTCTTAGCAGGAAGGAAGGGGCAGCGGAAATTTTTCTTTTGGCGACTACTGGTGGAAGCAGGAACTTGGCGTTATCAGGGTACATCTTTAGGTCAGGACATCCAGCACTGACTTAGGGTTGGAACAATCTGTAGTTGTTCTCAGAGCAGTGAGTCTGTGGCCTGCTTTTGACCCTCTTTTCTTATGGGGGCGGGGGAGGTGGAGAGACCCAATTCAGAGATCAGGACAATAGCATTGCAGTAATAGCTCCCAACAAAAAGCATAGATGCACTCCCCACCACCAGAAAATTAAAAAAAAACAAAACAATACAAAACAAAACAAAAACAAACAAACAAACAAACAAACAAGCAAAAAAAAGCAAAAGATACTCCAATGCACTGTATCTGCTTTGTTGTGAGTAAATCCACAAACATGAATGGATAGCAACACAGGAAGGAATTATGCACAGCAAGGCACACACACACACACACACACACACACACACACACACACACAAAAGTAAAAAGAAACAGTCCAGTCAAGAAGCTATTGAAGAGAGTCCTTTAAAATTTATGATAAAGAAGATGAAGTGTATTTCTTCACAGTTGATGATTTCTGGTGGAGGGCAAGGAAGATTCATTTTTAGAGATTGTGTTTGATATTTTCTAGGTTCTTCTTTTTATACTCCAAAACACTAGATAGGACAGAAATAAAGGTAGAGAGAGGAATTAGAAAATCTCTGAATCTAATTTTTTTCCTAGTGCTTTTTCTTTAACTATGGATATGAAAAAACCACAAGCAACTTGCTTAATCAACCACCAAACACCAGACAAATTGTACTAGCTTTGACACTCAATCTTGTGCAAAGTAATGCAGCAGGAGTTTTTCACTAATGTATGTTGTATGTAAATATAGTATTCCACCAAACTTAGTAACTCTGTATTCCATACTTCCTGCATTCAGCTGTTCACTATTTTAATATTAGTCATACCTATTCCATGCTGTGCCATGTGTTTTGATGCAATTAAGTTTCATCTGGGGACCTCATATGAAATGCAAATATTGTGTGTAAATCTCCCTTAGTGTTACTTCATAAACATGTTTCATCTATGGAGTAACAGTATTAATGCTTTCTGTTTGAAGTACACTTTCAGCGTGCATAAGTAGATACTCCACTTTAGTATTTTATGATACACTAAATATAACATATAGTGTATACTTAGAAGATGAATCCAGTAAAGGATTTTTAAAATGTTGTGTGAGGGCTTTGTGATTTAAAAAAAAAGTGTTCTCAATAGTATTGGCTGAGATTCTGCAGTCTTGTGTGTGCTCTTTTCTAATGAATCATAATTAACGTTTTTGCTGAGACTCGGGGAGGCAGGCTTATCAGTAGAAAGAAAGCCATTATCTTGGAATCTCTCCTTTTATAAGTACTCCTATAAGTATATAAATGTCTGGGTGGCCAATTAGACAGAAACCATGTCTTGGTATACTTGTTGCAATCTGATAGCTTTGTCGTAACCAATCACCCCACCTCTCAGGACTTGAATTAATGTAACTTCCTAAAATGTCCAAGAATTACAAAGACACACACCAGGTACATGCACACCACAAATTCTGACTCATTCTCTGATTCTGAATCTTCCTATGACTGTCCTTGTGACTCTGCCTATCCTTCTTTTTCTGCCTCTACATTCTCTACCTCAGCCTGTATCTGAACCTCTGCCTCTGCACCTTCCTATGCCTTTGATTGTCCCACTGCTACTTATTAGTGCTGAGATAACATACAGGTTAGTTTAGTTTTAGAATTGATCTACTGTGGAATTGGTTTTGTATGAACATTAAGTTGCCTCTCTACCTTGTACTAAAACCATTTGATTGAATTTGAATCTTCAGTATAATGAGAGATGTAACCCAAATTCATAGGGCAACAATGTCTAGGTAACTGTCTGGCATTGAACAGTCACTCCACTGTTCTGAACAAACTGTTTGTAACCAGTAGTTTAAGCACAGGCAGATAGCATAAGTGTAAGTATGCAAGCCTGTCTTGATTTCAATGTGATAAAGATCGGGGCCCAAAACTACAAAAGGAGGTAATGGTTTCTTTCTGTTTACAAGTCTCAGCTTGTAAATTGCATGACCTAGGAAAGTCAGGACAGAACTTGATTCAGAGTGGTAAGTAGAGGCAGAAACTGAAGCAGAGACTATGGAAGAACTCTGGATTACTTTCCTCCAAGTCATAGGTATGCGAGGTCCTAGGGGATGCAAAACAGAAAAGAAAGAAAAAATAAGTACCAAACATATCACAATGGTTGACCTACATGCATACTTTAAAGTCTGCTCTTGATAATATTTGTGTTCATTTGGAAATCAAGTTCTACATGACAATTGGTAAACAGCATACTTTTCATTATTTCTATTGGATGGACATTTTTACCTGAAGGAGTGTATTTGTTGGATGTGAACATTCCTGGACTACATGGAGGTCCTAAGTTAGCTTGTATCAGGTCCCCTGGAACAGGACTTATATGTGGCTGTGACACACAGGATGATCACTGGGAATTGAATCCAAGACCCTCTGCAAGAGCAGCCAATGATCTTATACTCTGAGTCATGTAAAGTTCTCCACATTTCTGGAGAGAGAAGGAAGGTGTAGGAAGAGAACATTACTCAAAATGTCCAAATTCATCTAAGAATAAATTAATGCTTGCAAGGGTCTGTCAAGATACAAAACAAAAACAAGAAAAAATTAGAAGGTGTGTAAAAATTGAAAAGAATATTTGTTTCTGCTCTGTTGTGTGTTCTGACCAGGACTAAATGAACACACTAAATGAAGCTGCACTGAGAAGCATAAAGAAGGGAGGTACCACACTCTGACATGTACTAAGGTTGTTTCAACTGTATTTGTGTAATCCTTCAGGGGCTTCTTGTCAAAAATAAACCCCCTTTATCAAATCCCCAACAGTAAATTCTGTGTGTCTCAATTGGAGACTGGGCAGAAGATATGTGAGATGCACCAGGAATGATTAAACTTTATGTTCTCTTGCTCAGAAACCATTTTCAGGGATCCTATGAAATCCAAATGTCAGCTCCAGACTGCATAGTATCAGGTTTTTCTTGGCCAATTCAAAATTAGAGCCAATATCTAAAAAGATGACTTATCTGTTACACAAAGTTGCTGCTACCAAATAGGAGGTGGCTATGATTCCCAACACCAACACTGTGGATCTCTCTCTCTCTCTCTCTCTCTCTCTCTCTCTCTCTCTCTCTCTCTCTCTCTCTCTCTCTCTCTCTCTCTCTCTCTCTCTCTGTCTCACTCTCTGTTTCTGTCTGATTGTGTCTGTGTGTGTTTCTGTGTGTGTCTGTCTGTTTCTGTGAGTCTGAATGTGATTGAGTATGTGTGTTATTATAATGTAGCCCATTCTTAAAATAAGAAAGGCACTTTCACTTTGTGTTTTTTTTTTCTTTCCATTTTGGCCAAAATGTATTGATTAGCACTGGCTGGCCTCAAATTGGCTATGTATGTATGGCTTTCTTAGAAGTCAAAAGAGATATGATTTCATAAGACCCATAGTCCTCTGGTTAAAAGCAGGAATCACTGTGATAGGCTTCCATTTTGTAATATTATAAGGTTTGAACTATATGAAGGTATGTAAGTAGTCTTCAAAATTAATTCCTAGGTGCCAGGGAATGGGGGCAAACACACATTTAATCCCAGGACTTATTATGCTGAGGCAGGAAAATCTCTAAATTCCTTGTCAGTCTCGTCTATAGAGCAAATTCCAGTTCAGCCAAAGATATTCCATGGAATGCAGCCTGGAAAAAAAAAAAACTTGAAATGAATAAACTTCATAGTTAAGTAATGAATAATTAAAAAAAACGCTGCGAAAGACGAGTGAAATATGCAATTATCTAGACATATACCAAATCCATAAGATAAACCATCTAAACAGCACCTTAACACCTTAAGAAATAGAACCAATCATGATAATCTCCCACCAAAACAACCCTGGGACTAGATGGCTGTTGTGCAGAATTCTATCAGACCATCAAAGAAGAACTAATACCAATTCTCATGAAAGTGTTCCACAAATTAGAAACAGAAGTAACACTACCCAATTCATTCTATGAAGCCACAGTTACACTGCATATTCTCCTGTGGAGATGGAATGGTCACTGCCTAATGAGGAACTGGTCACTTCTTCCTTTCATAAAGGACTTTGTTTGAGATTATTTTTTTGCTTCTACCATGGTTAATATTACAAATAGATTTTAAATACAGTTTTAACATATATGAATTTTAGCTTTAGAAAATATCATGTATATTTAACAGGCTTTTAACAATCATAACTTATATTCACAACATAAAAGCAAAAGAAGTTACAACATATTTAATTAATGAGAGAAAATTAGAGACTATTCTAACCAAATTGAACCAGGAGGAAAATAAGAACTGTACTGAAAAACTGATTTTTAGTAATAAAAATAACAAAAATAATGATAATAATAATAATAATAATAATAATAATAATAATGAAATACATTAGAAATTAAAAAAAAATGAATACATATATTTTGCTAGTTTAAGTAAAAAATACTAATGAATAATAAGAAATATGTTCACCTGATTTCGAAATCCCAATCTTCTCATTCTATGAAAATTTTGGTTAGAATTTGAAAGATTAGCTTTGTGAATAGTTGTCCAGGAAATTGACAGATGCCCTTAGGTTATGTTGCTTTCAGTTGTTATGGAGACAATGCCTCAATTACACTCCTTTCTGTGGCTTGCAATTCTAGGTCCTCAGTCTGCCACTGCCTCCACCTCCACCTCCATTTCCGCCTCTGCTCTACCTCTGCCTCCTCCTTCTTCCCCCTTTCCTTGTCCATATCCCTGTCCCTGTCCTAGTCCCTCTCCCTGTCCCTGTCTCTCTCCCTGTCCCTGTCCCTGTCCCTGTCCCTCTCCCTCTCCATCTCCCTCTCCCTCTAGCCTCCCCACTAGCACACAGATAACCCTCAGATTATTTCAGTTTTAGTACTGATCTACTCTAGAATTTTTTTCCTTCATGTCTACTTCCTTCCTAGCTTGTTTAAAACTATTTAATTCAATTTGAATCTTCCACATAATAAGAAATTTATTCAAAATTCATAGGCCAACTATTGCTAAGTAAGTGTCTGGTGTTCATCAACCACTCCACTCTTCTAAAGGAAGTGTTTTGTAATCAGAATTTTAAGCACAGGCAGATATCTTTAGTGTTAGTGTAAAATTCTGTCTTGTGTTCAATGTGATAAAGATCAGGACCAAAACTGTTGGAAACCAGGCCTTACCTAACTTGAACTGTGTTTCACCTGGGAGGCAAACAGAGGCTGAAAAGAGAGGGGAACTATATAGGTGAGAGAAAAATGGAGCCAAGACAATTTTCTGATCTAGGCTCAAATATTTAATAAAAGTTTTCACTTATAAAGGGGGAAACCCATTCTCTGCCATGCCAAGTTTCTTGCTTTCCTGATACCAAGTTGTCAGCACAGCCTTTTAGCACTAAGTCACCAAATTCACAGATTGCAGTTAACTACAGAAAATCTTGGAGAACCAATTTGGCCTCATGGCAGATGGCAGGTAGTTTCACATCAAAGGAAACTAGCTGAGGAGCTGCACTGCAGGTGGCCCTGCCTCAATGGCATAAGGTCTGAACCTGCATAGGTTGGAGGAGGTTATACTCCCCCCCGTTAATAATATTTTAAAAAGTGCTAAACTGAGGCATAAAATGTATTTATGCTCTATAGTCTTGCCTGGGAGTTATGGTGACTGGAGGCCACACCTCCCTTAGGAAATCTTAGATCTTCCTGAAGCATCAAATTCCATTATGGATGCTACGTGCAACTAGTTTGTGTTATATATCACACAAAACATGGCTCTGTGTTGTGTTATCAACAGTCATTTATTTTGGCATGTAACTCTGTCTTAGATTGGTATGGTTCTGAGATCTGGATGTCTGTCATTGAATGTCCAGCCCTCATTATCACACCTTATTCCCAATTCAGACCAAAGTCATAATATGTACTAGAATGAAGATCAATAACTGCCACCTTCACTGTTGGAGGCAAGGCTGTACATCTGCTACAGTAAGGCAGAAGGACTTGGATGACCTGCTTGAGAAACAAAGGTGGGACAGTGATAAGCAACAGTATGAAAGTTTCTTTGGAGAAGTCCAGGTACCCCATTCAGTTACAAATTAGCAATGATCAAGCTTAGTCTTAGAGATTCTGGTGTGGGGAGGTGGCTTTGAGAATTGCAGAAAGGCTGCAGCCTCTCTGGGAGTGGAGGCTGTCCTCCAAATTAAATTTGCTAGCTAATTAAGATTTTAGCTATCTTCCCTAATTCTTCTAATACTGGAATTATTAATAGACCAGTCCAATATTGAATTAGGATACCTGTTCACAGTGAAGTTAGAAGATGAATCACTATAACTCTATCTTGAGACTAATCTTTCTAAATCAGATTACACAGTCTATACTGTTCTATATCCCATAATTCTTAAAAACCTTGAAGTAAAGCATCTTAGCTTGTCCAAACAGGGAAAATGATAAACAAAGGTAGGTCAAAAACATATACCCAATTCAGCTTTCTTGTCACTACAGTCAGGGCACTAAGCAAACACACTTGTTAGTTTTTCACAAAAATTAGCCTTCATATATATGCAGCATTCTGTGAAGAGAACCTATTCTTGTCCCTTTCCCAATAAAGTAGCTACTTAGGATCAAGCCATATACCAATAAGTAGATTTTTTTCATTTGACCTAGACATGATTATGTCTCCTATTTAAGATACTATCAGGCATTTTTAAGTTCTTTGACATCCAAATTTCAAAGTTCTTAAAGTGTGATTTAAATAATGTGCATGGGGATATAATTTATCTTGTCCTTTGTTTTTTTAAAAAGAAGAGTTTTTTAAAGTTCCACATTACCCTGTATTAGATAAATTAATAAATTGTTTACAAAACATTTCAAATGCTTTACTGTTATAGTCAGTATTAATATAACAAGGCCAGCGACTAATTACACTTTCAATTGTTTATCTTGAAGAGCGGATTTAACTAGAAAGCTTTAAAATGTATTAATAGTCCCCCTCTTCCTTTCTCTTTCTCACTTCCTCCATTTCCAGCAGCAGTCTTCTTGCCTCTGCAGGTATTTTACACATGAAGTATCCAAGCAAAATGACATGTACACAAACAACCATACCCACCATCAAAGTTTATAAAATAAAAGAAATGATGTGTAGACTATGATTCTAATTTTTCTGGGAAAGGTAGTATAGGAGAGAGGAATCACTGTGTGTGGACTCACAAAGACACAAAGAACCCCCCAAATAGATCCAATTTACCACTCCTTAGAAACACAAACACCACAGGCAGGAGGAGGGATTTTGAATGAGGAACTCTTTCCTTGTCTTTCCAAGTGCTTTGGTGGATGAGCACAACTACAGGAAAAGGGTCTCACAGCAGGTAAACTCCCACCACCACCCCACACAAAGGCAAAGTCACCTTGGTCGAACCAGGAGCAGATCACCTTTCTCTGCAGGTTGTTTCTGTTTAGCTGCATTTGGAGAAAGCATTTGGAACAGTTGCTGCCTGCTCTTGAGAAGGGCTCTAAGGGTACAATGTATAGGTCTGTAGAATTGCAACAAGTTTGGACCCTAGAAAAGTAATGGGTTGCTGAAATGGTCCTGGACTGTGAATCTTAGGGTCTTGCTAGGGAATTTCTTAATCTACAGTGACATTTAGACATTGGAGCAAGCAGAGGTGCTTTGATCCATATCTTAGGCACTCAAAGTTGTCCTGGAAGACAATCGTTGTGACTGTTTGTGAGGCTTTGCTGGAGGAGAGGGGATATTGACAGCCCTCTACACGATCTGCATGGCACACAACTAGAGCTTTCTTTCTTATGAAGCATAGAAGTGACTGAGGGCAAAACACCACAGGAGACAACTATATCAGCGTCCCTTAAGTAAAATCTTGCTAGTGTATGAAATAGTGTGCCTTGCAAATACTGAAGTGGGTGCTCACAGTCATCTATAGGATGGAATACAGGGACCCCAATATAGGAGCTAAAGAAAGTACTCAAAAACTGAAGGGGTCTGCAACCCTATAGGTTGAACAACAATATGAACTAACCAGTACCCACAGAACTTGTTCCTCTAGCTGCATATGTAGCAGAAGATTACCTAGTCAGCTATCATTGGGAAGAGAGGCCCTTGGTCTAGCAAAATTTATATTCCACAGTTCAGGGGAATGCCAAGGCCAAGAAGTGGGAGTGAGTGGGTAGGTGAGCAGGGGGCAGGAGATATAGGGGACTTTTGGGATAGAATTTGAAAGGTAAAAGAAGAACATATGTAATAAAAAATGTGGGGGAAAATAAAGAGACTAGGTCGTTTCTACAATTAGGAAAAGTCTCATTACTTTATCCCATTAAATGTGCACATTAAAAAAAAAGTGGCTAATGGCTTTGAACAGGATCCTTGCTGAGGACAGGATCTTATAAAGGGTTCCAGATAGACAACTCATTTACAGTTTTACAAGCTAGTACTTATAAACAATTGATCATTGGGAGCCTCAAGCTGAGACACCCGATCACTGGGCATAAGTGTTGAGATAATTTGAAGATATTTCCATTGTTTTGAATAATCTGTATGATATTGGATACATTTACTCTATGGAAGGAGTATGTGTGTGGAGTCCCTTGTGTCACTGAAGTAGGAGTTGTAAAACACCTGTGGCAATGATGCAAGTTCATATCTATGATGTGTTTGTGATGTCAGTATTTATAAAGGAGGAAGCATCTCTGAGATGCAATAACACATTTAAAAAAGAAAACCACAAGACAAAACGGAAAGGGAATATTGCCTTATGTTGTTGTATTTCTGTTTTGTGTGTGTTGTGTGTGTGTTTTGTTTTTTGTTTTTGTTTGTTTGTTTGTTTGTTTTCTTATTTGTGTGTATGGTCTGATTTTTGGATTTTTTCGAGACGGGAATTCTCTATATGCCCCTGCCTGTCCTGGAACTCACTCTGTAGACCATGCTGGCCTTGTACTCAGAAATCTGCCTACGTCTGCCTCCCACGTGCTGGGATTAAAGCTGTGCACCACCAACACCCTGCAAATATTGCCATTTTTAGTGAGATATTTTTAATGTTTTTTTACTGGTTTATGTAAGATATTTTAAATGGTGTGTCCATTTTTTTTTCACGTTGTTGCATTATTCCTTTCAAAGTTTGTTGATTATTGCTCACAAATACAGGATTTAACATCAGGGCACTGACATTCTTCTTTTTCATTTCATTCCTCTCCTTTTTTTCTTTTTAACTTATCTGGAAATGGATTTTTCTGTATAGTCCTAGCAATTCTGGGCCTTCTTGTGCAGTTCAGTCCTGAATTCAAATCTACTGGATTTTATCACCAAATCCTGAGATTAAACCCCTTTCTAAGCAGACATCAACATTTTTTTTTAATTTTCTGTCTCACAATACTTCTTTAGAAGATGTCCTCATCACAGTTCCCAAGTAATGCCTTCAGACACTTCTAACTTTCTGTAGCAACCTTACCATATAGAGCCTATGTAAGGCATCCTGTTGGGTAGCATTCTGTCTTAAGCTGTCCACATCCAAAGGGTTTGTATTCTTCACAGTGGCCTGTGAGGTTAGTATGATAAATCTGGGATGAGCTGTCAGGTGAAGAATTATTCACCACTGCAGCCACAAAGCTTGCAGTTTCCACTGCTCCTGATCATGATGGTGCAGAAGGTTTCTTTGATTTTCATAGACACTGGCTTCTTATTCCCAAATCTTGGTAGTGGTACTCTATTCTGCCTGTCTGTGTAAACAATTAGACATGAACCATGTCTTAGTATACTGGTTGAATCTTGAGAAGTTTGTTGTTCTTTTCTGCTGGATAGCCTGTTACTGGGGAAATCCGGCCATCAAGATTATTCTTAGCCTGGAAGGTACAGAGTCAGGGTCAGAGGAAGTGTGAAGTCTGGGTAAGGACTAGTTCTTAATCCAGATATTCCCTATGTATAAGAACCATAATTGTCAACATTTCTCATTTAAAAAAAAAAACACTTGAGGTTTATATGTGTTATTCTCAAATGACAGCTGTAAGTTTTTTCCACTTAAACACACCCCTCAATATACAAGAACAGATATCTACAGGGTCCTTTATAAACTATTCACAGTTGTGCATCCCCATGGTCTCTGGTCTGTTTCCATTGTGAAAGGACATATGTTGAGAGAGATTTGTTTACCTTTGCTCTAATGATGTCCCTGGTCGTAATGTCTCAGTATTCATCCTGGTGTGAATACTGTGGAAATCGAAAATGTTAAAGGAACCGTGAAGCAAAAATGTTAATTGGTGTGAAAGAGTTAATGGGAACAGCCTTTTAGTTCCACTGACTGAAACTAAAATATTCATTACCTGTTATATTTCACAAAAACAGAATTATTGCTCATTTGTTCAAAGTGGACAGCCAGGTACAAATGAAATGACTTTTATCCACTGGGCTGTTTTTTTTTCAAAGCCTTGGAATGGCTCAACAAAGGAGTGCCTGAGAGCACCTGAATGTTCAGATAAAGTTTACTGAGGTCTCCTTGGCCTGAGAGTGCCTGTCCAGCCGCACTTTTGAACAAGAGGAATGGGTGGGACATTCTTTGATAGAAACAGCAGGAGCTTGGTTGCCAGTCAGAAAATTGTTGAAGAACAGCAGCAGGCTGTAGTGTTTGAGATTGTCAGACACCCTGTGAAAATTGCAAAACCCAAATTAACTTGGAGCTAAAAAGTTAGAGATCTGATTAAGAGGTAAAATCTTGGATGTTGTAGTGAAGAGCAAAAACTTATAATTTTGGGTCTTATAGCATTTTGGTATGTAAGTTCAAGAAATACAGGGCTGAAGAATAGACCAAGGCGGGTCCAGGCACAGCCAAACCCACCCTGTAGCTAAGAATGTCCAGCCATAAAAGATAAAAAAGAGAATGCAGGAACTAGCCACTGCTATCAGGGCAGACCAAATGGCCATCTGGCAGGATGGCACCTCCCTATAGATCCCCATAAATCATACATTGACCAGGTGTCCTGCTGACCTCGAGAAGTCCCAAGCCCTTGTGCCTCCCTACACCTTAGCATGCACATATTACCCTGTTAATTTGTAATCATCCCGCCAACATTTAAATAAGCCTATCATGTGTAATGGCCCAAATTCTTTTGGCTCCCCTGTTTTTGGTTTGTGGTTTTTGCCTTTATATGCCTGTAAAAAGTTTGGGCCGGGGTTGAACTTCCCTGCCCCCTGCGCAGTGCATGAGATTCGACCCCAGCATGCTGGCTTGTGCGCTCCTTTTTTGTTTGTGTGTTTGTGTGAGATTAAAGCTTGTATAGTTACAGCGAGTTCCGCCTCAGTGTCCTACTGGGTGCGCACCTCCCTGAAGAGGGACTCACTGAAGGGGTCTTTCATGTGGTGGATCGGCTGGGAGATGTGTGACCACCCAGGGGTCCTAGACCCACTTGGAGGTAAGGCCCTCTATCTTGTCTTGGTTTTGTCTCTATATTCTGTCTGAAAATCTTGTGAGATCACAGTTTCAGTTTTGCAAACTCTCTTATGAGACAGTGCTTCGAAGGGAGAGCAAAGTGGATAAGGACAGATGTGTCTAGGTGTCCACCATTTGTTCGCCCTGGGAGACTTTCAGGGAAGTCAGGGGGAGGGCCAGGGATGCCTAGTGAACCTCCTCGGGAAAAGTCAGGGATAAATTTTCTCCTTGACGATCTGTTTCTGAGACCTGATACTAGGCCGTCTGATTCTTTTCAGGAACTCTGGTTGACACAGAGTAGGCAACCGGTTTTGCTTTTGAGTCTTGTAGCCTTTGTAATTGTTTTTAACATGTGTGTGACAGAGCTTAACATGGGAAAGACTGTGACGACCCCACTAACACTTACTCAGAACCATTGAACAGACGTTATGACTAGGGCCAACAATCTTTTCTTTGATGTCAAGAAGGGACCTTGGCAAACTTTTTGCTCCTCTAAATGGCCAGCTTTTGGTGTGGGCTGGCCTTCGCAGGGAAATTTTAGCTTGCCTGTTATTCTAGGTGTCAAGTTATTTTTCAGACTGCAGGAGGGCATCCTGATCCGGTACCTTATATAATTGTGTGGCAGGATCTGGTACAAAATCTGCCACCCTGACTGGGTTCCTGGACTTCCGGAGCAGAGGCAGCGATGGTGGCAGTAGCCATGAAACCGAAAATGATGCATGCGGGTCTGCCAGAGCACGTTCCATTGGCCCCCCTGAGGATCTATCCTGAAATTGATGATGCCTTTTTCATTGACTCCTTCCCACCCCCTTACCCCCAAAGAACTTCTAATCCTGATCCCTCACAACTGCCCACCCCAGCAGACCCCAGGGTGGCCTCTGTGACAGGACCGTTGGGAGGGACTCCTAGCTACAAAGGCCATAGTTCAGAGGGAAGTGAATCTAAACCAGATCCACTGGTGCTTTGCCTTTAAGAGCTTATGTAGGAGGACCTTCCCATGCCCCGGGGCAGTTAGTCCCATTGCAGTACTGGCCATTTTCATTGATAGATATGTTGGCAGATATGTATAACAGATATGTATAACTAATCACTCCTCTTTCTCATAAAATCCCTCAGGCTTAACAGGACTCCTTGAGTTCCTAATGTTCTCCTACCAGCCCACTTGGGATGACTGCCAGCAAGTTTTGCAGGTCCCCTTTAGAACTGAAGAGAGAGAGAGGATCCTGCTAGAAGCCAGATAAAAACGTCCCAGGACCAGATGGGACCCCCACTAATCTCCCCAACCTTATAAATGCAGCTTTCCCCTTGGCCCGTTCTGCCTGAGAGTTCAATACTGTGAAAGATAGGGAGCGTCTCACAGTCTACTGATGGACTCTAGTGGCAGGGATAGAGCGGGCTGCAGGGTTACCCACCAATTTGGCCAAGGTAAGAGAAGTCCTTCAGGGTTCAATGGAGCTGCCCTCCGTTTTCTTAGCACGACTAATGGAGTCTTATAGGAGATAGCCCCATTTGATCCCTCTTAGGAGGGACAGCAGGCAGCTGTAGCCATAGCTTTTATTGGTCAGTCTGCCTCTGATATTAAGAGAAAGTTACAGAGGTTAGAGGGTCTCCAAGATTATACTCTGCAAGATTTAGTAAAAGAAGCTGAGAAAGTATACCACAAGAGAGAGACTGAGGAAGAAAAGCAAAAGAGAGAAGAGAAAGAGGTAGAGGAAAGAGAAATCCGGCATGAACGCCAGCAGGATAGGAACTTGACTAAGATTTTGGCCGCAGTGGTAGGTGGAGAAAGTTCAGAGAAGGGTCAGTCAGGGAACCTGCGCAACAGGACAAGAAGACCCCCAGGAGAACAGAGACCTCCACTTGAGAAAGACCAATGCACATACTGCAAGAAAAAAGAATATTGGGCCAGAGACTGCCCAAAGAAGAAGCAGAGGGGCCCCAAAGTATCTGCCCTTGAAGAAGACAAGGGAAGTCGGGGCTCGGTCCCCCTCCCCAAGCCTAGGGTAACTCACTCTGTGGAGGGGACCCCCGTTAATTTTCTAATAGACACAGGAGCTGAATATTCAGTCTTGACTGAACCTTTAGGACAATTAGGATCAAAGAAGATTTTAGTTATGGGAGCCACTGGTAGCAAGCTTTATCCCTGGACAACCAAAAGGATTTTAGACATAGGAAAAAATAAAGTGACACATTCTTTTCTTGTGATACCTGAGTGCCCAGCACCCCTGCTAGGCTGGGAACTTTGGAAAAAATTGAAAGCACAAGTCCAGTTTACTTCTGATGGACCTGAGGTATCATGGAAGAAGAATCCAGTGGCATGCTTAGTTTTAAATTTAGAAGAAGAATATCACCTCCACGAACAGAAATCTGAGACTTTACCCTTAAAAGAATGATTGACAGGTTTTCCAGAGGTTTGGGCAGAGCAGGCTGGGATGGAATTAGCTAGGCAAGTGCCACCCAACATAGTCGAGCTAAAAATGGCTGCCAAACCCGTTTCAGTCAGGCAATACCCCATGAGTCAAGGGGCTAAAAACAGCATTCGACCACATATCCAGAGACTGTTATAACAGGGTATATTGGTCCCGTGCCAGTCCCATTGGAATACCCCCTTCCTGCCAGTGTGTAAACATGGGACAAATGACTATCTGCCTGTCCAGGACTTAAGAAATGTCAATAAGCGGGTACAGGACATTCACTCAACTGTGCCCAACCCTCACAACTTGCTGAGTTCCTTACCACCTGAACGGTCCTGGTACACTGTCCTGGATTTGAAAGATGCCTTTTTCTGTCTCAGATTACACCTGAGCAGTCAACTTCTGTGTGCTTTTGAGTGGCGAGTCCCTGAAGGAGGATATACGGGTCAGCTAATCTTGACTAGGCTGCCACAGAGGTTCAAAAATTCACCCACTTTTTTTGATGAAGTGGTCCACCACAACCTTATGCCCTTTAGGGAACAGAACCTCCAAATTTCTCTCCTATAGTATGGAGATGATTTAATCCTTTCAGCTTCAACCCAGGAACTGTGCCTTGACAGGATCAAGAAGCTTCTAAATGAAAAAAGTGAATTGGTGTACCAATAAGAAAGCTCAGCTATGCCATATGGACTTGACCTACCTAGGATACTCCCTCCGAGAAGGAAAGCAGTGGTTCACCGAAGCTCGAAAGAAGACTGTGATGCAGATCCCAACCCCCACCACTCTGTGACAAGCACGTGAGTTTCTGGGAACGGCAGGCTTTTGTAGACTCTGAATACCAGGGTCCACAATGTTGGCGGCACCTCTGTACCCACTCACTAAAGAAAAAGTCCCGTTCACCTGCACAGAGGAACACCAAAAAGCCTTTAACAGCATAAAGGCTGCTCTGCTTGCAGCCCAGGCTTTGGCCCTGCCAGATTTGACTAAGCCTTTCACCATATACGTTGATGAGCCAGCTGGAGTAGCCAGCAGAGTCCTGACTCAGACTCTGGGGCCGTGGAAGAGGCTAGTGGCCTACCTGTCTAAAAAATTGGACCCAGTTGCCAGTGAATGGCCCTCCTGCCTAAAAGCCATCGCTGCAGTAGCCCTACTTGTTAAAGATACTGGAAAGCTTACTCTAGGTCAGCATGTGAGTGTAATCACTCCCCATGCGTTAAAGAGTATTGTATGACAGCCCCCTGACCATTGGATGACAAATGCCCGGATGACCCACTACCAGAGCCTGTTGCTAAATGACCGAGTGACTTTTGCCCTACCTGCCATCCACAATCCTACCACCCTCCTCCCCAAGACGGATGCCTCTACCTGGGTACACCAATGTGCTGATATCCTGGATGAAGAAACTGGATCGAGAAAGGATCTGACTGACCAAACTTGGCCAGGTGTGCCTGACAGGTACACAGATGGTAGCAGCTTTGTGGTGGAGGGAAAATAAAGAGCAGGAGAGGCAGTGGTTGACAGAAAACATGTAATTTGGGCAAGTTAACTTCCAGAAGGAACTTCGGCTCAGAAGGCTGAGCTCCTGACGCTAACTAAAGCTCTGCGGCTGGCAGAAGGTAAGGCAATCAATATTTACACTGACAGCCACTATGCTTTTGCCACAGCTCACATTCATGGGGCCATCTATAGACAAAGGGGGCTACTTACTTCGGCAGGCAAGGAAATCAAAATAAGGAAGAAATCTTGGCCCTCCTAGAGGCTATACACATGCCCAAGAAACTGGCCATCATCCTCTGCCTTGGCCATCAAAAGGAGCAAGGTGCTGTAGCCCAGGGAAATCAGATGGCAGGTTGGGTGGCCAAACAGGTGGTACAAGGCATCCCTGCGCTTCCTGTAGAGAGTATAGAAGAACCAAAAGGGACCCCAGAGATCAGTTTTGAATACACCTCCATAGATTATGAGATGATTGAAGATCTTGAAGAACAAGGGAAGTCCAAAGGATTTAGCTACCATGGGATAGCAAGAACAAAAGAAGGAAAAATTATTTTGCCCTATAGAGAAGGAAAGGCATATGTAAAACGCATCCATCCCTTGACACATCAGGGAGCAAAGAAATTGTGTGATTTAATCCAGTCCTCAAACTATTATGTGCTCAGGCTACTAGACGAACAAGTAACTAAATCCTGCTAGTGTGTTGCCTAATTAATGCTGCAGGCCCCTTTAATGAACAAGGAAAACGACAACTGGGGGATAGACCTGGAGTTTACTGGGAAGTAGACTTCACTGAGATCAAACCAGGAAAATATGGTAATAAATAGTTACTAGTTTTCATAGACACTTTCTCAGGATGGGTAGAAGCCTTCCCCACCAAGTCTGAAACTGCTCAGGTGGTGACCAAGAAGATCGTTGAAGAGATCCTACCCTGGTTTGGGATCCCCAGTGTAATATGCTTGGAAAATGGGCCTGCATTTGTTGCCCAGGTAAGTCAGGAATTAGCCACACATTTGGGGAACAATTGGAAGTTAAATTGTGCTTATAAACCCCAGAGATCAGTAGAGGTAGAAAGAATGAACAGGACTCTAAAAGAAACCCTAACTAAATTAGCTTTTGAGACCAGTGGTAAAGACTGGGTGACCCTCCTTCCCTTTGTGCTCCTTAGGGCCCGAAACACACCTGGGTGTTTCGGCATTACTCCTTATGAAATTCTACATGGGGGACCACCCCCCTTGACCGAGTCTGATGAGATATTGAATTCCAGTGCTGACTCTTCCTCACCCTCTTCTCTGTTTACCCATTTAAAGGCCTTAGAAGTTGTCAGAACACAGATCTGGGACCAGATTAAAGAAGCCTACACACCAGGGAGCAGTGCAGTGCCCCACAGGTTCCAGGTCGGGGACTCAGTTCTGGTCTGACAACATCGAGCTGGCATGCTTGAGCCACGGTGGAAGGGACCTTATCTAGTGCTGCTGACCAGCGCCAAGGTCGCAAAAGTAGACAGGATCGCTGCCTGGATCTATGCATCCCACATAAAAAAAAGGCACCCAACCAGGATGAAGACGACCTCAGAGAAAATTGGACAGTGGCCGCTACTGATAATTCTCTTAAACTGTGCCTTCGCTGTACACCAACCTTGGGTAATAATCCTCACACTCTTATGACCCTGACATGGGAGGCCATCTCTCAAGCTGGAGATACTGTATGGAGTACTTCAAAGGCCCCCCCCCTTATACATGGTGTCCCCCTCTGTTTCCTGAAATCTGTGCCCTGATAGATGGATTAGATGCCTGGGATATCCCTGAAGAGTCACATGAAACGGTGCCCCAAGATGAGGTAATCTATCACAAGCAGCCATATCACCAGGGGTTAAGTTCCCAAGGAAAGTACATTGCAGATATACCAGGCTGTAGTAGCAGGTCTCAACAGAGGAGACTTTGTCAGGAGCCCTTTTATGTCTGTCCCAGGGATAGGGCAAATAAAAAAGAGGCTCGCTGGTGTGGGGGAATAGAGGGCATCTTCTGTAGTCAGTGGAGATGTGAAACCACTGGTACCACTCATTGGGACCCTTCCTCTAGCTTGATATTATTATAGTATCCAGATGAAATAAGGGCCATGATTCCTTAAACATCACTTTTACTCAAAAAGCAAAAGAGACAAAAAAGATTGGATAAGGGGAAGACTGTGGGGCCTAACATTTTATGTGACAGGGACAGGCCCTGGATTCACATTTAAGATTCGGCTAAAGATGAAGTGTCCCCCAACCCAGGCAGTAGGACCTACCCCCGTTCTTGTTAAAAAACCTCCAATGCCCCTTCCCAGACCTACTTTTCCCGGACCTACCCTAGTTGTTCCAGCTATTCCAACAGAAGTCTATACCCCTTCCTCAGACCTGAAACTTACATTGCCCCTACTCCCCCAGATACTGAAAACCGTCTGTTTAGTCTGGTACAGGGGGCTTTTTGGTACGCAATTGTACCAATCCCAACATCACTAAGTCTTGTTGGCTGTGTTATGCCTCCATTCCCTCATATTATGAGGGAGTTGCTCAAGTCAAGACAAACAATAAGGCTGAGGACAATTCTCAGTGTCCTTGGGGAGAAAACAGAAAACTAACATTAGCAGCTGTCTCGGGAAATGGACTTTGCCTGGAACAAGTCCCACATGACAAACGGTAACTCTGTAATCAGACTCATCATCACCAGTCTTCCAATAATAGAGGTCAGTACTTAGTCCCTCCCTTAGTCACAGTATGGGCTTGCAACACTGGACTCACTCCCTGTGTATTTACATCTGTTTTTAATACTTCTAAAGATTATTGTCGTTTAGTTCAGAGTGTTCCTAGGCTTCTGTATCATGATGACAGTTTTTTGTCAATGGATTCAACCACTGGACCCGGTATAAAAGGGAACCCATTACCATGACCTTAGCAGTGCTTTTGGGTCTAGGAACAGCAGCTGGGGTCGGCAAAGGCACAACTGCCTTGATACAGACCCCCCACTATTTTCATGAATTGCACAACCGCTATGGATGCAGACCTAGGAGCACTAGAGCAGTCCATCACCAAACTTGAAGAATCTTTGACCTCGCTACTGAACAGGAGGGGGCTAGATCTACTTTTTCTCAAAGAAGGTGGACTCTGTGCCGCACTAAAAGAAGAGTGTTGTTTTTATGTAGACCATTCTGTTCTTATAAGGGACTCCATGGCTAAGCTCAGCAAAAGGTTAGAAAAATGAAGCAAAGAAAGAGAAGCGTATTAAGGATGGTATGAAAATTGGTTTAACAGGTCTCCCTGTTTTACGACACTGATTCCACCCTGGCAGGCCCTCTGATTATTTTTTCCTCCTGCTTTCTTTTGGGCCATGTATTTTAAATAAGCTGGTTGCTTTTGTTAAAGATAAAATAAACACCATACAAGTCATGGTCCTCAGACAGCAATATCAACAAGAAGAAAGGTCGTTCTAAGATTAGAGCTATCCACTAAAAGAAGTGGGAAATGAACAGCAAAAACTTATAAGTTTGGGTCTTATAGCATTGCGGTATGTAAGTTCAAGAAATTCAGGGCAGAAGAATAGACCCAGGCGGGTCCAGGCACAGCCATACTCACCCTGTAGCTAAGAATTTCCGGCCATAAAAGATTAAAAAGAGAATGCAGGAACTAGCCACTGCTATCAGGGCGGACCAAATGGCCATCTGGCAGGATGGCACCTCCCTATAGACCCCATAAATCATACATTGACCAGGTGTCCTGCTGACCTCGAGAAGTCCCAAGCCCTTGTGTCTTTCTCCATTTTAGCAGGTACATATTACCCTGCTAATTTGTAATCATCCTGCCGCCATTTAAATAAGCCAATTATGTGTAATGGCGCAAATTCTTTTGGCTCCCCTGTTTTTGGTTTGTGGTTTTTGCCTTTATTAGCCTGTAAAAAGTTTGGGCTGGGCTTGAACTCCCCTGCCCCCTGCGCGGTGCATGAGTTTCGTCCTCAGCATTCTGGCTTGAGCGAACCTTTGTTGTTTGTGTGTTTGTACGCCATTAAAGCCTTGTATAATTACAGTGAGTTCGGTCTCAGTGTCCTACTGGGTGCGCGCTTGCCTGAGAAGGGACTCCCCACGGGGGTCTTTCAGTAGGTTTTCTGAATAAGTTTGTATTACATGGCAAAAAAAAAAAAGATTTATTATATTCATTTCCTTCCTTCTCATGGTGTTTAAGGCATATATAATGCAATTGAATACTGCACATTCGGATTATTAACAGTTTTATACCAAGTTCCAAATTTAACATACCACGAAATGAGAAAGCGTACAATATATATTCCAATCATGAATAAGCAAATGAATGTAGGGAAATAGTTTTCAGGTACTAAGATACATAGCTATTAAGACATGATCAGAACAATTTAGATCAGAGGATACTAGCCTAACCCCTATGACTTAAATTTCCCCTTGGCTGTATACTCAGAGCTCTGTGTCCTGTCTGTTGCTGATTGGAACAATGCTTTGTTTTTCAGTAGCTTCCTGCATGAATTTAACATGGTCATACACTATAGACCGTCTTAGCAGGAATCAACTTAATGTGGATCTAGGAATCTGTTACCTGTAGAGAAGGGCCTCTCTGTTAAGAATGATCAGTGAGCATTGTACCTCATTGTTTCTACAGAGGATCCTAAAGGGTGCATAACCTGCTGTGAAAAAGATCTAGGCCCTCTAATCCATGACACAAGCCTAGTTTCCATTTGTTCAGTTATGTCAGATTTTGTACTAATATATTCAGGCAAAGTAATTACTGTTATATATCTGTTCTATTCAAGATTTTAATACTATTGGTTGCTATTTTGCATTGAATCCTAGAGCTGATGAACCAAGTAAAGAACACTGGGAAATCACCTAGATAAAAGAGATAAAGTGTGTGATGGTTACACCTTGTAATGGCAATGACTCTTTGAATTAAGAGGCCTTAAAAAGAAATGAAATAGAAACTTGAGTTTTTCAGTAATGTGAGTCACTCTGGTATCAGGTCTCTTTAGCCTGAGGATACAAGAGAAGACTCTAACCAACATCATTGACAGTCTTGGTCTTAGGTCATCATGATATCCCTTTCTATGATCCCAAGTGTATTACAATATAATAAGTAGACCCACCAAAGGCAATAAAGTAAAGACAGCACTAATCACTGAGTCCTAGGCATGCTAAATGCTAGGCAGTCACTCTGTCACCTGAGCTATGTACAGACTCTGTTTCCAATATTCACAGATTTAAGTTTTTTCCAATGAAGCCTAGAAGCTGCTTTCGAAGGAAGATGTGTTCTATGACTATGTCCTAGCACAGTCTGCTGGAAATGGCACCTCAGTTTCTGGTCAGTACTAGGAGAGCAACAGCAGGGAGGTAAAAGCTATTCACTATTGCGTCCCGCTCGACCGGCAAGAAAGATACAACAAACTAGAATCTTCCACAGCAAGAGCTTTATTGCTTGCTTATCAGGAAGATCCCGAACCGGGAAAATGGCGCTGCTTTTATAACCTGCAGCATGACATTTCAGCACCTGATATGGCATGACAGCTCCTGATTCATTGCTTGCCCATCACCTGACTATTTCACCCTGAGAATGGGAGTGACTAGGAGTGAATTCACTCTCGCACCTTCGTACAAGGCTTCTTTACTAGTTAGCCACAGCGGAGGCCCGCACCATCTTATAATGGCGATTGCTCGCGGCACACACGGCTCTCCTCAGAGATTACTGGTGGCATGCACGAGATTGCTCGCAGTACGTACCTGCTCTCCACATCTTCCCCTTTTTATTTTATTAAAACTTGAGGCTGGTCTAGGCCTGTGTAACTTTGCCCATCCACTGTGGCTCCTGTCTTAGGTCATTCCTCCAATGTCACAGCCTTTCCTGTCATAGGGTAACCCTATCGCCACCGGGTCCCGTGTCTTAGGTTGATCTGTGCATGAGGAAAATTGCCCGTCCCTGGATACCACAGTGCTATGTGACATTAACTACTAAATAAACTAGGGCGAACTCTATAAAAGAGGACAGCCACCAATGTCAATTAATTTTTGAGCATAGATAGCCAGATTTCAGGGAAGGCCCCTTGCTTGATGGCAGCAAGTGCTTGGGTTATCAAAACCTTGTCACGTGTTTGTTGGGTTCTGAGCTTGCAAACCAACCAGAGCATGACCACAAGTCCACAGCAGGTGGCAACGCCAAATAAACCTACCCCCACCCATTCCTTAAAATAAGAAAAGGCAGATGAAATCCAGGAGGAGAGGACCTCTGTCAATGACAGGTCCACTCGTGTTGAGTTGATCTTTAGAACGGCCGCTCTAAGGACCTCAAGGGTCTCATCGAATCTTTCAGACCAGTTTCCTGCAAGATATAAAGAAACCTGTCTAGACAAATTAGCTGCATAAGTAAAATTTCATATTGGACACTGGTAATGCACAGAGCTTCCAGTTTTCTTTCACAACCCAACTGGGCCATCTGGTATAGAACACCTATCTGTTCTTCCGCCAGGTCAAGGCACTGATTCAAAGTCATCAGCCCTCCCTTTAACTTGGTACTAGCAGAAGTTTGGACAGTGATGGCATCAGCCAGATCTGCTGAAAGCTGATTTAATTTTGTGCCTGATTGAACCGCACTAACCATAGCATACCCTGCAGCTGTAGCAGCAGCTGCACTGGCTGAAATTGCTATGATCACGGCAGCAGTAATGCCAAAATCTCTCTTTTTTCAAAACATAGATAAGATGGAGGGTGTATCCACCAGAACAGGGATCCAACGTGGGATCCGTGCCACCATGGCACGGGTGTTCTTTGTTACATCCCAACATTGAGAAATCCAACAATTATCATTGGAACAGATTTCAAATGAATCATTTGAAAGAATAAACAAGAAAGCGGGGTAAACACAGACTGTGGTAGATGGATAATTAATCTGGTTTACCAAAGTTTTATTAAACCCAGTGATCTCTGCACTGGTATTACTATATCCATAAGAGTCCAGGGAGGCATCATGTATTCCCCAATACTGAGCAAATCTTGAGATGCCAGTAAAAGAAGCCTTTCCAACTGCTCCTCCCTGGATAAAGATCAAAGGATTGAGTTCTGTACAACTGCCATTGACTCCACAAAGCTCCCACATGTGAAAGGGATGCATTCTAATGTCCTGTATGAAAAGTCCCTTTTTCATAACAAATTCCTTCTCTGGGTTATCTATCATGTTGGGAGAAAAGGAAAAGGTTTTACTCTGATCTGCCCAATGAGTGATGGAGGATTGACAATCAGACCAAGGCAGGATCAGCCCTTCATCTTCCAAACTACAATGAGGGGCTATTTTTGGTTGGTGTGGACGTTTTTTGTCTGAAAAGTTAGGTGGTAGAAATGTACCATTAACCCAATTTACCTCGTGCCAAAAGGTCCGATTTGTAAAGGTTATCTCTACATTGGAAGTATCTTGGGTTGTGCTCATGCAACCTCCTCTATGCTCATTAAACTTCCCCAAAGCTCGGGCTGTGAGGTTGATACAATTTCCTGGTCCATTAATTCGAAAACATAAAGAACCCTGTTCTAGTAAAGTGCGATTTTCTCCTAATGGTGCTCAGGTTGGGATCATAGGGTAAATATGGCAAATCCACTGTTTTATCAGTAGTAAAGAATTTTGGAAAAACTATAGCATCATAGCGAACTGGCATTGGTTTAGGGAAAGTTGAGAGAATAGCCCATCTCTGCTGGCCCATTATACTAGGAACCTGAGACAAGTTCAGCATTGTCAGGATCAGGAACAGTCCTCGGGAGGTCAGCATCTTCTGCACCATCCTTGATGAATATCCTGGGGATGAGTCATTCCGGCAGCCAAAATGGGTTGTCTTCACTCTGTGAAAAAACACAAACAGCTCCCCGGGATCTGATTAAGATAGGATCAGGGCCTTTCCAGAGACTAGTTAAAACATCCTTCCGTTTGACCATTTCTTTTGGTCTATCAGGGTTTGAGTTATGTCGCTCAGCTGCAGAGTGTCCCTGCTCGTCGAGATTCAAAAAATTAAGTGTAAAGAGTGCCATAGATACTGCTACTCTTGGCACTGAGGGCAGAGTCTCATCAACTCCCCCTTTCTGTTTTATAAGATTTGAGTTTGCGGTGGGCACATTCCACAATGCCTTGTCCTTGAGTATTATAAGGAAGGCCAGTCAAATGAGTGACATCCATTTGATGACAAAATTGTTGAAATTAAGTAGAATTATATGCTGGCCCATTATCCGTTTTTAGAATTGTGGGCTTGCCCCACACACTCCACGCTTCTAGGCAGTGCTGTATAACATGAGAGGCTTTTTCACCTGTTAAAGGTGTGGCAAATATTACACCAGAGCAGGTGTCAATAGAAACATGTAAATATTGATTTCTCCCAAAGGAGGAAATATGACTGACATCCATTTGCCAGACCTGTAATGTCCTGACGCCACGAGGATTTACCCCTACATGAGGAGTAGGTAAAAATTGACAACAGTTTTGACATTGGGTGACAATGTCACGAGATTCTTTCCTGGTTAAATTAAAACGGTGGTGTAATGTCTCAGGTGTCACATGAAAGCATTCATGAAATTCTCATGCAGCCTCTGCCTGTGAGGACAAAGCAGCAGCCACGATTCTAGTGGCTTTGTCTGCTAAGTCATTTCCATGAGACATGAGGCCAGGAAGGCCAGAATGACCTCAAACATGAGTAATATAGACAAGATGTCTTCTGTATAACAAGGCTGACTGAATCTTTTGAAAAATGTGAGCAAGCTTACTAGTTGGTTTAATTAAGCCTGCAACTTCAAGCATATTAACTGCATTGAACACATATAAGGAATCAGATACAATATTGAGCGGTCCCAGGAAAGTTTCAAGGACTTCTAGAACTACCAAACACTCTACAACATGGGGTGATGAATAATTATATTGTTTAGATGTTACTTGGCCATTTACTACATATGCACCTATACCAGATTTGGATCCATCTGTATACACTACTACCCCATCCGGAAGTGGGTGTTTGACTGTTATTATTGGAAACACTATAGCTTGGCTTAAGGCAAATTGTAAAATTGTATGTTTTGGATAATGGTTATCAATTTGTCCTGAATAGGAGACAACCAAGACTGCCCAATCGTTGGTTGTTGCTGCCAGGGTTTGAACTTGAGCAGAAGTATAAGGTACACTTACTATATAAGGTTCTTACCCGAAATAAGTAATGGCTGCTTTTATCCCCCTAAGTGCAAGTTGAGCAACTGCATTAGGATACCACTCAATGATTTTTGCAGGGGAAGCATTAGGATGGACCCACAACAAGGGCCCATTTTGCCATAAGACCACTGTTGGTAACTGTGCAGTTTTTAATATGCACAATTCAAATGACTTTGACTCGTCAATGCGTTGTAATTGAGCATCTTGTAGGGCCTTTTCTACAATTTGTAAAGCTTGACATGCAGCTGGGGTAAGTGCTCTGTGGGAGGAGATATGGGTATCTCCCTCTAATATGTCAAATAAGGGCTTTAATTCTGCTGATGGAATTTTCAAAAAGGGTCTCAGCCAATTAATATCTCCTAACAATTTTTGAAAATCATTCAAGGTATGTAGTTGATCTTTGCGAATCTCTAATTTTTGAGGAACAATTTTGTCAGGATAAATAAGTGACCCTAGGAAGGCTCCCATTCGAGCAACTTGCACCTTTTCGGTGGCCACCTGCAATCCCCATTGCCCTAACGTTTTTATTAATATAAGGTATGCATCTTGCAATAACTCTGAATTTTTATGGCAAATCAAAATGTCATCCATATAAATTATCACCTGTAATGATGGAAAATGTTCTCTAACTGACTTAAGTGCCAATTGTACATACAGTTGACACATGGTGGGGCTATTCGCCATCCCCTGAGGTAGGACCTTCCATTGGTATTTTTGATCTGGCTCTAAGTAATTAATGGCTGGGATCGTAAATGCAAATCTTTGCCTATCTTGAGGGCATAAAGGTATAGAGAAAAAGCAATTTTTAATGTCTAGGATTATAATTTCCCAATTTTTGGGTAAGGCAGAAAGTAATGGTAGCCCTTGCTGAACTGGTCCAAACAGATGCATTTGCGCATTAATTGCTCTAAGATCATGTAATAAGCGCCATTTGCCAGATTTTTTCTTAATTACGAAAATAGGTGTATTCCAGGGTGAGTTAGAAGGCTCTAAATGCCCCAAGTGTAGCTGTTCAGAAATTAGTTTTGTGGCTGCTTCTAATTTTTCAGAGGAGAGAGGCCATTGGGGAACCCATACAACTTCCTCTGTAAGCCATGGTATGGGCATGGAACCCTCAACAGCTGTCTCTAGAAAAAATCCAAACCTTGTCTCCCATTATTACCTTTTTGAGGGATAGGTTCAAGTTTACCCTGCTCTCCTTTTCCTAATCCCCTTCCTTCTTTATAGCATATTTTCTTAATCATTCGAACAGCTTGTGGCGAGCATGCATTAGTTAAGGTCAGTCCTAGTGCCTGTAAGATGTCTTTCCCCCAGAGATTTACTGGGAGTGGTAAGACATAAGGAGTGAATCATCCCATTTGACCTTCAGGCGCTGTCCAGCTCAAAGTACGGGAACTAATAGTGGGACAGGACTGATAACCGAAACCTTGCAAAGAATGTGATGACTGAATAACTGGCCAAGTTTTCGGCCACCAGTGAGAAGAAATAATACTTTTGTCTGCTGCTGTGTCTAAAATCCCCTTAAATTGTTTCCCTTCTATAACTAACTCTAAAGAAGGCCTGGAATCTAAAGGCATTATTAAATAGGCCGAATCATTTCAAGTAGAACCAATCCCTCTGGTAGCTTGAGGGACACCAGAAGAGGGAAAACAGCCATGTAGGCTTGGCTGAATTACTAACTGAGCTATTCTATCTTTTTGTGAAATAGAAACGACACCCTGAGGACAGGAACAGAGAACTTGAAGTCCCCCTTCATAATCTTGACCTACATCTCCAGGGTGAACAATAAGACCTTGTAGTGAAAGGGAAGCCCTGCCCAATATTAGGCCGACACTCCCAGATGGCAGAGGTCCTTTATAGTCAGTAGGAATAGGCTGCTCTCCCATTTGAGGGATCAGCATGAATTGGGTGGTGGTACGGAGGTCCAATCCAGCTGAGCCTTCTGTTGCCCTGAGGACTGTGGGGTCCACCTTTCGCCTGTCGTAGTCCCGTATGTTTTCGGGCCCTAAGACCTGAGGGCCCTGTACTGGTTTTTTGAAATGGTGTCATTATCTACTGCTTGAGGGAATCCTGGCTGCAGGAGCCTGCCTCGAATGTCCCTGATTGAACGACAAGCGCTAGTCCAATGATATCATTTTCCACACTTAGTGCACAATCCTGGTGCTCTCCTTTTAACAAGGGCTCTACAGTCCTTTTTTAAGTGTCCCGGTTTGCCACGATTATAGCAGAGTTTGAGCTCAGCCATGTCAGGGCATTTTTGCACTTGTAGAATGGCAGCTGCTAAACCTGCATTAGTGAGTGGCCCACCAAGTTCACGGCAAACCTTTGACCAGTCCTGCAGTCCCTTGCTTTTTCCAGGTGTAATAGCTGCCCTGCATTCCTGGGTAGCCTGTTCATATATCAACTGTTCAATTAAAGGCATAGCTGCTTTTGTATCTCAAAATATTCTCCCTGCTGCCTCTGTCATTCTAGCCACAAAAATTGAGTATGACTCCTGGTAGACCTGAGTGATCTTGGTCAAATGCCCACTTCCCTCTCCCTTCTTAGAGAGTGCCTTACATGCCTTAACAGCGGCAGCTGAGATCTGGGCGTATGCTCCCCAATAATAATCTGTTTGGTTAGCAGCATGCTGTCCCTGACCTGTAAGCAATTCAAATGTCCATGTCCTTTGGTTTCCTTCCATGGTGGCATTGGCCCTTGCCTGCGTCTGACAGGAGTCCTGCCACAAAACTTTCCATTCAAGATACATCCCCATACTGGGGGCTGCAGCTTTTACTACAGTCTGGCAATCACCAGGAGTCATAGTGTGAGTTGCAAGCCTTTCAACTTGTGCTACAGTGAAATTAGCTCTGACTCCATAACACGGACTGTTTCTGCAAGCTCCTTAATCTGTATATATTCTACTGGAGTGTGAACACGCCCTCCCTCAGCTCTTTCAAAAACTGGAAATGCCTGTTGTATCTTCCTCTGTTCCTCTTTTGGTATAAATGAGTCTGAATGATACCTCTGCACATAAGGCTCAGAATGGTGCCTCTGCACATAAGGCGGAGGTGCACTAGAACCCTGAATTTGCATATCCGAAGACTGCGCAATGATTTGACATTTGTCTCTAGCTGCTTTCATGTTATTCTGTAACTGATTAACTCGTCTTTCATCTGACTGGTATCTTTCTCCCTCACAACCTGTCGCTTTCTTCTCTAAGTCTGTTTCCTCATAGGAGCTAAGTTCCTTATCTGATTCTGAGCTACTGACAGCTAGCTGCTTAAACTCATCTAGTGGTGGGTAGAGGCTTCTTTCCTTATGTGCCTCTCCAGCTCGATCTCCCTTCTTCTCTCCCTTTCCATCCCTTTTTCTAATCTCTCCCCAGGTATTTTCCCTGACATTCTCTTTTCCTCTGTCTCAAGGCTCATGGAAAGGCCTAAATTCTTCAGTGCACTTTGTTTCCTCTCTATTTTTACTCTCTCTCCCTGATCTACCTCTGATAGACTTTCTTGAATTTCGTCCAGAACTTTCTGCCCCGCTTCTACCATTTGCTGACAATCCTCATCTGTTAAACATGATTTCACCAATTTCATAGCAGCATAATCCCTGCTTTAAGTTTGCCTTTCTGCTGTTCCCTAACTAGATCTCCTTTCAGTTTGTCCCAAGAGGCGACAGTTAATGACAATGAGCAAGCATACCATGGTGCAACACGGTCTATCTCTCTGACAAATCCCTCTTAGGTCTTAGTGGCTATTTTTAGGCCACACTGCTTCAGGACTGAGCGTAAGCCCACTACTATAGAATGGGAGATTCCCATACTGCCGCTGTCCAGGCCTGACCGGGCCTGAAATTGGTTGCTGTCCAGGCGCTGTCCAGGCCTGACTGCGACTAAGAACCAGTCAACAGTTCCAGTGGTGGAAACAAAACGAAACCAAAAGGAAAAGTGTAATCGCCATGCAAACAATCAAAAGGGCTTCTAACTCTGGAGAAATTTCAAGATTGTACGTATCTTGTAGAGCCTTTTGTCCCACAGTTCTGATTCTGCCCCGTGAATGAGGGATCTTCCTTGCGCCGGTGTGATGACAGTTCCCGGGTTTTGGCACCACTTATTGCGTCCAGCTCGACCAGCAAGAAAGATGCAACAAACCAGAATCTTCCTCAGCAAGAGCTTTATTGCTTGCTTCTCAAGAAGATCCCGATCCGGGAAAATGGCACTGCTTTTATAACCAGCAGTGTGACGTTTCAGCACCTGATATGGCATGACAGCTCCTGATTCATTGCTTGCCCATCACCCCACTATTACACCCCGAGAATGGGAGTGACTAGGAGTGAATTCACTCTCGCACCTGCGTACAAGGCTTGTTTACTAGTTAGGCACTGTGGAGGCCCGCACCATCTTATAATGGTGATTGCTCACGGCACACATGGCTCTTCTCAGAGATTACTGGCGGCACGCACGTAATTGCTTGCAGCACGTACCGGCTCTCCACAATTCACCACGATATCTGCAGTCCCTTCTATGAATAGTCTGTTGTAACCTGGAGAATTCTGGTCATCCACTCTGATACCACTACTGTTGTAGCAACTTGAACTTCTCTTAAACCAGTCAGTCCCTTTCTATAGAGATGATTCATCCCTGAAGCATCTACATGGGAGAGAGAATGGGGAGCATAGAAATCAGAGAGAGGCAGAAGTAATCTAGACTTCAAGTTGAGAAAAGAAAAAGTGGTCCTGGGGAAAATACAGTGATTTCTGGGTAGAGAATATGGAGCATCCCAGTAAAGGTAGTTCTGAACTGGCTTGTTTATCTTGAAGGCAGACTTGGGCATTGTATAAAGCTCTCTTGTAAGATCTCATACACAAAATTTTGCTCAATGTCTGACTCAGAAGTAATATTTCAGCAGTATCTAGGATTCATGCTGGAAAAAACTGGAGAAAAGAAATCAGGATTTTTGTGGGCCAAGGTCCATGACATAAGGCTTCAGATATCTAAATTGGCAAAGCTCATGCAGCCAAGAGAAACCTTTACACAGACACCTAGAGTCTTGTGGCAATGAGCCAGGATCAAATTCACCATAACTATCCATATTTTAGCATTCCTTGTGCTATGATAATAAAGGACACAGCCTGAGTTCATATAAATCATTAGGTCTGCTTTTATTGGGTTCTAACTTCCTGGGGCCGGGCTCTAAAGCAGGACAAATCTTTCCTCTGATCAGCAGAAGATATAACATGACCTAGTCATGTCGGGCATGCATGCAGAGCTTAGAGAATGAGAACCCTGAAGGGGCATAGAACCTCAAGAGATCAAGAAATAAATTGACTTCTGTTTGGCATTTGCCTGTCAGAGAGAGAAGCACTTAAGGCAGGGTCATCTCTGCCTTTCATTGTTTCAGGACTCAACACTCTGCAACTTTGTTTCAATACCTTCTTTCTGTTAACCATTAGCTTGCCTTTAGCCTCCTAGACTCAGTGTTGCTGAGTGTGAAACAGAGTATACTCCTGACAGCCTCAGGAGCATGTAGATGTGTAAGTCACAAACAAGTACCAATTCAAATGTGTTGTGTCTGGCCAGCGGCTCACATGTCTGGGTTCTAATCTGGAAAGGAATCTTGGAAACCTGGAAGAGAACAGGGAGCTAGGCAGAGAAGAGAAAGATGTAGCTAAGGCAAAATTCTGAACAAAGCTCAATTTTACTATTTCTGAAACTCATTTATGAAGCAGGGGTAGGGACCTGATTCCCGCCAAATCATCTTGGAGTAAAGTTACAGGTGAACACGTGATGGGTCCAGAAATGCTAGTTGGAAAGCAGCAGCAGTGGGAGTGGCAGGGTTATAGAGCTGCAAGCTCTGCTGAGATGCTCTCTAATACTGAAACCTGAGCAGATCAGCTGAAAATGAAAGGAAGCTTGTTCAGGTATAAGACTAAAAATAAGGGTTCTGGGCATGGAGGAACAACACTTGTGAAATATCAATCTGATATATAAGGAAAAACAGAAATAGACTAGCAACAACCAGTCCCAGAGAATAGAGGGAGATAGCTTACGAGGTTAGTCAAGCACCATTTGCTCTTTGGAATGCCTAACTGCTCATCCATCCAATTTTGCTTTTAACCATCTCCTTTCTAATCTACCAGCCAGATAATATGCAAAGCCTGAGGGACCTTCTAACATTCAGTCCTAAAAGGGAGGTCACCATCAAATCTCCACCTCAGTGTTCAGGAAACACTGTAATAAAAGACAGAAACAGTGTAGGATCATAAAAACTATCTTGATTGTAACTACTAGAATTTAGTCCTAGCTACACACTTTTATTAAAAAAACTGACATCAATGAAATTTATATTTTACAGTTGTTTCTACAACAGAACAAACGATCTACATTTGGGGTTGGTCTTCCTATTTCACATAATCAAATCAGGAAAAAAAATTCCTCACAGGTGCCCCAAATTCCCAGAGTTTTAGTGAATTCCTAATATTATCAGGGTTACAACCAAGACTAGCCTTCATAAGTGTACCTCTTGTCAATAAGACATACAATCATATCTCCTTATATTATATTAATTTCCAAAGGAAAGCAATAGTTATGCCTAGCACAGTATCCTATATCCAATATACAACTGCAAATAAAGTATATGAATTTCCAGGGCAGAATCATGCTTAACATGAGATAAAATTCCATATACAACTACAATAATATTTAATCGTTTAGAACAGATTACAATTTCTTAATTGTAACACCATATAAAATCAAATTCAAAGCATTGTTTACTTTCAAAGTACACTGACATGATTATACATTCTCATTCAAAATAAGAGGAAAAGAAACATAAACAGGAAATATTGGGAAAATCAAGATCAAATCTAGCTAGACAAACCCCAAATCCTAAATTTATGTACATTGTGGCTTAAAAAGCTCTTCCTATCTAGTTTCATGACTACAATATATTTCTCTGTCTTGGGCTGGTTCCATTCTTTGTGTGTAGCTTTCTTTGAGAGATATCGCACAGCTGTGGACCTTCTTACATCCTGATTGCTATATCACAATATAGGCTTCCCTTTCATACCTTCACAAAAAGCCTCTCTAGACATCTATTCAGGGACTTCGCTGCAACCTGGATGCCCTCAGTGGCTTTCCATAACCACGTAGGAAGACTCCATGGCTCTTTTCCTTCTGTATCCTTCATTAATCTGATGAAAGAACTACATGGTGGATGTTGCCAAGTTCTTTTGCCTGCTTTAGATAGAACCTGCCTGCTTCCTTGAATATTTTTTCATAAATTTGATATGTTGTTTTTCTGCTATAAACAGATCAATCCTTGGGACATTTCTTTGCACAAGTTGCAGGATTAGCTTGGTGGATACTCACCTCGAGGAAACAATTCCCTTTATTACATTACTCCTTATATCTTTCAACACTAGCTATGGCTCCCACAAAAAAATTTTCTGGTGCTCTTTTTTTCTCCAAACTTAAATTCTAGCTCATCCCTTAAAGAATGAGTACAATCAGGAAAACAAAAGTCAAGAAGCATTAGCGATGTGGGAATAAAGTACAGCTGTTCTGCTGGTGGGTGCTTAAGTTGGTACATCCAGGATAAAATCAGTGTGGAATTTGCTAAAAATATCTAAAAATAGAACTAACTGGTGACTCACCTATATCACACTTGAGTGTAGAAAAGATAGCATGGTTATCTATTGATACTTGCTCAGTCATTTTTGTTGATTTTGTTTTCAAAAAAGGAGATGCAATCAGCTGTAACGAAATTTGATAGAGAGTATATGGAATTTGAAAATACTATATAATAAATGCGTTAAGTCAGGCCTATAAAGAGAAATGCTACGTGTCTGTAATCACATTTGGTCTAGCTTCAACTATTAGATTTTTTGTTTAACTTGGAGTATCTGTGGAGATAAGGAAACCCAAAGTGGCACATGGCATGGAAGAAAGGATGAAGCCTTTATGGAAGGAGGGAATGACAGAACACATGCAACATAGTAGGAGGAGGAAACATTAGAGATTACAAGTTTAGGTAAGCATGAGTATAGGATTATGTCTGTTATTCCCATACGGAATGCCACATTGTAGGAATTTTATTTAAAATATTACATTTAAGTGGCATTACTCTTGGTTACAGTCCAAAACTTGATACTACAACACTTTCTGAAGAAACCACATACTCGAGTAATAGAACATGAATAAATAAAGTTATAAACAATCTTGAAATTTAATTCTTAGGGCTTGCTGTTATATAGTGGCAGAATGTTCTGTTTATGCTACTAGCAGAAAAATTAATCAAGCATATTACACATCTGTGATCCCTGACAACAAGATTAGTGACTCATTTGAAATATACTGTGTACATATATATATCATCTAGGTTTAAAGTAATATATTCCTGTTGTCTATTTTTCTGTGTTTACTTCTAGATCATAGGAACTATTTTACTGTTACCTAGAACTGATTTTAGAACGAGGACAGAATACTTTGTCTTAATAATTTCATGCCTACCTAAACATAAATACACAATATTGTTTAAAAAATAATAATTATGAATATTTTCTACCTGCATTGGGTAGTGCCATAATAAGTTCATATTTCAAACTACTGATTAATAATATGAAACAAAAAAATGTTAAATTTTAGGATAGATAGTTATAATACTTCAGAAAGTTGTCAACAAATTACACAGGGAAGGAGAAATAGAATACATCGATTTCTCCACGTATGGTTATTGAGATTTTGGCCAGGTATAGTAGCCTGGGTTGGCATTTGAGTTCTCTTAGTGTCTGTATAACATCTGTTCAGGCTCTTCTGGCTTACCTAGTCTCTGGTGAAAAGTCTGGTGTAATTCTGATAGGCCTGCCTTTATATGTTACTTGACCATTCTCCCTTACTGCTTATAATGTTCTATCTTTTTTTAGTGAATGTGTTTTTCTGATTATTATGTGTTGGGAGGAATTTCTTTTCTGGTCAAGTCTATTTGGAGTTCTGTAGGCTTTTTTTTATGTTCATGGGCATCTCTTTCTTTAGGTTTGAAAAGTTTTCTTCTATAATTATTTTGAAGATATTTGCTGCCCCTTTAAGTTGAAAATCTTCATTCTCATCAACTCCTATTATCTGTAGGTTTGGTCTTCTCATTGTGTCCTGTATTTCCTGGATGTTTTGAGTTAGGATCCTTTTGCATTTTGCATTTTCTTTGATTGTTGTGCTGATGTTCTCTATGGAATCTTCTACACCTGACATTCTCTCTTCCATCACTTGTATTCTGTTGCTGATGCTTGCATCTATGGTTCCAGATATCTTTCCTAGGGTTTCTATCTCCAGCGTTGCCTCACTTTGGGTTTTCTTTATTGTGTCTACTTCCATTTTTAGGTCTAGTATAATTTTGTTCATTTCCATCACCTGTTCGGATGTGTTTTCCTGTTTTTCTTTAAGGAATTCTACCTGTTTGGTTGTGTTTTCCTGTTTTTCTTTAAGGACTTGTAACACTTTAGCAGTGTTCTCCTGTATTTCTTTAAGTGAATTATTAAAGTCCTTCTTGATGTCTTCTACCATCTTCATGAGATATGCTTTTAAATCCGGGTCTAGCTTTTCGGTTTTGTTGGGGTGCACATGACTAGGTGGAGTGGGAGTGCTGTGTTCTTGATTTCTGTTAGTACAATTCTTACATTTGCCTTTGGCCATCTGGTAATCTCTGGAGCTAGTTGTTATAGTTGTCTCTGGTTAGAGCTTGTTCCTCAGCTGATTCTGTTAGCCTCTATCAGCAGACCTGGTAGACTACATCTCTGCTCTGAGTTTCAGTTGTCAGAGGACTCTCTGCAGGCGAGCTCTCCTCTCAAGGGAAAGGTGCACAGATATATGGCCTTAAGACCCCCCTCCTGGCCGAAGAAGAAGGCCCAAAACAGGACCTGTCCTGAAGCTGAGTTGCTTTGGCCTGTCCCAGAAGGTGTTAGCTTCTGTATTCTACACTCTCACACGTCCAGAATACACTCTGTGGAGTCCTGGAACCAAGATGTCTGCAGCTGATGCTCAGGCAAAGCACTCCTGCAATGGGCAGACCTCTTTCTTCTGGCTGGGAAAGTGGCCAGATGTCTGAAGCCTGTGCAGAATACTCTCGGCTGGGTCCCGGAACCAAGATATCTGCTGCCGATGCTCACTCAAAGCAGTCCCGCACTGGTCAGACCCCTTTCCTCTGGCCTGGACATTTGCCAGTTGTCTGGGCCCGAAAAGTGGGCTTCCTTAGAAGCTCTGTGGCTCCCACCTCTCCCAGAAGGTTTTGGCTTCTGTATTCCATACTCTCACCTGTGCAGAATACACCCGGTGGGGTCCTAGAACCAAGATGTCTGTTGCTGATGCTCAGGCAAAGCACTTCTGCACCAGGCGGACCCCCTTTACTCTGGTTCGGAAAGTGGCCGGATGTCTGGGGCCTTTGCAGAATACACTTGGCAGGGACCTGGACCAGTCTTGTGCTTCTTCAGAAAATTGACATAGTACTACCAGAAGATCCAGCAACACTTCTCCTGGGCAAATACTCAGAAGATGTTCCGATGTGTAATAAGGATTCATTCTCTATGATGTTCATACCAGCCTTATTTATTTATTTTGTTAATATTTTTTATTATTACGTATTTTCCTCAATTACATTTAGAATGTACATTTAGAAAGTCCCCCATACCGTACCCCCCACTTCCCTAACCACGCATTTCCATTTTTTGTCTCTGGCATTCCCCTGTACTGTGGCATATAAAGTTTGCATGTCCAACGGGCCTCTCTTTCCAGTGATGGCCTACTAGGCCATCTTTTGATACATATGCAGTCAAGAATTCCGGGGTACTGGTTAGTTCATAATGTTATTGGACCTACAGCATTGCAGATCTCTTTAGCTCCTTGGATACTTTCTCTAGCTCTTCCATTAAGAATCCTGTGCTCCATCCAATAGCTGACTTTGAGCATCTACTTAAGTATTTGCTATGCCCCAGCCTTGTCTCACAAGAGACAGCTATATCTGGGTCTTTTCAGCAAAATCTTGCTAGTTTATGCAACGGTTTCATCGTTTGGAGGCTAATTATGGGATGGATCTCTGGACATGGCAGTCTCTAGATGGTCCATCCTTTTGTCTCAGCTCCAAACTTTGTCTCTGTAACAGTCTGGCGGTTCCTCAGAAAATTGGACATGGTACTGCTAGAGGATCCCACAATACCTCTCCTGGGCATATATCCAGAAGATGTCCCAACCAGGAAGAAGGAAACCTGCTCCACTATGTTCATAAGAGCCTTATTTATAATAGCCAGAGGCTGGAAAGAACTCAGATGCCCCTCAACATTGGAATGGATACAAAAAATGTGGTACATTTACACAGTGGAGTACTACTTAGCTATTAAAAAATGAATTTATGAAATTCCTAGGCAAATGGATGGATGTGGAGGGCATCATCCTGAGTGAGGTAACACAATCACAAAAGAACTCAAATGATATTTACACACTGATAAGTGGATATTAGCCCGGAAACTTAGCATACCCGAGATATAAGATACAATTTGCAAAACACATGAAACTGAAGAATGAAGACCAAATTGTGGACACTTTGCCCCTTCTTAGAATTGGAAGCAGTCACCAGCATTATTTATAATAGCCATTTGCTCGAAAGAACTCAGATGTTGCTCAATAGAAGAACATATGATACAGAATGGATACAGAAATTCTGGTACATTTAAACAATGGAGTACTATTCAGCAGTTAAAAACAATGAACTTATGAATTTCTTAGGCAAAAGCATGTATCTGGAGGATATCATCCTGAGTATGGTAATCCAATCACAAAAGAACACATATGATATGTACTAACTTATAAGCCAATATTAGCCCCCAAACAGACTACTCAAGATACAATTTCCAAAACGCATGAAACTCGATATGAAGGAAGACCAAAGTGTGGATACTTCATTGGTTCTTATAATGGGAACAAAATACCCATGGAAGGAGTTACAGAGACATTTTGGAGGTGAGAAAAAAGAAACGACCATCCAGAGACTGCTCCACCTGGTGTTTCATCCCATAGACAACCACCAAACCCAGACAATATTGCATATGCCAGCAAAATTTTTTGACAAGACACTGGAATAGCTATCTCCTGTGAGGCTATGCCAGTTCCTGGCAAATACAGAATTGGATACTCACAGTCATCTATTGGATGGTACACAAGGCCCTTAATGTGGAATCTAGAGAAAGTACCCAAGGAGCTAAAGGGTCTGCAACCTTAAAGGAGGATCAACAATATGGACTAACCAGTAACCCCCTGAACTATGTATCTAGTTGCATATGTGGCAGAGGATGGCCTAGTCAGCCATCAAAGAGAGGAGAGTCACTTGGTCTTGTGAAGATTATATACCCAAGTACAGGGGAATGCCAGGGCCAGGAAGCAGGAGTGGGTGAGTTGGCAAGCAGGGTAGGGGAAGGTATAGGAAACGTTCAGGATAGCATTTGAAATGTAAATGAAGAAAAATATCTAATAAAAAATGAGTTAAAAATATTAGCAAAACCTTATATTAGCACGTTAACAGCACATCCTAAAGATCTCAAACACAAAGAAGAAATGACACCCAAAAGATGTGGTGGCAGGAAATAGTAAAACTCAGGGTGGAAAAAAAAAATAGAAAGAAAAATACAAATAAATTTTTGGAACAAATATTGGTTCTTTGACAAGATCACTAAGATAAACAAACTATTATTCAAGTTAACTAAAATAAAAAAGATAATATCCAAATTAGCAAAATCAGATATTAAATGGGGGGACATAACAACAGACACCTGATAGGTCAGAATGTTTCGCAAAGTGCTTCTTCCTCCTAGAAGCACACTTGCTCAACCATATTAATTGCTGCTGTATTCATAATTATCTGCAACTGGAAACAACCTACATGTCCATAAACTGAAGAATGTATAACATATATGTTATATTTATACAATGGAACATTACTCAGCTGTTATGAAATGGATGGAAACAGAAAAAAATAAAAAAAAAACAAAACTAAAAACAAAAACATAACCTGAATAACGTATCCCAGTCCCAGGAAGATAAATATGCTATGTGTTGATTTATATGTTGATATTGACTGGGCTGGATAGTTTTTTGTCAACTTGTCACAAAGTAAAGTCCCCTGAGAGTAGGGAATCTCAATTGAGAAAATGTCTCCATAAGATTGGTCTGTGCAGGCAGGACTGCAGGGCAGTTTCTTAATTAATGATTGATGGGTAGGATTTCTGCCAATTGTTGATACTGCCATCCATGTGCTTGTGGTTCTGAGTTCTCTATGAGAAAGCATGAAACCATGGGGAACTAACCACTAAGCAGAATGCTGCAGACACTCTGGGCCCCTTTGTCTGCGTGGAACGGATCTCTAGTCACAGGTGGGCAAAGCGTTGGATGAAATGATAGATAGATACACAGAGAAGAGGTTGTGTAGAATCTGAATGTAATGTTTCAAATTGAGCATCAAACTTTTTATACAGAAGAGAATAGGAAAGTTGGGTGACACACAAGCAAGGTACAAAGAGGTTACTGGATTCTTACAGAAAACGGAGGAATACAAACTCAGAAGTTCTCACAGGAAACACCTGGGATAAAATTCACTGTTAACAACTGGGATCAAAAAGAGCTCCACCAAATATCCACATAATCTTAGAAGCCAGGGTCAAGGGATTCGTGCCCTTGCTATAGTTCCTATTTTAGTCTATTGTATAGACCACCTTCCCCCTAGGCCATTGTAAATACGTGTATATGGGTGGAACTCAGCTATCTATAGTTCTAAGTATGTACTCTGCTTCCTCCTTGGTCTCAAACTTCCTTCATCCTAGATGATGATAAATTCTTGTGTAGGGCAGTGACTTAGCTTTTATTCAAAGTGGTACTATAATACCAGAGGCAATTCTGAATGCCACTGAATAGGCAACATTCTTACTGAATTCCAAGCCCATGGTCAGCTCAAGGACTTTCTAGGATATTGGAACACTGGCGAAAGCTTAGCTATATCAGAATTCAATCTTAAAAATAACTTATAATAAGATAACACTAAAAGAGAGCATGTGGATCCATACACCAGACTAACGCGGGAATAGGGGATGAGTATATGGGTTAATGAGAAGGCCAAAACTCCAGAAGGTGAGCTTCCATGAAACTCTTTGCCTCATGAGTGCTTCCAGGCCTCTCGGCCTGTCAAGCTGACTCGACTGGTGTGCGTGGCAGCAGTACCCATCCATGGTCTCTGTATTAGCTCCTTCCTCTATGTACCTGGCCCATTTCAGTTCCTGTTCTGTCTGTCTTCAGATGATGAATAGCAATGAAGAAGTGTAAACCAAATAAGTCCTACCCTCCCCAACTTGTGCTTGGGTTATAGTTTTTGGTGACAGCAATACAAAGATTAACACATTCTACATTACATATGTGATGGCCTGTCTACAATCTGTAGATCCAGTGAAGTTAGGTATAGAGGAAGGACTTGGGTGCATACATTGATGCCCATGGTATGGGGATATAGAATGGATTTTATTAGTGGACAAAGGTGGACAAGAAAGAGAAGATCAGGTGGCATAGGGGAGGGAGATGGGGTTGAATAAGGAAATGCAGGAAGAGATATTTGAAAGAGAAGAATTAGGTGAATGATGCCCGAAAGGTTTAGGAACTGGAGAGGATGGGAGGTAGTGAAAGAACCGTGGGGAGTAAAATTTGGGGGGACTGTAAGCAGGGTCTATTAAATGAGAAGTTAATATTATTTTTAATTTTACTAGAATATTAAGCATGGCAGAGGGGCTCCCAGGAATGTACATTTTACCTCCAAAATACTGGGCTTTCATGGATTCTTGGTAAGGTGAACCACTTAAAAGCTCTTACCACTCTTAAACACTTAAAAGCTGGTACCACTCTGTTACCACTCATGCTGTTGTAGAGTTTCTCTCTACTTGCTGCCCTCAAATCACATCCCTCATAATCTATGGATTGTATGAAAATTTAAGGTGGGTTCCAGCCCCTCACTGGGCAATATCATTGCCACCCACAGTGTTAGTTAGATCTAATTCTTCAAGGATTGCAGCTGATGCAGATTAATACTTCAACCACGATCTTGGAAAGAATTACTACGAAAAGCATGCCTTTTTTTTTTTTCAAAATTCAGGCTGGTGTTCAGATGATTATTATTTCTTTGTACCTATTTCCTCCCTCTGATTCCTGATATGATATAAGAAAAACATGGTTAATGTACAGATGTGCACCCTGAGGATTCAAAGTAGAAAGGGATGATAGGTTTTTACATAAAAGTTTAGTTTTGTGATTCTTTTAAAATTTTTGAAGGATTAATTTTTGAGATAGATAAAAACTAATCCTTTATGTATAACAGCAAATTTCAGTCTACCAGTAAGAGAAACTGGCTGAAAAAAATACCTTACTTGCTTACAACTTGTTAATCTATAACAAGTTTTTTAGTTAGAAATGTGTGTTGGTTCTTGGGGATATTATTGGATATTTATAAACATAATTTATAAATAGCTCATCATAAAAGTATAGTGAGAAGATGCTTTTCCTTATATATTCTCATAATTATTCACTAGAAATAAATAGAAAGTAACCAGTATAAATTTTATACTAATTGAAAGATTGTGCAGAGATATATAAGCAGTGTGAGAAAAATAAAGTTGGTGCTTTGTTCTATCCACCAAATGTGAGTATATATGGAAAGTGGTTTAAGCTTTGCACTGTCCAACAAATGTGTGTGTGTGTGTGTGTGTGTGTGTGTGTGTGTGTGTGTGTGTGTGTGTGTGTGTGTGATTGTTTGTGCTTCTTAAAGCTTGCTTCTTCTACCATGTATGTAAATGTGTCTTGCCTGCTTTATATGCCATCTAACCAACATCCCCTCCTTGAATCATTGAACACTCTATCACAGCTACTCTTGGAAAGGCAAACAGACAGCAAACACACAGAACCCTACTGGGCATAACTTGAACATGTATGAGACCACCCACCTCTTCCAGTGACACCCTTCCTCCAACAAGGAAACACCTAGTCCAACAAGGTTACTCATCCGAATTCAGCCTATGGGCCGATGGGAACCAATTACATTAAAACTACCACACCTACCTAGCTACATGCATACATATATTTATGCATAAGAGATAAACAGAGAAAGAGGGTGAGAGAAATAGAAAGAGAAAGAGTGATTGGTAGATGATAGAGAAATAGTTGCATACATATCTATATAAATACATTCAATCATTACTTCATACATACATACATACATACATACATACATATATAGATGATGGATAGACAGATAATGATATGTGATATTAATCTAAACACTAAAGACATGGTGCCCTTTAACTCACACACACACACCCTGAGCATTGTTTACAATCCTCAATTAAGACATAAAGGTTGGACATTCGAACTACAAAGACATATAAAAACAAATCCACAAAACTCACAATGTTCATTTGGTGTGCATAGATTTGATTAATATCTAGGATTTTCTTTTTTGTGTATATTATGAGAGATTACACCCTAAAATCTTTCTCAAACTTGTCCATTATTTTAGTTACTACCGTGTACAACCTGATACTTATAATCCACTAGATAGTAACGTTACAGAAGGTATTTATTGTGCTGAAGATATTCAGTCATACCCCTCAGCTCCAAAATATATCTTTTAAAGACACATAGTAAGGAACGATCTTCCAAATGACCTGAAATGAAACTGTCACCTGGTGGAAAATAACACAGCACAGGAAGAAGTTTACACATAAAATTTATATTCATGTGAATATTGGTCAAAATGATTCCAATTGTAAGGTTGAATTACATAGTGGTATGTCTTTGAAACAATAGGAAAAAATGATGTGCATACATTGTGTTTTCCAAAAAGAGTAGGAAATGTAAAACATTTAAGCAGTGGCATGTTGGTTTCTAATGCCAGGAGATGACTAACATAGCAACAGACTAATAATGTATCCTCTTCAAAAGTTAAAAGAAAACAGCAACAACAAGAAGAGAACAACAATCACAAGGAACCATGTCATCCGTGGCATCTTTAGGAGGATGTGCAGCACTCTGAACATGGTTCCAAGGACTTTAGTAGATGTCTATTGCATTGTCAGCCTGACAGGTTTGTGTTCAACCATCCATGTCTGTATACTAAGGTTGGGAACAATCCATCGGGGATGAGTGACCTAAAGATGATGAGTTCTACTCCCCACTCTCCTTGCTGCTCTGGAGACTTCAAACCTGAGGGGAGGAATGTTATATTGATGAGTATGAGAATGCTCAAATCCTTTTTGTCTACATTGTGTAAATGTGGCATCTCTTTAAGTGAAGTGTAAGACCTGCTTGGCCAGAAGGTACAACCAGAGGCCTGTTGAATAAAGATGCTACTATAGAGACCCCATGTAATGAGAAAGGTCTTTCTGAAGTACCCTTGGACAGAGGTGGAATTTAAGATCCAATTATTCAAAAATGGCATGTAGGCACTACTGTAGGCCTTATTGTCATACCGAGAACATCCCCAACACTAATCAGAGATGTATAGCTAGTGGTCAGAGGTGAGTGGGTAATGGACATTGGGAAGAAATGAGACCCTATGAGCCATGAAAAATAGATAGGACCCCAATGGTCAGAGGGGAAATACACGAGGGCATCTTTGTGAGAATTTGGAAATCTAAAACCCCTTTGTACAGGTAAACTAGTATGTTGGTTGGGTAGAGTTTAAATTTGCATGTTCTTTCCTTGACATGAGCTCAAAGACTCAGCCTACCTCATGCAGTGGAGCCCATTCCAGGTACTTCCTTACAGCTAGCAACTCGTCATCAGAGACTAGAGCATCTGTCCACTGTAGTAAATGTGGTGCCGGATCAGGAAGCAGTCTGAGCACTCACCAAAAACCTGGCTGACAATTCCACACTAGTTCTTCTTCTCAGGCATATGTTCTTCTCCTGGGTCTAGGTATGAATCGTGAGGAGTACATCGTTTTAGTTTCTGCATTGAGGAAATGAGCTTTTGTTCTGGGCTGTACTTCTTAATGTTCGGCTCAGGTAATTTAAGCTTGGGTGGTCTGGAGGTCCATTTGGGAGTTAAAATTAGAGGAGGGGGTGACTAAGTGTCTCCATCAGAGGAGAACATTGCAAGGTCATTATTGGTCAGAAAGGCATATTTGATGACCACTTGGGGAAAATGAGATCTGAGGCCCCTGGTAACTCAGAGTCAGTAGATTGAAATCTTTTTGGTCAAAGCAGAAGGATCTGAGGCCCAATTAAATAGACTTAGTAAGTTTACTCCCACAGGGGCATATTTAGAATGTCTGAGAACCCTTTGGATATTGGTGGACGGTAGCTCTCTATTAGAACAGGGAGGGCTGGTATATCTTTTGGTTAAAAGTGGAATATTTCAGGTATAGTCTAAAAGCAAATTCAGTAAAAAGACAGTAATTGGAATACTTTGGGCAAGGAGAGACATATGCAGTATCCCTATGTGCAGGAGAAGAATTGTTTCTGCCCGTCTCAGGATTGGTGATAGATCTAAGATTCTCTAAAATAGGAGGATGGTGATAGGAGCTTCATAGGATTGTATAGAATAATTTTGTCCTGTTATTCCTATGTCTGAAGCAGTATTGATCAGAAATTGAACACTGATTGATACCTTGAGAATTCTAGGACATTCCAGGTACTTACTCCTTCATCAGCTCCAAACATGAAATCACAATCAAGAATACACATCATCTGAATGTCAGTGATAGGCATGACAACAATCTTAGAAGTCTTTTAAGAGGGTGTAATGTAGTATTTTCTGGTTTAGTGTCTTCCTTAAATATATGTCCATCCACACATTCCTCTGCATGGAGGCCAGGATGTCTCTATCTAAGGTAACAAAACAAAGATAGTAAACTGATTTACCCTTACCTTGATACTCTTCTGTTTGGGATTTCAGTCCAGTGTGTTCAGAAATCTCTTAGGTCAGAACAGTGCTTCCCAGACCACGGAAATTAGAAGTTATATGTAGGACATACACTGGGAAGATGGAGAATCTGGGGGATTTCCTCAAACACACTGTGCTCCACAGAGGTTGGAGCACTCTCTGTTGTGAATGTCTAAATATTCCTAAAGTAAGATAGGGGAGGAGCTTGGGCAGTTTTGCACAGAAGTAGGATGGTTGTGCCCTTCATCAAAGAGGTAATGTGGCAAACTTCATGAGAATAAAGAAGTTGAAGCATTCTGGTCATAAGCAGCATTTCTGTGACACTTTGCAAGTGTGAAATTCTAAACCTACTTGTAAGAAGTGTAAAATCTCTGGCTATTTTCAATAAATAAGAAATACCATTTCACATTGGTGAAAATGCAAATACCTTCTGGAGAAGAGGGAGTCCCAGTATTGCTTGATCTGCTTACAAATCTTTTTTGTAGAATTTAGGATATCCACATATTTTATGTAGTGTGTGGAAAGCAGGCAGCAATTGTTTCAGTATTCCAACAGGTTGGATGGTTATCTTTGGTCTATGAAACTTTTAGTCAGATGACATAAGAGCAAGGCCACTTTTCTTGAATGAAGGAATGTCTCCGAATATTTGTAACAGGAAGAAGTTTGGAAGTAATCTTAGACAGTTGTAATATAGCAGGCACACATAGTCAATAAGACAAGATCTATTTACACTTTACTAGAGAGGGTAGGTATGTGTCCACCACTGAAAAAAAAGGAAATATTTCAGTCCAATATGGGCATTCGAGAAGGCTTTGTTGCCCAATAGACACAGGGAGAAGAGGACATATTTATGAGTAGATGTGGTGTGTCTGAGGCTCCCATAGGGAGAGGGAGAGGCACTGAAGCCCTGGTATGACTGCATGACATTTATAGACCTCTTCGACAGAGGATGTGAATTTGAGAACCACTGGAACAAAAAGAGTCATTCTGGTGCCCCTTTCAAATGAGGAGTTCGATGTGAGACACAGTTAAATGGAAATTTTTGCCCTCCATCAGATAGAGAATAGTTTGGAATTCTTTCTGATCAGAGAGGGTAATTATTGAAGACCTTTTGGACTGGAAGTGAAGTTTGGGGCCTGGGGCAGGTAGAGATGATCTCAGGCCTGTCAGGCTTACAAGACAGATATTGGACCCTCATGTATACAGAGGGTACATTTGATATATAATGGACACAAATTAGTGGTCTAAGTATTGATGTAGAAGATTAAAGCAGAATTAGAGTCTGCTTAATGTCCCCAACCTCTTTAGGGTTAAGGAAGTGGCCTAGCCTACCTTAAGCAGGAGAGGTAGGACTGCTTCACAACTTAGAAGATTCCCATCTTCACATACACCTTGGTAAGCCTGGCAGCAATACAAGTATTATGCACCAGGCATGACTGTAAGTCTCTAAGCACTCTTGAAGCTTATCATCAGTTATATGGGTGTTTTCATGAAGGATGGTACGAAGGATAGATGACCTAAGTTTCAGGCTCTGTTAATGCAGGGCAGAATTAAGTGAAGTATAATTTCCTAGAGACCATCGTTGGAGGGAAATGATCTAAAGCTCATGATTGGAGTGTTATATTTGAGGCTCATATGTATGTAAGGATGCTCTTAGGATACCTGGATTTTGGTACCCTTGGGAAAAATGAAAATTCTGAGATTCCAATAGTAAACTCCAGTCATAATTATAACTGACCTTGGGCAGAAATGGAAGGTTTTGGGTATTGTTGGTAACAGCAGTAGGTCATGAAGGCCACCTATCCCAAGTGAAATTCTGATGACCCTTCATCCAAAGGTGATGGTATGAGATACCTTGAAAACAGGTTGAGTAGCATGTGTTCATACCTACAACTTCTATGACCTTCCGGACCCATTTTGCTTAAAAAGAAAGAACCTGGGGCTGGAGAGATGATTCAGTGGTTAAGAACACTGACGGCTCTCCCAGGGCTCCTGAGTTCACAAACATCTGTAATGGTATCCAGTGCCGTCTTCTAATGTGCAGGCACACATGCATAGAGAACACTGTATATATAATAAATAACTAAATACTTAAAAAAGAAAGGAACAAAGGAATGAAGGAAGGATGGAAGGAAGGAAGGAAAGAAGGAAAGAAGAGAAAGAAATTTAGGAGGGAAGAAAGAAGGAAGGAAGAAAGAAAGAATGAAAGAAAGAAAGAAAGAGAGAAAGAAAGAAAGAGAAAGAAAGGAGAGGAAGAGAATGAAGGAGGGAGAGAGAGAGAAAGAGAGAGAGATAGAAAGAAAGAGACAGAAAGCAAGAGAGAGAGAAAAAAAAGAAAGAAAGAAGGAAGGAAATAGAAATAAAGAAAGAAAGAAAGAAAGAAAGAAAGAAAGAAAGAAAGAAAGAAAGAAAGAAAGAAAGAAAGAAAGGAAGGAAGGAAGGAAGGAAGGAAGGAAGGAAGGAAGGAAAGAGGGAGGGAAGAAAGTAAGAAAGAAAGAAAGTAAGAAAGAGAGAGAGAACGAAAGAAAAAGAAAGGAAGGAAGGAAGGGAGAGAGAGAGAGAGAGAGAGAGAGAGAGAGAGGGAGAGAGAGAGAGAGAGAGAGAAAGAGAGAGAGAGAGAAAGAGAGAGAGAGAGAAAGTAAGTTAGTTAGTTTCAGGCCATGATTAACCAAGTAGCAGGATCAAGTCACCACATTGTGCAAAAGGGAAAAATCTAGTTTATCTTGGGTAGAGGGAGAACAGAATGGTAGTGCAAAGTTTGCTTCCATCTAGTCTCCCCACCTTCCATTATCCATATATTGTATATACTGTTGGGAAGAATACAAGGAACAATCAGCACACTCTTCCAACAGGGAGAGTGGTTGTCTGACCTGAGGTTGTATTTGTCTGTACCTATCTATAACTGAGAGACAGGAACACACCATTTCTGACACCTAACTCTAGGAAGATCACATGCATATTAGTTTTCTTTCTATGTTCTGCCCTCTGCCCTACACTCAGAAACATGTGAGAGCCCACTGTGAAGTTGCAATTGTGTTTGACTTGCAATCTTTCTAATAGAGAGTGGCACTGAGGTAATATGAGTTTAAGTCAAGTTTAAGGTGCCCTTGGAAAGAATACTCTTGGGCATCCCAAGAGGCTATATCTGAAACTCCTATGACTACAGGTATAATAAATGAAACCCTCTTGGCCATAGGATCCAAACCTGAGGTCTCTGTCATCATTGCTCCATGACACATACACCCTTGGCAAGCAATTAGATGTCTATGTTCCCTGAGGTTGAAGGAGGTAATTATAGCCCCCTTTTGTACTACAATGAACTGCATGTGAGTGGACATCATTCTACCTTTTTCAGTGGGAATGGCATAAAGCTTACTTAGTCTGGGGCATCTTTTTTTAATTAGATATTTTCTTTAATTACATTTCAAATATTATCTACTTTCCTAGATTGCCTTCTGAAAATCTCCTATGCCTTCTCCCTCCCCCCGCTCCCCAACCTACCTACTCCTGCTTCCTGGCCCTGGCATTTGCCTATAATGGGGAATAGAGCCTTCACAGGACCAAGGCCCTCTCTTCCCATTGATGACCTCCTAGGCCATCCTATGCTACACTTGTGGTTAGAGCCACAAGTTCCACCATGTGTTTTCTTTGATTGGTGGCATAGTTCCAAGGAGCGCTGGGGGAGGGGTACTAGTTAGTTCATATTGATGTTCCTTCTATGGGGCTTCAGTCCCTTTCATGTCCCTGGGTATTTCTCTGGCTCCTTCATTGAGGACCTTATGCTCTGTCCAATGGATGACTGTGAGCATCCACTTTTGTATTTGGCAGGCAGTGGTTTGGGACATCTTTTGTCACAAGAGATATGACTGAGTCCCACTTTCAACGAAACTGAAAGTTTGAGGGTATTTCTACTAAATGAGTACTTTAGACAATCTTGGGCAAACAGAGAAGGTCTGCAGGAGGCTTAGTCATAGGAGGAATGTCTGACATTCTCTTCAGTGAAAAACAAAACAAAACAAAGAACTGAGGTAACTTGGGAAGAGAGGAAGTACTGGGCACTTAGGAGTAAGAAAAATAATGAGACCTGGTTTGTACAATGGTATGCATTAGAAAAACCTTGGAGAGGGGGTAAGTGCCATGCAACATCCTGTTATGTATGAATGTCCCTTTTAACTTGATTAGTAAAGGAAGTCCCTCCACTGCTCTTCAGCTTCCAAATCTTCCTTAGTTGGTAAAAGTTTCACATCCTGTGATTAGTCTGAGGGAGTTCAGAGAACATTCCAAGCCTTTTCAAACAGCCTGGATGTCTGTCCCTGGCTAGGTTGCCGCCTTCAGTTTGTCTTAATATGTACATATATAGGCAACAACAATTCAATTGGATTGCAAAGCATAACATAGGATCCATTCAATAATTATCTCTATATATATATATGAATGACCTGGGACCACAAACCAGAGAAAAACAATATATTTCCCCTGTCATCCTTATAAAAGGGAAAGGCTTGAATCTTACTTAATTAGAGAATATACATTTGATATAGTTCAAAGTCATAAGTGAATGCTTGAGGATACAAGGCATCATGCACTACTATTCAAAAGAGCATATCTAATAGCATTTTAGAAATTTAGGGACCTTCCTTTGGTCAAACACAGTGGTTAATGCCCCCTTCCCTTGCAGAAATGGACAAGATCCAAGGCCATATTTTGGGGGAAGGGAAAGACTGAACCTCATTCAGCCTCACCCAGGTTAGTTCTCTTGGCTACTTCAAAAAATAAGGAGTGTGAGAGGAATCCTGGGAACATAGGAGTTATGAGAACCTCTTCTCAGAATGGTAAGTTCCAAGACCACCTTCAACAGAGAAAAAATCGTGAATGTCTTAGTTCCTAAAGTAGAGGTCCCCAGTCATATTTTGCAGGTCAGAAATATCCAGTTCACCCATGGTCAACAGGGTAAGTTTCTAGGCTTCACTGGGTACTGGAGGAATGTTCAGACTCTGCCTCACTAGCTTCCAAGTATTTCCCCCATATGCATACCCTGTGTAACATCTTTGAGAGTCCAGTCAGTGGTCACAACAATCTCCCAGCATAAGTAGTTATGCAAGCATTGATGTTTCCTCGAGGCTGTGTTCAGCTGCACACATCTGTGAATAAGAGATAGGAATGGTGCATTTTGATGACCATTTTTGAAGCACAGGATACGAGAGCCAATTTCAGATTTCTATTTTCTGTCCTATGATCTAAAAGGATAGAAAATGTGAGGTGTCATTGGTCGTGTATGTATTTTATGGATATGTTTAAAGCAAACTTAGTTAATAGGGGTATTTGCGAGGCACAGCCAGAAGAGAATCTCTGGTGGTTCAATAATTGCACAGATGGACCTGAAGTGTCCTAGTACAGAGAGTAGATGTATGAAACGCCCCTTTGACACAGGAGCTAGTTCTGAGAGCCCTTTCAATAGTCTTTGATTTCCCAGGACCCCCTTTGTAGAAACTGAAGTTCTAAAATCCACTTGGTGAATTGAGGTAGACAATAGGCCCAGATTCCTACTGGGAAGACAGGGAATGTTAGATTCTCTTTTATGTAGAATGAGTGGTATAAGTCTCTTATGGTCTGACATCCCTTTAAGGAAAAATGATTCAAAGCTACTTGGTAGGATTAGGAATATTCCTTATAAGGCATAATACATGTTTTAGGCGACATTTGACCAATAGTGTCTAAGGCAATGTTAGCCCTAGGAGAGTTCTGACATTCTATTCAGTGTAGTGAGAAAAAAATGAGTTACCATGGGGAAATGTGGCCCCCATGTAAAAAAGGAAATCTCAAAGGCCCTCCTGAAAGAGGAGGGCAGACTCCTCTTGAGGCAGAATGTGAAACTGCCATATACACCTCTGTCAAAGGTAAAGGTCCCTGGTACCTTATAGAGTGGAGAATGTTTCCAGGCATGATCATAAGTTTCCAATTCTTATTCAGAGTTTGTATTTTCATAGTTTGTGTTCATTCAGAAGAGACATGGCAGCAACATATTTTTTTTCTTCCAAAGGCTTTCAATGACTGTTGCTGGCTAGTATACTTCTTCGACTTTGTTCATCTATCCAGGTCTAGGCAGAATTAATGAAGTTATTACATTTCTATTGACTTGCCTAAAGGCAGATGGCACAGGTACTTTGCTCTGATTTGTAACTTGGACTATGGGACCTCAAACCAGAATGGACTAGGGTACATTGTTTACAGAAGGAGTCACTTTTGGAAATATGGCTGACCAGCTAGGTATAAAACTACTTTGAAGTATACATTCACATATATACTTCATATATTTGAATGACATTTTTGAGAAAGAGAACGTGTTGGGTGGATAAGGAAGATAAGGAAGGTCACAGAATCCCTCAGACAAAAGTTTACCTTGGGAATTGGAAGATGTCAAAAATAACTTATCAAGTGCAAATGTCCTCATAGTCCAGAATACCCATGTGTTCTGAGACTTTGAGTTTTGCTTGCCAACAATCAGAGCAGTTTTCTTTCAAATTGTTTGGTAAACTCTAGCTCTATGTTCTCCATAAGCTGTACAGCAGCATCCCAGGCATAGGCACCAAAATGGAATTGATCCATTTCAAGTGACAGGCTTAAAATTAAAAATTAGATTAGGGTTCATATAATTACTGTCATGTCCCAGGACATCATTTCAGAGTGTTTGGCATCCCTTCTTTTATTTGAGCATGCCTGGCCATCCAGGTCTGAAGGGAAACTTTAGGACCTCCTAGAGGAATAGACCTCATGGTTCTATGGATAAAAGTGGATTTTCTGAGGTAAGCATAGTCAAGAGAAGTTGATTTAAAGTTTCCTTGAGGAAAAAAAATAAAAAAGAACATTGGCTTGAGTTTTTCATGTCAGTGGCTTTTCTGTAGGCTCCATAAGCAGCAGAATTTGTATTAATCCCCGGTCAAATTTAAGGGTGAGTCTATATTTCCCTAATTCAAAGATAAAATCAAAGATTCTTCCTTGACAGAGTATCTATGTCAAAGATTCTTCATTGAAACCTTTTTGAATCTAGAGTTTACCTTGAACTGAAGGAAAAGTCTCAGAAACATTAGGAAAAACATCTAAGGTTCAGTCCATAATATCAGCAAGCTCTGTGGGATTCCTCAACCTAAATGTATGTCCAAGCCTGCTTTGGACAAACTGGTATGATCTGAGGCTCCCTTTGCTTCAGTGGGAATATGTGATGCCTCCTTAAGTAAAGGTAGAAGGAGTGAGTAGCCCTGGGGAGAAAGGAGTTGCTGATATCCTTGTAACAGGAGAGATGATCAGAGTATAAAATTCCCCATAATATTTTGAGCAAAAATTAAATTGCTTACCTTAGCTCATGAGGTCCTAGCATTGCCACAACTTCTGACAGTTCTTCACAGCCTGGGGTATCCATATCCTTAGCTGAATTAGCAAGGCACCAAATATAGATACCATGATTCATGAAAAGCTTCGGATTGTATCCTCAGCATGATTGCCTCCTAAGAATTATGTTCAACCAACCAGAACTGAGTTATAATGATGATTTCACACAATGTCATGTGACTATACTCAAGAAAGTGGCATAAGGTTCCAGGATTGGCCTCCTCCTCTTGATTTCTGTGAACTTTGAGCAGAGGGAGCAATTCTCCTTGGTCAGAGGTAAAATATCCCATGGGTTCCTGAACGGAAGGGATTTTTATGATTGCCCATTGCATCAAAGGTGTACATTTTATGACCTTGATCATCACAGGAAGGAAAATACTATAGGTTTGGAAAGTAGAAAGTCCCTCAACCCTGTTGGACAGTAGGGGAGTTGCCCTGTTCACCTTCTGTAGAGGAGTTTGTTCCAGGCACTCCAGGCCTCCACATCTTCAGAGAACTCTAAAAAATTCTTATCTCTTAGGACTCCATGAAGATTTGACAGCAATCTGATGTTTCTTCTGACAAGTTGGCTCAAAGTCCCTGGATTTGTTGTCTATTAAACTTACAACAAAGCACACAGGTGTGGGTGTAGTGTACAGTTACCTTTCTGATGACCAGCTTAAAGAGAGCCTTGAATCCAGGCTGAGGTTTTTATACATTGGCCATGGGACTTGACTCTGGAGTTCTGTGAGGTTTGTTTTGTTTGTTTGTTTGTTTTTGGTGGTCAAAAGTGTATTCCCTAACCAATAAGGTCTGAGGGAGAAGCTCTTAGTTGAGTGGTAGACCTGATTCCACCATGAACAAAGACTGAAACTCTTGTGTATTCTTGGTACCAAGGATTCAGCCTGAAGCACACTAGAGCTGAGCCTGAATATTTGAGATAAACTTCTCACTCACAAGGTCAGTTCTATACCTTGCTTCATCAGAGAGGCATGTCTCAGACCCTTCCAGTGCAGAAGGAGGAAGAATAAAGAGTTTTACTCAAGGTCAGCTGACCCCTTTGGCACACACATAATGTCAGGGGATACTATGATTAGAGGAAGCAAGGTTTAGGTGCTCTTCAAAAGATAAACCAACTGGGTGTCAGCCCCCTTGAAGTTATGGGATACTTTACATCTGAGGGGGCCTGACGTGATGGAGTTGATATTTATGCTGGAGGTATAAATTATCCTGGGTCTAGAAGGGTACATCTGAGTCCCCATTGTAACTTCATCAATGCTATTGCATGCTGATAGTAAAAGAGCCAACTTTGTGGCTTTCTTAAAATGTTGTTGGGGTCTGTTGATAAGTCCTTTGCTTATCATGTCATATGTATCAAGGCATCTTCAGTTATTGAGGGCCTATGTGACACCTTTGTTCTGAAGTGGTAATTCTGAGGGAAATTAACGAAATTCTGAGGTTTCTGGTTCTCATATGATAATGCTGCCTTCAATACTGGGGAGTTTCTAACATATTTGATTTCGGGGGTTACATCTGAATCCCCCTTGAGTTATTGGTGTAAGTTGTGAGTCACATTGGTTCTATTTCATGTATGTGGGTATACTGTCATTGTCTTCAGACACACCAAAAGGTGGCATCAGGTCCCATGACAGATGGTTGTGGTACAACAAGTGATTGCTGAGAATTGAACTCAGGACCTGTGGAAGAGAAGTCAGTGCTTTTAACTGCTGAGCCATCTCTCCAGCCCCAGCACATTGGTTCTAGACAGGTAAGATGAAGGGATGATCTGAGGATCCCTGGTTCAGAATGGGCATATCAGAAGTTCCCTTGGTCCATACAGTAGTTTAGAAGATCTGTGGTTCTTAAGCTGTAGGTCTGCACCTTACCAGAGAAGAATGCCTGGAGTGTTTTTGAATTCCTAATTTAGACAAAGTGTACCTGATGACTCCTTGAGCCACTGAGAGTGATTTAAGCTCCACTTCAAGCATGGGGGGACAGTGTGAGTCTTCTTGGTGCTGAAGGGATAATTCTGAGGTTTGTGTGTCAGAAACAGGACTTGGAGGACCCATTGACAGAGTGATAATGTTGATGTATCCACAAACAATATATAAAGGATGCCATCCTTTAGAGGCAGAAAGGTTCACACCATGTTGGGGAAAGTAGAAATGCCAAAGACTATTGTATCTGTACAAGATCAAGGGTCGATGTGGAGAGGAGAGAAGGCCTGAATATTTCATGTTTGAGACTTCCTGGGAAGCTAGAACACACAAATCATGCAGGCCATGCAACAGCTTAATCAATCTCCAGTGTGCTAGGAGACATTTCCCAGCTAGTTCTCCTGATAAATCTGCTGCCTACTTCTAAAAATGGCAAGGCTTTCTCATTTTTGCTGGTCAGCTTAATGTCTATGTCCTGGGTTCATTAACGTGCTGGCTACTCTTAAGCTCTGAGACTTCAGGAACCCGGGTCCTGATCCTTGGACAGGGGTAATTAGGTCAGAGGATCAGAATAAGAAGCACTTGGTGCACCTTAGATCAAGGGAGTGGATTTTTCATGGACTAGATCAGATCTAGTAGGTAGGTCTAGGTCCTCAATGTTCAGGAGAATCACATAATACTCTCCATGAGGTGAAAATTATATAGCACATTCTTCTGGATACAATTGTGAGCTAATCTTAATCAGAAAGGGGATTCTTGTCCTGCTTTTAGTCACAGGGGCATAGATGAGGCTTCAATGTGCATCTGAGGCAGCTAGGAGTGGAAATTGTAAGTTTGATATACAGTTGATGAAAAGAAAAAGTTCTAAATTCATGTTGTTCATAAGGGGCATAGAAAGGGAAAATATGAGGGCAGCTTCTGTATCAAAAAAGAACTGAAAATGCCAGAGTAAGAGAGAGTAGGGCCCAGGCCACCCTCTTGAAATGGACTGCCTTACAGGTTCCGTTTGGCAGGCTGGGGAGCTCTGGTGTGTCCCTGGGCAGAAGGAGGAAGTCAGAAGCAAGGAGTAAGTCGTAAGCCTCCTAGAGCATTTTCGATATCTCTTTTGTCATAAAAAGCACCGGTGAGGCCCAGTTTCTTAGATGGAGCATTTGAGGGGCCACCTATTTCAGCCTGAAGCATTCTGAGCCTTTCTGAAACAGGGATCACAAAGCCAGTGTCCCTTTGGTGAGAACTGGAAAGTCTGAGTCCACATTGGTCTGATTGAGAAGGTCCGACACCTCCTTTAGGGAAGAGGAAAGAACTACAACTCCCCTTTTGCAGTGCGATCCTGTTGAGATTGATTTTCAAATGATGTGTATATTTGTGGCCTCCTAGGTCACAAAGGGGGAACCCAAATTCATATTGTAATGATGGGTCTCTCCAAGAACAGGAGAGAGCAGGTACCACATCCTCTGTTTGAGATATTGTATGTTTGTCATATCTTCGCATAACAGGGAATGTTCCAAAAGGGAATGTGGTACTCCCTTTTGGAGGTATGAATGCCCATAGGATAGGCACAAAAGCTATGGGCTCCCGTTTGGCAATTCTGGAAGTTTTCTCTCCCTCTTGGACATTAGGAATATGTTTTGAGTCCTCCTTAGTAGAAAAAAAAAGGCTGATATCCTCTTGGGGTGATGATGAGTGTTGCACACCTCTATGGGGACTGTCTCCATCTGGAGATGACTCAATGCATTCTTGATCTGTAGGGGAAGCTTGCAGGGCTCCTTGGGTAACAGAGGCTTTCCTCTGTTTTCTCTTGGTAGAAGTAGCGTGTCTGGGAATCTCATGAGGAAGGTGGGATGCCTGAGGCTGTCTTCATAAGAAAGAGTGGTTCGCATGCACACTTCTGTAAGGATGGAGGATGGCTTATCAACCTCATGCTCTGAATTGGAAGCTTTGGTGTCCCATTGGTCAGAAGGGGCTTTTTCTGATGGGGTTTCAGTAGACTTAGATGGTCTGTGAATGCCTTGGCTTGGTAGGGGACTTCTGAGGCCCACCTCATGAGATGGTGAGCATCTGCAGGCTCCTTTAGCAGAATCAGAAATGGTGAAGTTTATGTTAGTCATAGTTTTAAGCTTTACACCTCTTTCTTAAATTTGCAAACTCTTACCCAAATTTTGGAAGAATGGCAGTGTTTCCAGCCCGCATGTTTTGAGCGCACATATTTCAGGCCCTCTTGATCTACAGAGGAAGGGCTTGGTCTTGTTTTCCTCAATTTAGAAGGTGTGGGGCAATCTCCTGGAGGAGGAGAATGACTGAGAACTTTTTTACAAAGAATACTAGATCTGAAACTCAATTGAGATGATTTTAAGGAGGAGATGCTCCTTTGAGGAGTAGAGGTAGGACTGGATTCCTTTTCTGCATACTTGGAAGATGTGAGGCTACTTACGGCAGAAGAGATACATTTTAAGGCAACAAGTTCTGAAAGGCAGTATCTGATATCCCTTTCAGGAATTGGGACATGTTTCAATATCCTTTGGTTAAATTTCAAACGTCTAGGGTTCTTTTTGAGATAAGAGAAATTTCTCCATCCATCTTCACGAGGAGGGGTAGGAATAATGTCCCCTTCTGCACAAAGGGACAGTCCCTGAAACTCTGTTGAAGAGGAAGTATCGACGGTTTCTTGGTGAGATGTCACAGGTTTTAGAGGCCCCTGGGCAGGTTGAGAAAGTTCTAGACTTTCCTGGGGAAATGCTGGTGGTCTCAAGATCCCTTGTTCAGATACTAAAGGGCCCAGAGCATCTTCATTGGGTTTCAAAAGACACAGAGACCCTAACACAGATGCCAAAGCTTCTGGAGTCCCTGGCACAGATTCTGAACTCTTAGAAATGGATTGTGTATATGTCAGAGGTTCTTCTGTCTCTGGACTAAGTGGTGAAGGAGCTGGTAATTTGGGAGAATCTTGTGTGGCTGACAAAGATTCTATGACCTCTTGGGTGACAGATGGTATTTCTGTACTATTTTGCATACATGCCCATATTTCTAGTGTGTCCTGGGAAGAATCAGAAAGTCCAAGATCTTCTGGATTGGATGGTAAATATCCTAAAGCCTCCTTTTCCAACCAGTGTCCTGGAGGCTCTTGAGGTAACAAGGAAGTTTCTGTAAGCCCTTGGGAAGATATTGATGTTTCTAGTACACCTTGGGCAGACATGGAAGGTCTCCAAGACATTAAGACAGAATGTTACTCTTTCAAATCCAATTGGACAGATGGAGAAGGTCCTAGACTCACTATGGTAGATGCTGAAATTTCCAAAGCTCGTGATGAAGCATTGGATATTCCTGGATTGCCATGTGTACAGGTACAAACTTCCAGGTTCCCCTATAAAGACAGCCAAGGGCCTCCAGCTTCTTGAACAGATAACAAATGTCCTGGATTCCCTTGAGCAGATAGGGACAATGTCAAAGGCTCTAGGGCAGATGATATAGATCCTAGTGTTCCTCAATCAGATAAAGAAATTACCATGGGTCCTTTGGAAGAATGCATAGATCCTGAAGGATCTGAAGCAGATGGATCTGTTTGTTGAACCCCTTGTAGAGAATTCAAAGACTCATTTGGTCCCTGGAATGAAGTTAAAGGTCCCTCTGTAGGTTTAGAGAGGTCAAAAGGCTCTTCTGTGGAAAGGGAAGATCCAAAAGGCTTAGGGAAGAAAGTGAGGAACTAAGTTGGGCAGAAATTGCAAGTTCCAGAGGTGAGTCATTGGATATCACATGTCCTGGGGTAGCTGTTGAAAATTTTTGTGCTCCTCATGCAAATGATGAATATCCTAGAGCCCCCTGGGGAGGCAGCAATGTTTCTACAGAGCCTGTGTATTTGCTGAAATCCTCAGAGATCCCTGGTCAGATCTCAAAATCCTTGCTGTATTTTGAGCAGGGTGGTTATATCCCTGACACACTGGTAAAGATGGTGAGTCTGCTACTGTGTAGTGTGTAGATGTGGAGTGAGTTCCTATACCTTTTGTATGTAAAGAAGGACTTGAAAACCTTTTGGAAGATGTAGAATGTTGGGTAGACCTTTGTGGACATGTGGACAGATGTATGGTCCCCTTGTGCAGAGACCGGGACTCACACCTCCTTGAGCAGAATCAGAAGATCCTGGAGTCCTTTGTTCTGAGGATGAAAGACCCAGAGGATTATGAGAACATTCATAGCATTGTGATGTATTCATCATTGCCTGGGCTGAGATAGAAAGTTTCAGAGGCCCCGGGGCAGATTGCAAAGGTGGTAGATACCCTTGACCAAATGGGAAAGTCTTTGCACCTCCTTGGTCAGAACAGGAATGTCTACCAGGTGTTGGCGATGATGGTGGCAATGTTCCTAGATTTGCTGAAGTAGACTGAGAAGATGCTACAGCCTGCCTCACTTGTGAAAAAAGGCCTAAAGCACTGTGTGACTCTTCATATTGTGCAAATATCCCTGTGGCATCTGTTGAATTTTCTCGATTTCTTTGTTTGGGGAAAAATGAACTTTGCATGAGCAAAGTTCCCTCTTGTGCCCTGGAAAATTTCTTGTGTTTTTGAAAAGATGACAAAGCTTCTAGAACCTCTGGAGTAGATACAAGATGTTCCTGAACACCCAGTACTGATGGTGTAGGATAAAAGGTTTCTTGAGATTTCTGGCTAGGTAGGAAAGTTCGAGTGTCCCTTGGGAAACCTGGGGATCTTTGTGCAAAATGATGGGCAGTTGGAGAAAATCCTACTTCTGTCTGACAAGAAGTTGGAGGATGCAAAGTATCTTGAGCAAATGAAACACTTTGTGTATTCCCCTGTTTAAAATTGGGCTTTTAGATACCCTTGGGAAAAACAGAAATGTCCGAAAGCCTCTTGGAAAGATGAAGAACCTAGGGTTCCTTGTGAAGATAAACAAATTCCCAGAGACATCTGCTCAGATGACACAGATTCTGGTCGCACCTGAGTATTTTGGGTAGACCCCAGATGTCCTGGAGTGGGAAGCAAAGCTCCCACAGTCTCCTTTGCAGACAGGGGCTTTCCTACTGTGGCTTCTGCAGATAAAAAAATCCCCTCAGTGCCCTGAGCAGATGTGGAAGACCCTAGAGTTGTTTCTTTAGATTTAGTCACTTCTAGATGGCATTCTTCAGTTGAACAAGGTCCTAGAGTTCCTTGCTCAGATCTCAAAGATGATGGTGACAACTGTAGTGATGTAGTAAGATCCAGGGGCAGTTCAGCACATCTGAAAGTGTCTGAAGTCCCTTGGGTAGATGGAGAACATTCATTTGTTTCTGAAACTGTTGGGGAAGGAGTTGAATGCAGTAGAGCCCCTTCAGCATATCCAGAATATGGGTCATTGCCTGGGCTGAGCTTGAAAGTGTCAGAGGCCCCTGGGCTGATTGCAAATGTGCTAGGGTCCCAGGACCAGATGGGAATGTTTCTGCACCTCCTTGAGTAAAAGATGAATGTGTACCAGGTTCTCAAGGTGTTGGTAGCAAAGGTCCTAGAGTAGACAAAGCATATGTAGAAGATTCAGAATTCTCCCTCACTAGAGGCAAAGGGCCCGAGGTAGTCTCTGTGTGATTACATTGCCCCAAGCCCAATATTCCTGAGGAATCTGCCGAAGGTTCTAGATTCCTTCGGGTGGATGACAAAGAACTTAGCACAGGCAAAGTCCCCTCTGCAGCTGTGGAAAAGTCCTTACACTTTTGAGAGGTTAGCACATATCCTTGAGAGTCTTTACTAGATAGAGGATGCTCCTGAGAACCTAGTACAGATGATGAATGTGTTACATATGCTGGTGAATATGGAATGGATTTTTGAGATTTCTGGCTAGGTAGTAATGGCCCAAATTCCCTTGAGGAAAGTTGGGATCTTTGTCTAGAAGGTTCAGAAAGGGGAGAAAATCTCATACCTTTCTGGCAATAAGTTGGATGTTGCACAGTCTTTGGAGAAAATGGCACAGTTTTTACACTCCCTTGCTTAGTTGTGGACAGTTTTAGAGACCCTTGGTCAGAAAGGGAATTTCCAGAAGCCTCTATGGAAGATGAAGAGCTTAGAGTTCCTGGTAAAGAGGAAGAAATTCCCAGAGGCTTCTGATCAGATGGAAAAGACTCTGAGACCACCCGAGTGATTTGGGTGGACCCTAAATGTCCTGGAGTGGGAGGCAAAGTTCCCACTGTCTACCTTGCAGACATGGACTTTCCTGTTTTGGCTTGTGCCAATAAGGAATGACCCCTAGTGCCCTGAGAAGATGCATAAAACCCTACAGTTGTTTCCTTAGATTTAGTCCCTTCAGGTATGCAAGGTCCCAGAGATCCTTGCTCAGATCTCAAAGATGATGGTGACACCTGTAATAATGTAGTATGATCCAGGTGCAGTTCAGCACATCTGGAAGTGTCTGAAGTCCCTCAGGTAGAAGGAGAATATTCATTTGTTTCTGAAACTGCTGGGGAAGGAGCTGAATGCAGTAGAGCCCCTTCAGCAGATCCAGAGATATGAGTCATTGCCTGGGCTGAGATGGAATGTGTCAGAGGCCCCTGGGATGATTGCAAATGTGCTAGGTTCCCGGGACTAGATGGGAATGTTTCTGCACCTCCTTGAGTAAAAGATGAATGTGTACCAGGTTCTCGAGGTGATGGTGGCAAAGGTCCTAGGGTAGGCAAAGCATATGTAGAAGATTCAGTATTCTCCCTCACTAGAGGCAAAGGACCCGAGGTAGTCTCTGTGTGTTTACATTGTCCCATGAGCAATATCCCTGTGGAATCTACGGAAGGTTCTAGATTCCTTTGTGTGGATGACAAAGAACTTTGCAAAGGCAAAATCCCCTCTGCAGCTGTGGAAAAGTCCTTACACTTTTGAGAGGATAGCACATATCCTTGAGAGTCTTTACTAGATAGAGGATGCTCCTGAGATCCTAGTACAAATGGTGAGTGATTCCCATCTGCTGGTGAATATGAAATGGATGTTTGAGATTTCTGGCTAGGTAGTAACGGCCCAATATCCCTTGAGGAAGCTGGGGATCTTTGTCCAGAAGGTTCAGAAAGGGGAGAAAACCTCATACATTTCTGGCAATAAGTTGGATGTTGCACAGTCTTTGGAGAAGACGGCACAGTTTGTACACTCCCTTGCCTAGTTGTGGACAGATTTAAAGACGCTTGGTCAGAAAGGCAATGTCCAGAAGGCTCTATGGAAGAAGAAGAGCCTAGAGTTCCTGGTGAAGAGGAAGAAATTCCCAGAGGCTTCTGATCAGATCCGAGTGATTTGGGTGGACCCTAAAGGTCCTGGAGTGGGAGGCAAAGTTCCCACAGACTGCTTTGCAGACATTGGCTTTCCTACATTGTCTTGTGCAGATAAGGAATGCCCCCTAGTACCCTGAGCAGATGCAGAAAACCCTACAGTTGTTTCCTTAGGATTTAGTTGCTTTAGATGAGAAAGGTCCCACAGTTCCTTGCTCAGATCTCAAAGATGATGGGGACACCTCTAGTGATGTAGTAAGATTCAGGTGCAGTCCAGCATATCTGGGAGTGTCTGAAGTCCCTTGGGTAGATGGAGAAAAAAAATACAGCAACTCATTCATCATCTTTACTTTGTGCTTGCAGGCTGGTTGCAATTATCTTGTAAGCATTAAAAATCAGTCTAACATACTGCCTATGTTCCATAGGGTTTCATTGATGTGAGGAGACATCATGACTCAGGCAACTCTTATAAGGAAAATTTAAATGAGGTTGTCTTACAGTTTCAGAGGGTCAGTACATTATTATCTTGGTAGGAAGCATGGCAGCACCCCGGTAGAGGAGGTGCTGGGGAAGGAACTAAGTGGTCTATATCTTAGTCTGAAGGCTACCAGAAGGAAGCTTGTGGCCACAGGTAGCAAGGGAGAGGATCGATTTTTGTCTCTGAGCAGAGATTGAGCACTACACAAAAGCAAGCCTACACAATGATACACTTCCTCTAACAAGCCAACACCTTGTAATAATGCCACATACCATGGGCAAAAGATATTCTAATCAACACACTGCGTCATAGGACATAAAGAAAGATACTGCATGATTGCATTCCTCTAGTCACAGGTGCGACATACCTACAAGCTTATATGAACACACACACACACACACACACACACACACACACACACACACACACCAATCGGATATGCACGTGCATACATATATATTTGTCTATTTATTTACTTACTTACCTACTTACTTACTTACTTACTTACTTACTTACTTACTTACTTACTTACTTACTTACTTACTTACTTACTTTGTTTTAAATTTGTTGGGTAAGAACTTTCTACATACACATAAATGAGTTTTAGCAAATTCATCCCTATCTTCTCCTCCTTGAATTGTTACCCATTTCTCCTGTATCACTTTTATCCTTAATTACATTTTCATTTTTATATAGACGGCTGTGTAGTGCCATGCCCTGAGAAATCGCGTGCATGCCGCAAGCAATCACTGAGAAGAGCCGTGCGTGCCACAAGCAATCGCCATTATAAGATGGTGATGGCCTCCCCTGTGCCTAACTAGTAAACAAGCCTTGTACGCAGGTGCAAGAGTGAACTCACTCCTAGTCACTGTCCATTCTCGGGGCATAATAGTGGGGTGATGGGCAAGCAACGAATCAGGAGCTGTCACGTCACATCAGGTGCTGAAACGTCATGCTGTTGGCTATATAAGCAGCGCCATTTTCCCGGATCATGGTCTTCCTGATAAGTAAGCAATAAATCTTTTGCCACAGAAGATTCCGGTTTGTTGCTTCTTTCTTGCCGGTCGAGTGGGATGCAATAAGTGGCACCGAGGAACCCGGGAACTTTATACCATCACACCAGTGCAAGGAAGATCCCTTGTTCGCGGGGCGGAATCAGAACTGCGGGATGAAAGGCTCTGTAAGGTACATACAGTTTTGAAATTTCTCCAGAGTTAGACACCCTTTTGATTGTTTGCACAGCGATTGCACTTTTCCTTTCAGTTTCGTTTTTCTTCCACTGCTTCCACTGCTGACTGGTTCTTAGTCACGGTCAGGCCTGGATAGCGCCTGGACAGCGACCAGTTTCAGTCACGGTCAGGACTGGACAGTGCCTGGACAGCATCCATTTTCAGTCACAGTCAGGACTGTATAGCGGCAGTATGAGAATCTCGCATTCTATAATAGTGGCCTTACACTCGGTCCTGAAGCAGTGTGGCCTAAAATGTGCCACTAATACCTTAGAGGGATTTGTCAGGGAGATAGACAATGTGGCACCATGGTATGCTTGCTTAGGGTCATTTAGGCCTTTTCATGAGCCTTGATCCCGAGGAAAAGATATAAAAAGAAAAGAATGCCTTGGGAGAGATTAGAAAAGGGATGGAAAGGGAGAGAAGAAGGGAGATCCAGGTGGAGAGGCACATAAGGAAAGGAGCCTCTACCTGCCACTAGATGAGTTTAAGCAGCTAGCTCTTAGTAGCTCAGAATCTGATGAAGGGCTTAGCTCCTCTGAAGAAACGGACTTGGAGGAGGAAGCAGTTCATTATAAGGGAGAAAGGTACCTGCAAGATAAAATACAAGCTACTCAGTGCAGAAAAAGTCCAACAACGACTGGTGAAAGCCAGCTTGCTGCTCGGTCTCGGGATTGTTGGCTTCAGTGTCCTAGTGAACCTCTGCCTTACGTGCATAGTTAGTTGTCAATTTTTGCCTACACCTCATGTAGGGGTAAACACTCGAGGCATCAGGCCATTACAAGTCTTGCAAATGGATGACACTCATATTTCCTCCTTTGGGAGAAATCAGTACTTACATGTTTCCTTTGACACCTGCAATGGTGTAATGTTTGCCACACCTTTAACAGGGGAAAAAACCTCTCATGTTATACAGCACTGCCTAGAAGTGTGGAGTGCTGGGGCAAGGCCACAATTCTTAAAACGGATAATGGGGTAGCATATACTTCTACTAAATTTTAGCAATGTTGTCATCAAATGGATGTCACTCACTTGACTGGCCTTCCTTATAATACTCAAGGACAAGGCATTGTGGAATGTGCCCACCACACACTCAAGTCTTATCTTATAAAATAAAAAGGGGGAGTTGATGAGACTCTGCCCTCAGTGCCAAGAGTAGCAGTATCTATGTCACTCTTTACACTTAATTTTTTGAATCTTGACGAGCAGGGACGTTTTGCAGCTGAGCGACATAGTTCAGACCCTGATAGACCAAAAGAAATGGTCAAACGGAAGGATGTTTTAACTGGTCTCTGGAAAGGCCCGGATCCTATCTTAATCAGATCCCGGGGAGCTGTTTGTGTTTTTCCACAGAGTGAAGACAACCCATTTTGGCTGCCGGATTGACTCACCCGCAGGATATTCATCAAGGATGGTGCAAAAATGCTGACCTCCTGAGGACTTTTCCTGATCCTGACAATGCTGAACTTGTCTCAGGTTCCTAGTATAATGGGTGAACAGATATGTGCTATTCTCTCGACTTTCCCTAAACCAATGTCAGTTCGCCATGATACTATAGTTTTCCAAATTTTCCAAATTTCCAAAATTCTTTACTAATAATAAAACAGTGGATTTGCCATATTTACCCTATGATCCAACTCGTTATTATCATTAGGAGAAAATCACTCCTTACTAGAACAGGGTTTTTTATGTTTTCAAATTAATGGACAAGGACATTGTATCAACCTCCCAGCCTGAGCTTTAGGGAGGTTTAATGAGCACCAAGGAGGTTGGGTGAGCACAACCCAAGATAATTCTAATGTAGATATAACTTTACAAATCGGACCTTTTGGCAGGAGGCAATTTGGGTTAATGGTACATTTGTACCACCTAACTTTTCAGACAAAGAATGTCGCCACCAACCAAAAATAGCCCCTCATTGTGTCTTGGAAGATGAAGGTCTGATCCTGCCTTGGTCTGATTGTCGATCCTCCATCACTTGTTGGGCAGATCAGAGTAAAACTTTTTCCTTTTCTTCCAACATGACAGATGACCCAAAGAATGAATTTTTTATGAAAAAGAGATTTTTCATTCAGGACTTTAGAATGCATTCCTTTCACAAGTGGGTGCTTTGGGGAGTCAATGGCAATTGTACAGATTTCAATCCTTTGATTTTTATCCAGGGAGGAGCATTTGTAAAGGCTTCTTTTACTGGCATCTCAAGATTTGCTCAGCACTGGGGAATACATGATGCCTCCCAGGACTCTTATGGACATACTAATATCAGAGTAGAGATCACTGGGTTCAATAAAACTTTGGTAAACCAGATTATTTATACATCTCCCACAGTCTGTGTTTACCCCCCTTTCTTGTTTATATTCTTTCAAGTGATTCATTTGAAGTCTGTTCCAATGATTCTTGATGGATTTCTCAATGTTGGCATGTAACAATAAACACCCATGCCATGGTGCCACGGATCCCACTTTGGGTCCCTGTTCTGGTGGAAACACCCTCCACCTTGAAAGTAAATGGGAGAAATGCCCTAAAGATACATGAAGTACACACTAGATTAGTTGAAAAGTGGAAAATTAGCTGATAAGAGCAACTGTTGTTTGGGCAGTGGTGCTTTATGCCTTTATTCTCATCACTTGGTTGGCAGAGGCCAAGAATGTCTGAGTCTGAGACAAGCTTGGTATACAGAGTGATTTCCAAGACAGCCAGGTCTACACAGAGAAACCCTCTCTCAAAAAACAAACAAACAAACAAACAAACAAACAAACAAACAAACAAACAAACAAAAAGCACCTGTTCTATGAAGAGGACCGGGCACAATGCACCCACATAGTGGCTTACAATTTATGCACAGCTACAGTTTTAGAGAATCATTGCTCTCTTTTAGCTTCTGTAGGCTATAGAGGCATAAGTGAGAGAGAGAGGGCATGAGCAGACTAGCACAGAAGTGAGAGAGGGCATAGCACATAGGTGAGAGAGAGAGTTCCTGAGCACTCTAGCACATAAGGGAGAAAAAGGGGCTGGGCATCCAAGCACATAAGTGAGGGAGAGAGGGCCTGCACATCCTAGCACACTCTTGTAATCAAGCTCAGTACTAGGAAGGTGGAGGTGGGAGTTTACCAGGGATTGTAGTGAATCTGGATGTTCTCTTCTGATCTATTAGGACAGCATTGACTGTTCTGTTGTGGGATGTACATACAGAAAAAGTACACACATTTTAATTTTTATGCACATAAATAAATAACAAAAAATATTACAGTTGAAATTAGTAGTGCCATTTCCAGTACTTTCATGTTACACATTTGTTCATGTTTTTTCAAGTCTGCAAATGCTTATCAACCTAGAAACTGGAAATCATTTGTCTTAAAGATGGTAGCTCATTTCCACCTCCTGAGACCTCCCTTCTAATCAATGGTGCCTGGTACTCCATGACAGCATACACAGGGTATATTCAGCCAAAGGGTGAAATCCCTGGATGAGACCTGTTTTCTCCATCTGGCATCACAAAGGGTCCTCAGAGTATTACATGTGGGTCTCTCCTGATAACGTTTTATTTATTTGTTTGTTTGTTTGTTTGATTTTGTTTTGTTTTTTATTTTTGTTATTGTTTTGTTTTTTATTTGTTTTATTTTTGTTTTTTGTTTTTTTTTTGGTTTTTGTTTTTGTTTTGCTTTGTTTTTGTTTTGCTTTTTTTTGTTTTAGTCTTTGTTTTGCTTTGTTTTGTTTGTTTGTTTGTTTGTTTGTTTGTTTTTCCCATTGAGCAGACAAGCAAGGAAAGGTGCGGTTGTGAAGGAGTTCACTTCTGAATGACCTGGAAGAGATAACCAGCTCTGATCAGGGTTATTGGACTGTTAAAGGATGTGTGACTGGAGAGAAATCTCAGTCCCAAGAGGCCACTATGTGAGGAAAAACCTCCCGATCTGCCTTTTCCTACGGCTTCTGAGGGTTAAATGAAGGAGGAAGATCATATTTTTTTTTCTCTTTTTTTCCATTTTTTTTTTAACTAAGAAGACATTATAGTTTTTAAGAGAAGAATGGCTCTTAAGAAAATGATGGTGATTCCAAAGGAAGATTACTTATTACTTTTGGACTTTGATGATGAAGAAGATGACATAAATATTTCGGAGGAGTCTCTTTCTGAAGGTTACTGCATATTCAGTGTTGGGTATTAATTGTGTGTTGTGCAGTTCACTAGACTTTTACCTAGTCACCTGAAAAGGAAGAAGTCTTTTCTCAGAGATTTTATATAGTTCATTTGAAATTTTACCTATCTATCTATATCTATATATTCTTATACCCGAGTTTTAGCAACACATATAACTACTCTTGACATTGTAGTCACAATATGTTGATAAAAAATAACTTGTTATGATTTTGCCACCGGAAAATACCTGAACATTGTTCCAATAATATGTTTGCAAAACCTGAATTTATTTCAAGAACATTACAAATAATTTATTTCATTCCTTTTTTATTATTTCTTTTCTTTTTTTTCTTTTTTTTTTTTTTACATTTCAAATGTTATTCCCTTTTCTATTTTCCCCTCCAAAAATCCCAGTCCTCTCCCCTCTATCCCTGCTTTCCAACACACCTACTCCCAATTCCTGGCCCAGGCATTCCCAAAACTTGGTCATAGGAACTTTACAAGAACAAGTGTCTCTCCTCCCATTGATGACATACTAGTCCATCCTCTGCTACATATGCAGCTGTAGGCATAAGTCACAACTTATGTTTACTTTGATTGGAGATTTAATCTCAGGGAACTCTGGGAGTACTTGTTAGTTGTTTTTCCTCATAGAATGTTCCTTGTGTACTTTCTCTAGCTCCATAATTAGGGACCCTGTGCTCAGTCCAATGGATTTCTTTGAGCATCCACTTCTGTATTTGTCAGGAAATGGCAGATCGTGTCAGGAGACAACTATATCAGTCTCCTGACCCTAAGCTCTTGTTTGGCTCTTCAACAGAATCTGGGTTTGGTGGTTGTTTATGGTATGGATCACAGAATGAAGCAGTGTCTGGATTCCTTCAGTCTTAGTTCCAAACTTTTTCTCTGTAACTCTTTCCATGGATCTTTTGTTACCAATTCTAAGAAGGAACGACATATCCACACTTTGGTCTTCCTTCTTGTTGAGTTTCATGGGTTTTGCAAATTTTACCTTGTTTTTTTCTGAGCTTCAAGGATAACATCCACTTATCAGTGAGTATATATCATGTGCTTTCTTTTGTGATTGAGTTATCTCACTTAGGAACATATCATCCAGATCCATCCATTTGTCTAAGAATTTCATGAATTCATTGATTTTAATAGTAATGTAGTATTTCATTATGTAAATGTACTATATTTTCTGTATTCATTCCTCTGAAGACGGGCATCAGGTTTATTTTCAGCTTCTTGCTATTATAAATAAGGATGCTATGAACATAGTGATGCATGTATCCTTATTACAAGTTGGAATATCTTCTGGATATATGCCAAGGAGGACTATTGCTGGATCTTCAGTAGAACTATTACCACTTTTCTGAGGAAACCCCATCTGCTTTCCAGAATGGTAGTACCAACTTGCAATTCCACAAGCAATGGAGGAGTGTTCCTTCTTCACCACATACCCACCAGCAACTATTGTCATCTGAGTTTTAGATCTTAGCCATTCTGACTCTGTGAGGTAGAATCTTAGGGTTATTTTTACTTTCTGTTCCCTGATGATTAAGGATTTTGAACATTTATGAGGTGCTTCTCAGCCATTCAGTGTTTCTTAATTTGGAATTCTTTGTTTAGAACCATCCCCATTTTTTAAAATAATGTTATCTGATTTTCTGGAATCCAGCTTCTTGAGTTCTTTGTATATATTGAATATTAGTCCCTTATCTGATTTAGCATTGATAAAGACTTTTTCCCTGTTTTGTTCTAATGATAGTGCCCCTTGCCTTACAGAAGTTTTGCAATTTTTGAGGTCCCATTTGTCTATTTTTAATCTTATAATAACAGCCATTGCTGTTTTGTTCAGGAATATTCCCCATTTAACCTTGTCTTCGAGGCTCTTCCACACTTTCTCCTCTATAAGTTTCAGTGTCTCTGGTTTTATGTGCAGTTCCTTGATCCAATTAGACTTGAGCATTGTACAATGAGATGAGAACAAATCAATTTGCTTTCTTCAATATGCTAACTGCCAGTTGAGCGAGCACCATTTTTTGAAAATGCCATTTTCTTTCCACTGGGTGGTTTTATCTCCTTTGTAAAAGATCAAGTGACCTCATGAGTTTGGGTTCATTTCTCTGACTTCAGTTCTGTTCCATTTATCTACCTGTCTAACACTATTCCTGTACCATGAAGTTTTTATCATAATTGTTCTGTAGTACAGCTTGAGGTCAGGCATGGTGATTACAAAAGACATTCTTCTATTGTTGAGTATAGTTTTGGATATAGTAGGTTTTTTTTTTTTCAAGATGAATTTGCAAATTGCCCTTTCTAACTCAGTGAAGAAATGAGTTGGAGTTTTGATGGTGATTGCAATGCATATCAGATTGCTTTTTGAAAGATAGCCATTTTTACTATATTAATCCTGCCAAATCATTAGCATGGGAGATTTTACCATCTTCAGAGATCTTCTTTGACTTCTTTCTTGAAGAAACTTGAAGTGTTTATCATACATATATTTCACTTTCTCAGAGTCACACCAAGGAATTTTATATTATTTGTGACTACTATGAAGCATGTTTTTCCCTAATTTCTTTCTCATACTATTTGTCTTTTCTGCAGAGAAATTCCACTGTTATGTTCAAATTAATTCTAAATTCAGCTCCTAAGCTGAAAATGTGTATCAGGATTAGCTTTTCTCTGTTGTAATTTTTGGGTTCATAGATACATGCTATCATATCTTCTGGAAATAGAGAAATTTTGATTTCTTCCTTTCCAATTTGTATTCATCTGTTTTCGGTTTTTGGTTTTTTGTTTTTTTTTTATTTTTTAATGTGTGTAATTGCTCTGGCTAGTATTTCAAGTACTCTATTGAATAGGTAGGGAGAAAGTGGGCAGCCTTGTCCAGTCCCAGATTTTAGTGGGACTCCTTCTGGTTTCTGACCATTTAGATTAAAGTTAAATCCTGGGCTTTCTTTTCTTTTCTTTTCTTTTCTTTTCTTTTCTTTTCTTTTCTTTTCTTTTCTTTTCTTTTCTTCTTCTTCTTCTTCTTTTTTTTTTTTTTTTTTTTTTTAGGTGTATGCCTTGAATTCTTGGTCTTTTCTGGACTTATTATGAATGGGCATTGTATTTATCCAACTATTTGCTATGCATCTAATCGAATAATCATGTGGTTTTTGTAGTTGAGTTTTTTTTGTTTTTGTTTTTGTTTTCTTTTTTTTTTCTATAATGGATTTAATTGATGGTTTTCGATATTAAACTCTCCCTGAATCATAAGAAGGAGGCCAACTAGGTCATGATGGATTATCCTTTTGATGTATTCTCGGACTCGTTTTGAAAGGATTTTATTTAGTATTTTTGCATCGATATTCATAATGGAAATTGTAATAAAGTTTCCTTTCTTCATTAGGTTTTGTATAGTTGTAATCTTGCTTCATAGAACATATTAAATAGTGTTCCTTCTCTTTTAATTTTGCATAATAGTTTGAGGAGTATTGGTATTAGGTCTCCATGAATATCTGATAGAATTCTGAACTAAACCCATCAGACCCTGGGCTTATTTTTGGTTGGGAGACTATTAACGATTGCTTCTAATTCTTTAGGGGTGTTATGACCCACACTACAGTCTTGCCAGAAAGAATGCCCACAGGACACTCGGATCCTTCTGCAGTAAAGCTTTAAGGCATCTCGAGAGATAGATGATCAGCTTCAGGACAGGAGACCCAGAGAGCAGAAAACCCCTCCCTTATATAGGCTTTGAAGTACAGTTAGAAGTATGGTTGGAGACCTGCACCACCGGAATTTTCTGCCCACCATCAGCCTGATGACGCCATTGGAGAGACAGGGATCAGGTAATGGAAAGATATCCCGATGCCTGTGCACACTCACCACGAGCAATAGTGACAATGGTGTTGTGAGCACCATCTTGTAATGGTGGCCGTGAGGACGGCTCCTCACATCTCACCCTTTTCTTTTATGTTAGAAGCAACAGGCCACACAGTATGGAGAGTGGAGATAGAGGTCAAATTCCCACTGTGCAAGCATAGGGGCCTTACACAAAACCTCCTTCCAGGCTCGTCACCCAAAGGGGTCTTGGTCAGCTCCCCTGTCGTTTTTCCTGGGGGGAAGGACACTAGGACACTCAACCTTCTTGAAAGATGACATATCTCCCAGAAAGAAGCTCAAATTACACCACAACGCCATTCCAGTGCAGTGCTTAGCCACAAAACTCACCTGGGTTGTTAAAGCACACCCGCTCCAACCCATGCAGCAAGACTCGCCTCAGGGTTTTGTGGAGCTGGATATCCAGCAACCTTATTGCTTGAGCATCATCAATATTCATATATCGGGGGAAACACCCTGCTCCAAAACAACAAGTGCCTGGGTTACTACCATCCTGTCCCTCCTTGTTTGGGATTTAAGTTTGCAGATCATCCATAGTAGGAGCAGTACTCCACTGTACACAGCCACTCCAAACAAACCACCCCCACCCATTGCTTGAAGTAGGAGAATGCTGCAGAAATTCAGGTAGAAAACCCTTCCATCAATGACAGGTCAAGACATGTCGAATCAACTTATAAGATGGTGATCCTCAGCTCCCGGAGTGTCTGTTCAAATTCTATGGTCCAATTCTGTAACAAATAACAAGACAAAGCCTTTTACAGGTTAGCTGCTCTTGTAAAATTCTGAAATTGTAGTAAGGTGATACAGACGCTAGGCAGCTTATGTTTGCAACCCAGCTGAGGCATTTGCCAAAGAATATACACCTGCTCTTGGACCAGATCGATCCGTTGGTTTACCAACATGAGGCCTCTCTGTATCTGGGAGTTGGCCATTGCCTGGCTGTTCAGGGCCAATGTCACTCTTGCCTAAAGGTCATTTTATAGTTTGCATTGTCTGAACCGTAGCAGACAAGGCCAGGGTCGAAACAGTGACAGAGGCAGCTACTGCTGCTGTTGCTACCAAGCCAACTATAATAGCAGAGATTCCAAAATCTCTCTTTTCTCTAAATAAGCTTAAATTCTAGATGCTTCCACAGGAACTGGAAAAAATCTAGGCACATGAGTAACCAAAGCAAAGCAATACTTAGTAGCATCCCAACACAGGGTATAGAAACTTTCATTAAGCAAGCAATCTAATTCTAATTGATTATTATTTAAACTTTTATTACTTACAACCCACAGAAAGGGGGTCAAACACAAACCGGGGTGACAGTATAATTCACCCTTTTAAATGATTTATATTTAGTATTAGAGGAGGACCAATCGAAAGACCCCAAACCAGCACTCAAAGTGCCCTACCACTCAAAACCCATTTGGACCTTTTCACTATATCCACCTCCAATCGTTGCCATAGGTGAAAGATCGGTACAGCTCTCATTAACCCCACAAAGTAACCATTGATCAAAAGGGTTAGCATCTGCCCGATCAGAATCCATGAAGTTAAAATCATGTCCAGCAAGGATTTCATTAATCTCTACACTTACATGTGGGGAAAAGGAAAAAAAATCCTTCAACCACCCAAAAGGTTTTTCTGGCCTGGCACCCAGTCCAAGGAAGCATGGAGTCCTCCGAGGATCTTCCTTTACAAAAGGGTGCCGTTCTGGGTTGCTGGGGCAGTGCTTTCCTGGATTTATGACTAGGCCTCCAGCCTTGAATTATCAAGGCATTGGCTATTATTTCAGAGTGGGTTCCCCAAGCAGCTGCTTTCAACCAGGCCACCGATTGATTTTATAAGGATATACACTGGCGTTGGTCTTTCAAGTCAGAGATCATTACAAAGCACAGGCTTCCTTTGAGGGAGTAGTTCTGTTTTCCATCAGAACCTGAATTTGTCCATCTAATGGTAAAAAGGCAAGTCCCAGCTCCCTATCAGTAGTAAAGAAATGTGGAAAAACTTGTGCACTGTGCATGACAGGCATGAACAGAATGTTAGACATAGTACCCCAACACAATTCCCCCGATATACTAGGAACCATGATCTCTAGTAGAAGGGTCATTATCCATCGTTGTTTCCAGAATTCCCTCTTTTGTCCACATCTTCTGAAGGGGAGATCCTTCAGATGAGGCATTCTGGAACCCAAAGAGGATTGTCTTCTTCCTGTGGAAAGACACAAATAACTCCTTTGGATCTTATTAAAATAGGATGCAGGCCTCTACATTTTCCAGTTAAGACAACTTTCCATTTGATAATTTCTCTAGATCTGTTTGGTTCTGAACAGTGACGATCAGTTGCAGTGTGGCCTTGCTCATCAATATTCAAAAAATTAAGAGTAAAGAGTACCATGGAGATGTCCACTCTCAGTGTTAAGGGTAAGAGCCTCATCGACTCACCCTTTCTTTCTGATAAGGTAAGTTTTAACAGTGTGGTGGGCACGTTCCACAATGCCTTGTCCCTGTATGGCAAACCAGTTAAATAAGTTACATTCCTCTGTAGACAGAATTGTTGAAAATTTTGAGAGGTGTAGGCCAGTCCATTATCGGTTCTAAGAAATTTGGCTTGTCCCCAAGCTTCAAGGCAATGTTGAATTACATGTGTGGCTTTTTCTTAGTAGAGGGATCAGTTTTACTGCCCTCTTTTCTCTCTCCCCTTCCTTCTGAATCCCTGGGAGGGCCCTTTTTCTTAGACATGTCTTTCTTTTTTCAAGCTCCCATTCTCTCATTCTGTTAGGTTTCTGACATACTGTCCTGAACCTCTTCTAGTATTCCCTGTCCCTCCACATTGGCTGTTTGGCAGGTTTCATCCTCTAGACAGTTTTATATTAGCTTGCAAATGCCTTGGTGCCCAGGCGTAAGTCTCCCTCTTTATGCTTAAGGTCAAGGTCACTTCCTAGCTTACTACATAAGGCTACAGTTAGAGACCCTGAACAAGAATACCAGGGAGAAATGCGATCCACTTCCTTAACAAAGTTCTGCAGCGTACTGGAGGCAACCTGCCTGTAATGCAGTGATCACTGACTTTGAGGAGGCCATGATAGAGTGAGTCTCTGCTCTTGATCTACACCCCATTTATAGTACTCCTTAAGCAAAGCGAAAGTAAACACAGTGCTCTGCTCCCTTATCTACGGAAGGCTTAGAAGATACCTCAGTGTTGCCACTTATCTACGTCGGACTGACAACACCTCATTTTTCAGCACCAGCCTCGATGGACAGAATAAGAAACAGAATGAGGGCCAGGGCAACCAAGACTAGAGCTTCTACTGCCCCTTCCTAGGGTGCATCTAGATTAAGACCGAAATCAATAGGGATAAGAGGGTCACGATGAGACATACCACTCCAAACTTACCTTTTCCCTGCAGTTCTGAATCCACCCGATTTCCAGGGGTTTTCCTCAATGCCAGCGATGTTGATCCTGGTTTTATGGCACCGGATGACCTGCGCTACCATCTCGCCAGCAAGAACACATGCAGGACACTCAGATCTTTCTGCAGTAAAGCTTTAATACATCTCCAGAGATAGATGAACAGCTTCAAGACAGGAGATCCAGAGAGCAGAAAACCCCTCCCTTATATAGGTTTCAAAGTATGGTTAGAAATACGGTTGGAGACGTGAATCACCGGAATTGTCTGCCCACCATCAGCCTGATGATGCCATTGGAGAGGCAGGGCTCAGGTAATGGAAAGATACCCTGACGCCTGAGCGTACTCACCATGAGCAATGGTGACAATGGTGTTGTCAGCGCCATCTTGTATTGGTGACCATGAGGGCGGCTACTCACAGTGGTAGAAGTAATTACAGGGTTTCTCTGATCCTGATTTGAATTTGGTACCTGATATCTGTCTAAATAAGTGTCCATTTTATCCAGATTTTCAAGTTTTGTTGAGTACAGCCTTGAATAGTAGGATCTGATGATATTTAAAATTTACTAAATTTCTGGTGTTATTTCTCCCTTTTCATTTCTGATTTTGCTAAATTGGATACTGTTCTTGTGTTCTGTATTTAGTCTGTCTAATGGTTTATCTATCTTGTTGATTTTCTCAAAGAACAAGCTCCCAGTTTGTTTGATTATTTTTGTATTGTTCCTTTGTTTCCACTTGGATGATTTTAGCACTGAGTTTGATTATTTCCTGACTTCAACTCCTTTTGGGTGAATTTGCTTCCTTTTGTTCTATAGTGTTAAGGTGTGATGTCAACCTACTCCTATATCCTCTCTCCGGTTTTTTTAGAGGCATTCAGAGAGAGCTATGAGTGTCCCTCTTAGGGCTATTTTCATTGTGTTCCATAACTTGCAGTATGTTGTTGTTACATTTTCATTAAACTCTAAAAAGTCTTTAATTTAGTTCTATATTTCTTCCTTGACTGTTTTGTCACTGACTAGATTGTTGTACACATTCCACGTGTATGTGGGTTTTCAATTATTTATATTATTTTTGAAGTTAGTCTGTGGTGATCTGATAGGAAGCAGGAAATTATTTCAATAATTTTATATCTGTGAGGCATGTGGTGTGACTGAGTGTATGGTCAATTTTGGAGAAGGCATCGTGAAGTCCTGAGAAGAAGGGACATTCGTTTGTTTTAGGATAAAATGTTCTATAGATATCAACTAAACGTATTTGCTTCATAAATTCTACAAGTTTCACCGTGTATCTTTTTAGTTTTAGTTTCCAGGATCTGTCCATTAATGAAGGAGGGGTGTTGAAGTCTTCCAATATTATTGTGTGAGGTACAATGTGAGTTTTGAGCTTTACTAAAGTTTCTTTTATGAATGTGGATGTCATTGCATTTGGAGTATAAATGTTTAGATTTGGGAGTCCATCTTGGTAAATATTAACTTTAATGAATATGACGTTTCCCGCCTTGCCTATTTTAATAACTTTTGGTTGAAAGTCAATTTTATTTGATATTAGAATGGCTGCTCCACCTTATTTCTTCGGATCATTTGCTTGGAAAGTTCTTTTCCAGCCTTTTAGTCTGAGGTAATGTCTGACTTTGTCCTTGGTGTTTGTTTTTGGTATGCTGAATATTGCTTACACATCCATTTTTTTATTCTATGCCTTTTTACTGGTGAACTGAGTCCACTGATATTAAGAGATACTAAGAAAAGTCCTTGTTGCTTCCTGTTATTTTTGTTATTAGAGTTGGAATTTTGTTCATGTAGCTATCTTCTTTTAGGTTTCCTTCAACTTTAATTTCTTCTTTTTTCTTGAGTGTAATTTCCCTCTTTATATTGAAATTGTCCCTTTATTATCGTTTGATGTGCTGGATGCATTGGAAGATATTGTGTAAATATTGTTTTGTCACAGAATACCTTGTTTTCCCAAGCTATGTTAAAAGAGTTTTGCTTCATATAGTAGTCTTGGCTGGCATTTCTGCTCTCTTACATTCTGTATGACATCTGCCCTAGATTTTCTCCTTTCATAGTCACAGGGGAGAAGTTATGTGTAATCCTGATAGATCTTGCTTTATATATTACTTGACCATTTTCCCTTACTGCTTTTAATATTCTTTCTTTGTTTTGTGCATTTGGTGTTTTGACTATTATATGATGGCAGAAATTATTTTTTTTCCGGTCCAAATAATTTGGCGTTCTGTAGTCTCCTTGTTTATTCATGAGCATATCTTTCTTTAAGTTAGGGAATTTTTTTCTATAATATTGGTAAAAATATTCAATAGCCCTAATTTGGAAACCTTACTTCTCATCTATACCTATGCCGGATTTCATGTAAGTAATTATGTCATTTCTAAAAGCTGTTTCAAAAATTCACCTGGGCAGTATTTCCTGAGAAATTCAAATCATTAATACTTTATCCCCTTTTACTAATATAGCATATTATGTTTCCATTTTTTTTTTGTCTATATAGTACAGAGCCCATCATTTGACAAAGATGAGAATATATCACCTCAGGTAGAAACAGATGAAGATACGGTGTAATATTTTCATTTTTTCCCATTTTGATAGAGTACTTCAACAGTAGTGTTTGTGAAACCTTAACTGGAGAAGTAGATTCAGGAAAAAGAGCAATTCAGGGTCAGATGCTCTTATATGTGTAGTTCAAGACCAGATTGTGGTCCTTTAGACCTTGTGATCACAAAAATATAGCAACTAGTACAATACAACCACCTGCATGAGATGTTCCCAGATATACACACAAAGAAAAGGAGAACCATTATAAAAATAAGAGAAGGACCATTTACGAAGAAGAAGGATCTCAGCAATGGTAGTACAGTTATGAAGAAGTGCTGTGAGGTGTAAATGTATGAATTGTTTAAAGTAAATATTACAAGTTTTTTTTGGAATTTTACCATGTATTGTATATGGATATGACATTTGATTCAAACCAAATATTATATATTTATTAAAAATAATTAAAATAATTTTCTGTGTAAAGTTTTGTGTGTGGTAGAAAAAATGTCCTATGGTGAGACTCCAACTTAAAGTGTATCTCGCAGGAAGGTAAATCCCCTAGACGTTCCCCAAGCTTGTTTTCCCTGATCTCTGAAAATACAGCTAGGAAGAAGCTCTTTGTTCTCTATAGCCAGCAAAAAGGCTTTTTGTTTCTATACTTTTCATCCAGAGATGCCTGCCTTCCTGTGCCAAGGACAAGGTGATAAAAATTTAGAAAGGACTCACGCCCCACTCCTGCCTTGTAAATTTCAACAAGAACACCAGGAAGAGAGGAACTCCCTAACAAACATTTCCCAACTCCTCCCAACTCCTCCCAATTCCTCAGCTCACTGTTAAAAGCCCCTTACTGTCACAGCTCGGTGTCAAACTCCCCTGCCCTGCTAGGCAGAGTGACTTTGTCCTCAGCCAGCTAATAGTAAAAACTCTTGCAGTTTGCGTCAGTTGTGGTTTTCTCTTGGGTCATTGGGGTGCTGGCCAGCTCATTCCAGGACTTGAGAGGAGGCCCAGCTTCTGAGGTCTTACATTTGGGGGCTTCTCCACCATGATTTGTGGCCTACCCCAATTCTCAGAGACCCTGCTTGGAGGTAGGATTCTATCTTTGTCTGTATCTTTGTCTCTATCTTTTTCTATAACTTTCCTCTATCTTTGTCTCTATCTTTTTGTGCCAGCTCTGTTTGAATTCACTATTCTCCGTTTGCAGTTGTAAATGCTCGTGAGAGTAACGAACTCCCTTTTTCAGATGGAAAAGGGTTACTGACAGACATGTCAGGAGAAACCGGCTGCCACCCTTTGGGACATCCCAGGAGTTCTGAGGGAGTTCCAGGGATACCTGGAGATCTCCTATCAGTGTGCCAAGTGAGAGTGTGCTCACTCGGCTGTCTGTTTCTGTTACTGGGTGCCAAGTGAGTGTGTGATCTCTCGGCCATCTTATTGGGGCCTGGTCTTGGTTATTGTAATCTTTTTTGTGTATATATTTTTTTCCCTGTATGTGACTCTGATGATGGGACCGACTATTAACATGCCCCTTGGACTGACCCTTGATCACTCGACTGAAATTAAGACTAACACTCACATTCTCTCTGTGTATGTCTGAAATAGATTTTAGAGAACTTTCTGATCTACAGAATGGCCATCTTTGATGATAGTTGGCCACTAGAGGGCACTCTTTGTTTGGTTCTGTTTTCAGCTCTTAAAGTTGTTTTACAGAGGGGACCAGGGTCTCAGCCAGATTACGTGCCCTACATTCTCATCTAGAAAAATTTAGCACAGGATCCCCCCTCTCCCATCCTGTTTAAAGCCTTGGGTTAAAAAGAATAATCCAGGCTCCCCAGTCCTGGCCCTCTGCCACCCAGAGGTGAAAAAAAAGTTAAAACTGGCACAGGTTGAACTGCAGCCCTCGGTTTCTCCCAAGATCTATCCAGAGTTAGAAGAACCTCAAAAATGGCATAGCACCCCACCCCCATATTCCCTACTGGTCCCCTCCAAGAACTCTCAACAGGGTGCCACTAGATATTTGGGGAGGGACCAGTTGCTAAAGCCCAAGGCCAGCGAGCTCGAAGCCCAGAGTGACCAGATTCAACCATTGCACTGCCTTTATGTACTTATGACCCTCTTCCAGCAGGCCCCAGACAACTGCTGACCCTTCAGTAATGGCCCTTTTCCTCCTCTGAACTCTATAACTGGAAGGCAAATCACACCTCACTTCTTTGAAAACCCCTCTAGCCTCCTAATCTAATGGAATCTCTCATATTCTCTCTTCAGCCTACTTGGGATGACTGTCAGCAGCTACAGATTCTTTCACCACAGAAGAGAATGAGAGGATTCTGAGAGGAAAGAAAGAGCATGCTGGGGGCCAATTGACTACCCATAAAACTTCTAAATGAAATGGATGCAGCCTTCCCTCTGACATGTCCTGACAGGACTGACCATATGGAGCAATTTACAATTTTCTGCTGGGCTCTGATAATAGGACTGAAAGGAGCTGGCAGGTGCCCCACCAATTTGGCCAAGGTAAGAGAGATCCTACAAGAGAAAAAGGAGCCCCCAGCAGTGTTTTTAGAATACCTCTGAAAGGTATAGAGGTGTTACACTACCTTTGACCCTACTTCGGCGTGCCAGCATGTGACAGGTGTCATGGCTTCCATTGGGCAGTATCCTTCTGACATTAGGAAAGGGTTACAGCGTCTAGAGAGTCCGAAAAATTTATCTTTACAACATCTGTTTAAGGAGTCAGAGAAAGTGTACCATAAGAGAGAGAGTGACAAGCCAGCACCAGGGTATATTGTGCTCTGAGTCTGCAGACACGCTTAACGTCCCCAAAAGACCCTCAATAGGATCATAAGAACTCTGGTGAATGGAACACAACCTCTGCTCCAATCCAATCTCACAGGATCTGAGACTGCATTAATTAGGGAAGCAGAAAAACTGGTCTGACAATGGTCACAAGTCCCTCTGGTCTGTGCCAGCACCTGGGCAACTTGTTGGACGGAGTCTGAGGACAGCCCCAAGGTCCTCACAGAAACATCCACGAGATCTTAAGACCTTTGTGAAACGAAAACCACTTCTGCTCCAATCCTATCATGCAGGACCTGAGACTGCATTCATTAGGGAAGCAGATAAACCGGCCTGACAAGGGTCACAAGTCCCTTCCAATCCATTACAGCACCGGGCACCTTGGGGGCAGAGTCTGTGGACACCCCAAAGGTCCCCACAGGACTCTCCATGGGATCTTAGTACCTCTATGAGTGGATTACAACATCTACCAGGAGAAAGGTTCGAACACCAGATATCTGGGACCCTTCTCTGCAAGAGGAGATCTTGCCTGCAGAGAGTACTCTGAACACTGAAACTCAGGAGAAAACTAGTCTCCGAGGTCTGCTGATAGAGGCTAACATAATCACCTGACCATTGTTATGGCAACTATTAGAAAACAAAGCATTTAATTGGAGGCTTTGTTACATTTTCAGAAGATTGGTCAATCATCACGTGAGGTACCCCATCTCTGGAGCAATAGAGAACTATTGATCCTTAGGCAAAAAGAGAGATTCCGCCATTGTATTGGCTTCTTGAAAACTCAAACTCATCCTTGTTGACACACCTATCCTCCAATGAAGCCACACCTTCTCGTATTCCTTCAAAACTTTAAACTCACTGCCACTTCCTGGTAATGAAATATTCATATATATGTGTCTATAGGGGATTTATTATTCAAACCACCACTTTTCCCATGGCTCGATCAGCTATTTTTTTTAAATATAACCTAAAGGGCTCCCATTTATTAAGGACTACTTATGAGCTTAGCCACAGTGATGGGCCCTCCCACATCAATCATTAGACTAGAAAATAACCCATAGAATTACCTAATGACTAAGTGATTGGAGACAGATGTTCAATTGTTCTCTCTTCTCAGGTAACTGTAGATTGTCAAGATTGGGAAAAAAAATAATGTTCCATCACAGTAATGTTTAACTTACTCCATAACCTACACAAACATTACTCAACACCATCTATTGCATTCTGCCCCTGCATAGACACTTTCCATGTATGGCATAAGTGAAGGGTGACTACCTCCATCAGCAAGGATACTCAATAATATGTGCCATGAACTGAATATTTCCTATAGCCTCACAACCCCCACATTCTACTGTGTGTTACACTTATTGGGGGACTTGCTAATCTGTCCAATATCCTGCCACCAAAGCTATGACAAAAAAAAATCCTCATCAGGAAATCCAATGAATTTTACCTGATTTCTTTCTCCTGAGGCAACTGAGAGTTATCCCTTAATGCTTATATTAGTGTCTGATTCATCTGTAATAAACCCACTACTATTAACAGCTACATCACAGGAGGTATGACAAATACCATCTCCCATGAGTTGGCCAAGCCTTTTCAGCAGCTTTTTTGAAGTATCCTTTCTATACTAAAAAATCCATTGATTCCTTTATTTTTAAGTGTGTAATTTAATGATTTTAACACATTTTCACCTCCGTTCCATTTTCCCATCATTTTCTGCTACTTCATATGATATTGCAATCTATTAAAATATAGTAATGAATACAGTGAAAGGACCAGTATGTGAAGCAGCAAATTTCTTTATTTCTCAGACAACAGATACACTGCCAGAATCTTCCAGGTACAACTGCTTGGTAACTTTGTGTCTAATGTTAGCATGATTCTTCCAGAAAAAAGCTTAAAGAATTAAACCATGGTTACTCTGGACCAGACAAGTCAGTATCACTAGTGAAAAACATTCATGTAAATCATTTTCATTACTGTTACAATGTGCCTTAGCAGCAATGAAAACAGGTCCATGGTCACAAGAGTATGAAAGAGGCATCAAGGAGAACAGTTGTCCAACTTATTAGCAGCCAGTAAGCATCAACACAGGAAGCGACCAAAGACAATAAATACCTTCCAAGACATGTTCCCAATGACCATGTTCCTTTACAAGTGCCTCACCCCTTCCATGCACACCCATCAATCAATTAACTCATTGATTAAAGCCCTCAGGGTCCAATCACTTTTCAGATTGTGTATATTGTTCTACCTTTGAACATTGTACTTCGGAACAAAATCTTCATCAAAGACCCACGACTGACATTGCAAACCCATTTCACCACAGAATTCTTTATGTTACAAAATGTGATGGAATGTATCTGTCTCTTTAAGGGTATCTCTGTCTAGAAGTTACAAAAGCAGAACGTCCAGGCCAACAGAATCATCAACTCCATGAGCTTTTTTTTTTTTTTTTTTTTTTTAATATGAGTTCAAGAAGAAGGAAAATGCAATGCAAGTTAATGGTCTTGATCCCCTATCCATCCAGCTTAAAGCCATAGGGTGGACCCAGAAGTTTAGGTCAAAAGTGTAAATTTCACCTATACTACAAACAACTGTGATGATTTCTAGCCATCTCCAGTTTCAGTGTGGTATTTAGTCCCACCATCTACATCAAGGCATATTGCCTAATGTGAAATAATGCCAGCCGTTTATTGCAAAAACCACTATGTGTTGACTTGGATGTAAAAGGAGACATCTATAATATAGACACACTTGTACACACACACATACTCACAGAAAGAGGCAAGAAGTAGAGGAGCTGAGTCTTAGGATCATGTGAATCATGAAGGATTTGTTTTACATTACCTACAAGAAGGATCCAGCTCTCTATGCTTATCAGCTCCTGGATGACTACAAGGAAGGTAACCTCCACATGATTCCAGACACTCCTCCGGCTGAGGAGAGATCAGGAGATGACAGTGATGTGTTGATAGGTAACTGGATGCAGTACACCAGAAAAGATGGTTCCAAAAAGTTCGGAAAGGTTGTTTACCAATTTCTAGCCAATCCTTCCATGTACTTTATCAAGTTTCATGGTGACATCCATATCTATGTCTATACTATGGTGCCAAAGATTCTTGAAGTTGAAAAATCATAAAGTAAAGAAACGTAAACATATAGGACTGGAAGAAAAAAAAAAGTTTTTTTTTTTTTTACTGTGTTAGCTACATAAGGGTCTTTGACAATCCCAGTATCTTTGCCAATAAAATGTGTTTTGTTCTAAAAATGTAAATGTGTGACATGACATGCTGTAAGTGAACAATTTGCTGGAAGAGATGGCCTACAGTGGAAGGAACATCAAATGAAGATGAAAGTTTCATTTCAGGTGGTGAACAGTACATACACCTAAAATCATACATGCTAAAAGGAACAGCTTCTCTGGTCTGCATGCAGAATAAGGAATTGGAGATGGAACTTGGAGGAGCAGGGATGGCAGAAAAAGATGGATGTTTAGGAAGTAGGGGAGAAGGACAGGAAATAGTTAGAACCTCTGATGTGAAGACTGAAGGAGAAACAAAAATTTGGGGAAAGTGGGAGATTTAAAAGAAATGTGGCCTTGTTGCACAAGGTGAAACCCAGAAAACTGATTGAAATAGACTCAGAAATCAGAGAAAATCAGGTTTTCTTTGAATAATGACACTTAAAGAAACCTGTCTCACATTTTAAGATTTATTATCTTTACTTATGTGGGTGGGGATATGGCATGTGCTTTTGAGTACAGGTGAACACAGAGACATGCGTTGTCAGGTCCTCTGGAGCTGCCATTAAAGGTGATTATTTGCCATTGGATATGAAATCAAGAAACCAAATCCATTTTTCTTGTGGTGCAAAAGTGCTTGTTACCATTGATTCATCTCTCTAATCCCACAAAGATATCTTTTTTAAGAAATCCAAAAATCACATGCATAAAACAGACCAGATTCAAGATAAGAAAGTTCTAATTGATGGTGACCATTAAAAGTAATAAGGGACACACAAGGAGTAGAGGACACTGAGTGACAAATGAATTCTAAGTTGGAGTTCTCAAAAAGTTAAGCTGGAGACACAGGAAGAAGAGAAATTTTAAGGAAACAGTCAAAATTGGGCCATATCCACATTGGCTTCTTTGTTTTCTTAACAAATAGCCAGCCTGTCATTACAGATGGGTGTGTTTGTGTGTGTGTGTGTGTGTGTGTGTGTGTGTGTGTGTGTGTGTGTGTGTGTGTGTTTGTGAGTGTGCGTGTGTGTCCATTTTTACACAGGCAATCTAGACTAGTGAATGTTTATATTTATGAGACTCCCTAAATCATCACAGAAACCTTGATTTTGTGTAATCAGTTCCAAAAGTAAAGTAAAACAGAAAATGAATATGCTGTGAGATAATTTTGGGTTGGAATGGATCCTGAGTTCCTTTCGTGAGCACTCTTTCCCTGTGATGAATCCTGTGATCTTTTGCAGGTCTCCAATGAGATCCTCAGATAACCATAAAAAGCCCCACAGTGGCCTGTTCCACCTAGCTCTCCTCTAAACACATGACCCCCTACATACCTATGTATAACTTCAGCCTGTCTATAGCCTGGAAATTCTAGTCTTTTACTTATATGTGACCTCATTCTCAGAAAACACTGAAGGTGTAACCAATGCATATATGCTGACCTCTTTTCTACGCCAGTTGTCATGGGTTTCAAATGTTATGAGTTTGCCCACTTTGTGGGTCACTTCCTGAGGAGCCCATGTACTTCATGGATGTCTGCCTGGGTTCCATCTATACTCTGAGAGGTTTTTTTTTTTTTTTTTTTTTTTTTTTCTTTTTTGAGGCAAGAATGCCATGGACTCAGTCATTACAATTTTCCTCTCTAGAATAAGTTTGTATGCTTCAACATTTGAAAATAATCTCTATTGTTGATTAATTTTAATATCTGGGAGAGTTTCTGCAGTAACTGATTCTCTTAGGGATTAGTTGCTGTGAAAAGACACCATGTCAAAGGCCACTCATAAGAGACAACATTTCATTAGGGCTTTTCTACGTTTCATTACACGTTCAGAGATTTACTCCACAATCATCAAGGCAGAAAATATGGCTGTGTCTATGCAGACATGGTGGTGGAGAGGAAGTTTAGAATTATGCATCTTCATCCAAATGCTTCCAGGAAAAACTATGTATTCTGTATGCAGGGAGGGTCTCTTCCACACTGGTAGAGCTTTAAAGCCCCAAAATGATATGCTTCCTCCAGCAAGGCCAGACCTATTCCTACAAGGCCACACCTCCTCATAGACATAATACATTTAGAATGCCACACTGGTTTCATAGCAATTGACAAGATCTAGCTTCTTCAAAGAGGAGGAGCCTCAGTTGAGAAGATGCCTCCACAAGATCCAGCTGTTAGGAAATTTCATAATTGGTGGGAGAGCACCCACTCCTTTGTGGGTGTTGACATCCTTGTATTAGTAGTCCTGGGTTCTTTAAGAAAGCAAGCTAAGCAAGACTAGAGGAGCAAGACAATAAGCATCACCACACCATAGCCTCTGAATAAGCTCCTGGCTCCAGGATCCTTTGTTGTTTCAGTTTCTGTCCCAACTTCTTTGATAATTAACAACAATTTGGAAGTATAAGCTGAATAAAACCTTTGCTATGGAATTTGCTCTTTGGACATGGTGGATCCTTACAACAATAAACATAGTAAGACTTTCATCGGAAAAATGTCTAACAGTGCCAAGGCCACTTATCTTAAAACCACAAATAATAGTGTGTAGACATTTTATTTTTATTTAAAGGTAAGATATACTCGTGTACCTACCTGAGATGTAAATGTTCTAGTTTGCTTCTTTCTCACTATGTAGAATACTACAATCAAAAATAATTTGGAAATAGAAGGGTTATAATCTATCACCGAGGAAGAATAAACAGGAAGTTGTATCAGTAACAGCAAAAAACTGCTTATTGGCTTGCCACTGTCTTAGTCACTCTTTTATTGATGTGAAGAGATACCATGGATAAGGCAACTATTAGAAAACAAAACATTTAACTAGAGGCTTGCTTACATATTCAGAAGTTTGGTCATTCACCAAGGGAGGGATCCCATCACTGGAGCAATAGAGAACTATTGATCCTTAAGCAAAGAGAGAGATTCTGCCATTGCTTTGGCTTCTTGAAAACTCAAACCCATCCTTGTTGACACACCCACATCCTCCAATGAAGCCTCACCTTCTCTTATTCCTTCTAATCTTTAAACTCACTGCCACTTCCCAGTGACTAAGTATTCATATATATGTGTCTATAGAGAACTTTCTTATTCAAACTACCAATTTTCTATGGCTTGATCAGCTTTTATTATTTTAGTACAGTCTAAAAGGCTCCCAATTAAAATGACTACGGTTGAGCTTAGCCACATTGGTGGGCCCTCCCACATCAATCATTACCCAAGAAAATATCCTATAGACTTACCTAATAACCAAGTGAATAGAGACAGATCTTCAATTGCTCTCTCTTCTCAGGTATCCGTTGATTGTCAAGATTGGGAAAAAATAAAGTCCCATTACAGGAATATTTTACTGACTCCACAACCTACCCAAACATTACTGAACAGCATTTCCTCCTCTCTGCCCCTTCATTGACCCACTTCCATGCATGGCATAAGTGAAGGATAACTTCTTTCATCAGCATGGATACTCAATAATAGGTGAAATGATGTGAATATGTCCTATAGCCACACAACCCCCCACATTCTACTGTGTGTTACACTTACTGGGGTACAACTCAATCTGTCCAATTTCCTGCCAACTCAGCTATGAGAAAAAAAAATCTCCTCATCAATAGATCCAATGAATTTTACCTGATTTCTTTCTCCTGGGGCAACTCAGTGTTATCCCTTCATGCATATATTGGTGTCTTATTCATCTGTAATAAAACCACTACTATTAATAAATACATCACAGGAGATATGACAAATACCAACTCCCATGAGCAGCTGCACAGTTGGCCAAGCCTTTTCAGTGCTTTTTTGAAGTTTCCTTTGTATACTAAAAAGTCAATTGATTTCTTTAAGTGTATAATTTAATGATTCTAACACATTTTCACCTTCATTCCATTTTCCCCTCATTTTCTGCTTCTTCATATGATATTGCAATCTATTAAAATACAGTACTGAAGGCAGAGGGAGGATCAGTGTGGGAAGCTGCAAAGTTCTTTATTTCTAAAACAACAGATACACTGTCTAAATATTCCAGATACAACTTTTTGGTAACTTTGGGTCTACTGTTAGCATGAAATTTCTAGAAAAAAAACTTAAAGAATTAAGCCATGGTTCCTCTGGACCAGAGAGTTCAGTATCACTAATGAGTCATATTCATGTCAATCATTTTCATCACTGTTACAAGATGCCTAGCAACAAGGAAAACAGGTCCATGGTCACAAGAGTATGAAAGGGGCATGAATGAGCACAATTGTCCAACTTATTGGCAGCCAGTAAACATCAACACAGGAAGCGACCAAATACAATAAACACCTTCCAAGACATGTTCCCAATGACCATGTTCCTTTACAAGTGCCTCACCCCTTCCATGCACACCCATCAATCAACGCATAGATTAAAGGCCTCAGGGTCCAATCCCTTTTCAGATTGTATATATTGTTCTACCTTTGAACATTGTACTTCGGACCAAAACCTTCATCAAAGACCCAGGACAGACATTTCAAACCCATTTCACCACAGCATTCTTTATGCTACACAAAGTGATAGGATCTATCTGTCTCTTTAAGGGTATCTCTATCAAGCAGTTCCAAAAGGAAAATGTTCAGTTAAACAGCATCAGCACCTCCAGGAGCTTTTATAAATGTGAGTTCAAGAAGAGCGAAATTGCAATGCAATTTAAGGGTCTTTGTCCCCCATCTCTGCATCTTAAAACCATAGGGTGAACACAGAAATGTAGGTCAAAAGTGTAAATTGCACCTATACTACAACTAATTGGGATGATTTCTAGCCATCTCTAGGTTCTGTCTGTTATGGAGTCCACCAAGTCTGCCTCAAGGCATATTGCCTAGTGTGAAATAGTGCCAGCAGTTGATTGCAAACAACACTATGTGTTGACTTACATGTAAAATGAGACATGTATAATATAGACATATTTGTACATACACACATACTCACAGAAAGAGGCAAGCAGTAGAGGAGCTTTGTCTTAGGAACTCTCAGGGAAGAGATGGTAGAAATCTTGTAAGGCAGAGAGGTCACTGAGACACTGTATGTCTCTACTGCACAAAATCAGGCCAGTCTGCCTTGCATCCCTAAGTGGTATGGTATCACCATCCATCATCCCCATCTGAGAATATATGGACTATTGATGAAGGATAGAGAATCAGTTTTCATCAAAGTTAAGGCTTTTGTATGTGATAGGTTTGTCATGCTCTACTAGTAGCCCCATGTTCAAGAGTTTATGGGCAACACAATTGATTTGAATTGGGTTGTATCAAAAGGGAGAAAAGTAGACTTGAACTTGGGAGGAGGATTAAGGTGGGAATGGGTCTGGTTTTAGTCTGGGAGGAGTTATCAAGAGAATTGGAAAGTGAATTCCATCAAAAAAATTGTATGAAGTTCTCAAGGAATTAATTAATGTAGTTCTTAATATACAATGTCTGTACTGAACATATACAGACCACTTACATTTCAATCTCCTAAATAGCAACTCATTTTATAGCACTTACATTACATTAAGTGCAAAAGTAATCCAGAGATTATTTAAAATAAAGAAGGATCAGGGGATATGGCCCAGAGACAATGCCAGGAGTGTGTTCAAACATTCACCTACAACACCAGTGCTTGAGATTTTGGGAGGGGCAGAGACAGGAAGATGATTGTGGCTTCCTGAAAGCCAGGCTCACTATCAGCTCAGCAAGAAACCCAGTCACAAGGGGATAAGTTATGGAGGAAAAGAGTAGATCACACTATACCCTTCCCTAGCCTCTGAACTTACCTGTACAGTTCTCTATGCAGACTCACATAAATAAGATTAAAATATGCAAGAGGTTTTTTTGCATAGCTTATGTTCAAAAGCAGTGTTGTTTTAGACTAGAAACCTGAGGACTTTATATCATTATCGTTCCTGGAGCAAACTCCCAAGGTATAGATGATGGGTATATCTTCTTACTGTGCAAAGGAAACCTCAGTTAAGTGTGTGTGTCAGTGATTCCAAACAGCTTTCCTCCTCTATGTTCCTTTATATAGCATAGAATGATCTGTAAATAATGAAAATATGAAAACAAAGCTTTTTTGAGATTTTAGGCTTGTGTTAAAATCATATTTATAACATATATAATCTAGGAATATATAGAAATATCCAGTTCCAGAGAAGAAAAACAAAAGAAACAGGGAGGAATTGGGAAGTACAAAAAAGAATTTGAATGTACAGATTGTAAATCCTGTCTCTGGGAATAATAATCAAGATACTTTGAAAGGAACAATCAAGCCATGTTTAAAAGACTGGACACACCATTTGGCATATGTTATATAAATCAGTAAAAATAATTAAAAATGTCTCATTAAAATTCACAACAGTCCCCTTAAGTTTTTTCTTCTGGTTTTCTTCTTTAAATATCTTATTGAATCTGAAGTGATGGCTTAGCATTTCTGAACACTGGCAGCTCATGCACAGCATACACTTGGACTTGCCACATTTCCATAGGCTGTTTACAACTTCTTCTATTTTAGTAACCACAGGGAATCCACACTCCCCCTTCCCATGAGACAATGTATCCATACCTATACAGAGAATTCAAAACAAACAAAATCTCTTCAATCTGTCTCACCAATCATACATTAGGTCCAATGCTTGGGTGCTTTCTGTTTCAGGCTCACAATGATCAATGGTATATACTTTCTAGGTTGTATAACTGCACTTCATTTCTCTACCAGGAACCTTTCCTCAGATTCTGTCCTCATCAAGAATCCCATCTAATACCATCAGACACTTCTATGCATCAGAGGGAACAAGGTCTAGCTGTGTGCCTTGCAGTTTGGGTAGAGCACTGTCAATATCCCTTCTCCTCCAGCAAACCCTCTCAAGGCTCACAACGGTTGTCTTCCAGGATAAAATCTGATTGCCTAAGAGAAGGAGCAAATCATCTCTGCTTGCTCTAATGTCTAAATGACATTGCAGATTAAGAAAAAACCTAGAGCTTCCCCAAGATTCTCAGTCCGGGAGCATTTGGACAATCCATTACTTTCATAGGGTCCAAAATTGTTTGAATTCTACAGACCAATGAATTGTCCCATTAGAAGCCACCTTTCCAGCAGGTAGCAGCAGCTCCAACTGCTGTCTCCAAAGGCAGTTAAACAAAAGCAACCTGAAGAGGCAGGTGAACTGCTCCTGGTCCCACCAAGGTGACTTTGGTTTCTGGTGGTAGGGGGCAATTACATGCTGTGAGAATTCTGTTTTGTTGATGTGCTCACCCACCAAAACACTCCTCTTGGAAAGACCAGGAATGAGTTCCTCTTCCAAAATCCCTCCTCTTGCATGTGGTGTTCATTCCATGGTTGTGGGGAGTAGGCTCTATTCCTTGGGTACTCTGTTTCTAAATGAGGTGACACACAGTGATCACTCTCTCCTACCTTTCACAGATGATTGAGACTCCTAATCTAGACATTATTTTTTTATTTATTTTTTCAATCTGCGAAGGCAGATATGGTTGTTTGTGAACATTACAGTTTGCATGGACACTTCTTATATGTAATACATCAGAGGACAGAAGAGGATACAGCAGCATATGCTGCTGGAATTACAGGGAGGATGAGAAAGAAAGGGGGGGCAGGGAGTGAGAGGGAAAGAGAGAAACACAGACTGAGACTGAGATACAGAGAGATAGCAATACAGAGAGTGGGGAAGTTAGAAGGAAAGAGAGAGAGGCAGAGAGACAGAGAGACAGAGAGACAGAGAGACAGAGAGACAGATAGAGAGACAGAGAAACAGTCACAATGTAATTGCTGGAAATTGAAGCCACGACCTGTGTGATAGCAGCAAGTCTGTCAACACATACATTGTCTCTTCAGATTTTGGCTCCAATTTTGAATTGGCCAAGAAGGACCTGATGCTATGTATTCTGGAGTTGACCTTGTGTATACCATCGTATTCCTGGAAACAGTTTCACATCTAGGGAACATGACCTTTAATCAGTCTTGATGCATCTCACATATCCTATGCCCAGACACCAAAGGAGACATATGGAAGGTTTCCTGTTGTGGTCTGGTAAAAGGACGCCATTCCTGACAAGAATCTCCAGAAGAATAAAGCCAATACAGTCGAAACAACCTTAGCCCTGGTCAGAGTGAGATACCTGCCTTCTTAAGGCTTCTCAGTACAGCTTTATATAGTGTATTAGCTTACTCTTGGTTAGAATTCACCACAGATCACAAACATCCTATTCAGATTTCTCTCTCTTTATCTATTTTTTTCTTGTTGTAGTGGTGGTGATTTTGTAAGAAAGACTTATAAGAATTAATTTACTCTTAGATGAATTTGGACCTTTTGAGAAAGATTGTGTTCCTACACCATTTTTCGCTCATGAGAAAATGGGGAGGTGGTACATGGCTTAGAGTATAAGATCATTGGCCCCTGTGCACAGGTTACAGGATTCAATTACCAGGGCCCATCTTGTTTGTCACAGCCACAGGTAAGTGCTGTTTCAGGGGATCTGATACTATCTAACTTCTGATCTCTACACGGTCCAGTTTAGTGCACAGGCAGCAGACACACCCCTTCAGGTAAAACATTCATAAAATAGAAATAATGAAAATTCTACAGTTTACCAATTGCCATATAAAACTTGATTTCCAAATGATCACACATACTATTAGGAGAGGACCTCAAAATGTGGATGTAGGTCAAAAATTTTGATATATTTGATACTTATTTTTTCATTCTTTTCTGTTTTACACCACCTAGGACCCCACATCCCAATGACCTGGAGGAGAGTAAGCCAGAGTTCTTCCATAGTCTTTGCTTCAGTTCCTGTCTCCACTTACCAGCTCTGATTAAGGTGTTGTCCAGACTTCTATAGATAACACAGTTTAAAACCTGAAAGTTGAAAACAGATAGAATCCATTACATCATTTGGTAGTTTTGGGTCCCAATTTTTATCTCATTGAAATCAAGACAGGACTGTATGCTTGCAATAATGTTATCTGCCTGTGCTTAAACTTCTGACTAAAAAACTCTTTGTTCAAAACAGTGCAGTGACCGATGAGCATCAGACAGTTACATAGCAATTGTTGCCCTATGAATTTGGATACATCTCTGATTATATTGAAGATTGAAAATCAATTAAATGGTTTTAGTAGTAGGTAGACAGGCACCTAGTGTTGATGTAAAACAAATTCCACAGTAGATCAGTTCTAAAACTACATTATTCTGCATGATATCTCAGCACTAATGAATAGGCAGCTGCACAAGCAAAAGTAGAGGAAAAGGAAGAAACACAGGCAGACACAGATGCAGAGGTTGAGAAACAGGCTGAGATAGAGAATGAAGAAGGAGAAAAGGAAGGACAGGCAGAGTCACAGGGACAGTCAAAGGGAGATTCAGAATCAGAGACAGAGTCAGAATGTGTGGTGTGCATGTACCTAGTGTGTGTCTTTCTAATTTTTAGAACTTTTAGGAAGTTACATTTACTCAAGTGTCCTCAGAGATGGGGTGATTGTTTGCAACAAATTTCTCAGATTACAACCAGTATACCAAGTCATGGTTTCTGTCTAATTGACCACCCAGACCCAAGGAATACTTATAATAGGAGAGATCCCAGGCTAATGGTTTTCTTTCTTATAATAAGTCGGTCTCTCCCAGTCACAGAATAAAAGGAAATTATGATTCATTGGAAAATAACACATAAATGGCTCCAGAAACTCAGCCAAGTCTATTAAGATATATAAATATATATATATATATATATTATCACAAAGCTCTCACACAACATTTTAAAAATCCTAATCCTGTACTGGATTCATCTTCTAAGTATACACTGTATGTTATATATAGTATATCATAAAATACTAAATAGGAATATCTAGCTATGTACACTGAATGTATACTGTGAGGAGCTGCCCTTTCAATCTCCATTACAAGATGGCGCTGACATCCGTTGTTCTAACTGGTAAAGAAATAGTCTGTGTATGTGCTGGGGTATTTTTCCATTCTTTGTGCCCTTCCTGTTCTGTGGCGTCATATGGGCTGATAGTGAGCAGCCCTTAGGGTGAAATATGTCTCTAACACTTCTTGTGGTCTATTTAAGGACCGAGTTTCCTGTGTTCTAAGCCTCCTCGCCCAAAAGCTAATCATCCTTCTCTTGAGATGGATTAAAGCTATGCTGCAGAAGGATCTGAGTGTGTCCTGTGTGTGTGTGTTCTCGCCGGTGAGACTCTTTATCATCACAGACACAGTATACTGCATGCACAGACCATTAGTACTGTAACTCCATGGATAAATCATGTTCATGAAGCAACACTAACAGAGATTTACACACAATATTTGCATTTCATTTGTGTTCCCGAGATGAAAATTATTTTCATCAACACACATGGCACTGCATAGAACAGGTATGACTAATATTAAAATAGTAAACAGCTGAATGCAAGAAGTATAGAAATCAGAGTTAGTAAGTCTTTGGTGGAATACTATATTTACATACTCACAACATCCATTAGTGAAGAACTCCTGCTGCATTAACTTTGCACAAGATTTATTGTCAAAACTTGTACTTTTAGTCTGGTGGTTGGTGGTTGGTTACACAAGTTGGTTGTGGTTTGTTAGTAGCCATAATTAAAGGAGAAGAACAAGGAAAAAAATTAAATTCAGAGATTTTCTAATTCCTCTCTCTAATATACCCTTATTTTTGTCCTATCTAGCGTTAGGGGTTATAAAAAGAAGATCCTAGAAAATATCAAACACCAACTATAAAAATGAATCCTTAATTACTGTCCACCAGAAACCACCAATTGTGAAGAAATACACTTTATCTTCTTTATCATAAGTTTTAAAGGACTCTCTTCAATAGCTTCCTGACTGGACTGTTCTTTTTTCTTCTGTGTTCTTTTTCCTTGTGTGTGTGTGTGTGTGTGCATGAGGGTGAGTGTGTGTGACTTCCTGTGATTAATACCTTCCTGTGTTGTTAACCATTCATATTTGCTGTGGATTTACTCACAACAAACAGATAAACTGAATTGTGAGTATCTTCTTTTTTTGGTGTCTGTTTTGTTTTTCTTTTCTGGTGGTGGGTTTAGCATGTATGCAAATCAAACACTACCATCGAATCACATCTCTAGCTTAGACAGGGATTTGATTTCTTTAACACTAGTTATTTCTCTCCATATTACTGTAACATTATAATGTTTTTATTGTACTCCTGATCTGTTACTGAAATTTTATTTCCATTTATTCCAAATTTATGTAGGTGCTAAGCAACGTCAACCCATTGCTGATATTTTTTGTTAATAAGGCAACTTGATCAATAAATGACTTCTTTTTCTGACTAGTGCCATATTGTGTTTTCTTGAAGACTTGTATCTTAAGCCGGAGCAGAAACTTGTAATGTACACTTGAGGAGGGTTTTTTTTGGGACTTGGTGGTTATTTCAATGTATTAAATGAATGTCAGGTGCCTGATGTTCTATCAGAGTAATGGTGCTCCTTAAGCTACATGTTCATCTTTATGTTCTCATACACTTTTCAGAACAATATTTTTCAGTACCACAGAGCAAATGTTACAGGTTCTTAGCTTTTAAACTCTCAGTAAACACCAAAGTCTTAATTTTGGACTTCAGTGCAGCCTCTTCTCTAAAAGCTAGTCAGAGGATGCTTAGTCCTGTGAGCCCAATCCTTTCTTTTTATTCCAAGCATGGAGGGAAAATGGCATGCCCTGTAAGGGTTTTGCAATTAGAGATTCTGAAGTCAGCAGATCATACTTGTCACCCTATTGAGTTTGCTCATCTGTAATAGCAAGTGAAAGAGTGGTAATCAGTACCATGATGGCTCAAAAGAAGTCTAGAACACCACTGCATTCTGCCCCCTTGTGGGTGCCATCCCTGTCACAATTTGAAGAGAAACAGTGCTCCTTCCAGGAAGCTGCAGGGAATTGAACTGCACTCCTCTGCATGCTGTCAGACCCAGCCTCTAGGTCTGGACTGACTCTCCTTAAGGATAGTCACTTACCCTCCTGGCCCCAGTCCCTAATTCTCTCTCAGTTCTCCACAAAACAGGAGACTCTCTTTATTTTTTGTGCCAAATGATGTCAGCTTCATTTCAAATATCCTGATAAACTAAACTGGTTGGGTCTTAAAATAATTTCTTTCTCTCAACCACCTATTTACCAGGAAAACTGTCGGTGAGAATGGCTGAGACATCTAGTCTGGGCGAGTTTCCCATGATTAAGGGCAGGGAATATGAAGATAAGGCCAACTTATTAATATACTTCCAAAGTCTAGTTTTAATTGGCATCTCTAATGCTGTGCAGAAGAAATGTGAGATTGTGAGGTGACTTCACAGATTAATATAAGAGGTGAGTCTAGAAAATCAGGAGCTGTCTATTGAGAACAGCACTGGACCATGGCCCTCCTTTGAGGATTTACACTTTAAAGCTGAGATAAACTGTAAAAAAAATATGTCTTTCTGAAGTTTATGCCATGGAACGTCCACATAATATCTTAGTTCATTGGTGTGATGTTTTTATACATGGCTGTAAATGCTTTTATGTTAACCTGTGTGTGCTAGTAAGTGTTTGCCTTCTTGACATGAAGCTAAAGTCACCTGGGAAGAGGGAACCTCAAATTGGATCTGTCTACATTAGATGAGGCTATAGCCATGTTTATTTGTTTTCTTAGAAAATTTTCTTTAAATTTTCCATCTTATGTGACCTGAAAGTATCCATCTCCCTGTTTATCCTCCTACCATCGAACTCAGAGACACAGTGAAACTAACAGAAGTTATGGGCCAAATGAATTTAACAGATACTTATAGAACATCACCCAAAAACAAGAACACACATAATATGCACTCATTCTTAAGTGTATATTAGGAAAAAAAAAAAACATGGAATACCCATGATACAATTCATTGATACTATCCATTATCTCTACCTCTGGTCAGGATTATTTTTCTGACTTTTCTTTGCATAGATTCCTGATTCTTGAATAAGAGAGCTCGATAAAGGCATCCTCTTTAATCTTTAATTCTCTGAGTCTCTCACTCTCTGTGCATTGTCCAGTTGTGTCTTTCTGTGATTATTACCAGTTTTGTAGGAAACTCACCTCTGATGAAGGCTGAGGCATATATACTAACATATGGGTGGAGCCATTAGGATTCATGAGAAGTCATTTTACTGCTGTGGTTATTTAACAAAATTTATGATGGCAGATTTTCACTTAGTGTTTTATGACCTTTCTAGTCTCAGATGCTTGGCCTGATATTTCCCTCCACATTTAACCCTCCTATTTTAGTGTCTTCTTCATTCCTTTATACCACTATATTCTACTTCCCCTTCCTTGGAAGAACTCCTCCTTCTTTATGGTTCCTTACTAGATAGCTCATCTCTGTTACCCTAAATGAAAAACAAACATATATAAACCTTACAAGCTAACTCCATACATAGGTGAAAACATGCAATTTGTGTCGTTCTGGGTCTGATTTGACTGTTGGATATTTCCCCCCCCCCTTTTTTTTTTAGATACTTCAGTCCTTCTTTTTTAAAAAATATTTTTATTACGTGTTTTCCTCAATTACATTTCCAATGCTACACCAAAGGTTCCCCATACCCTCCTCCCCACTTCCCTACCCACCAATTCCCATTTATTTTTTGGCTCTAGCATTGCCCTGTACTGGGGCATATAAAGTTTGGTTGTCCAATGGGCCTCTCTTTCCAGTGATGGCTGACTAGGTCATCTTTTGATACAAATGTAGCTAGAGTCCAGAGCTCCGGGGTACTGATAAGTTAATAATGTGGTTCCATCTGTAGGGTTGCAGATTCCTTTAGCTTCTTGTGTACTTTCTCTATCTCCTCCATTGGGAACCCTGTGATCCATATAATAGCTGACTGTGAGTATCCATGTCTGTGTTTGCTAGGCCCTGGCATAGTCTCACATGAGACAGCTGATTAACAGTTGATGGGAGAGGATCCAGTACTCATTGAGTGGTGCTATCTCTGCAAAGATGGTGAAAAAATATATAAGAAAGCAACCTGAGGGTAGTGTTTGAAAAATGGCTCAGTGTTTAAGAGAACTGGCTGCTCTCTTAGAAGGTCAGGATTTGAATCACAGAACTCAGGTGGCAGCTCACAGCCACATTAAGCTCCAATATCAAGGGACCAAGCTCGCTCTTATGGACTCTGTGAACCCTGGACAAAAAAGGCCCACAGACATTCACGCAAACAAAACATTTTTATATATACATATATGTTATTAAAATAAAATTTAAAAGGCATTTTTAAATTTTGTAAGTAGAAAAGCTGAGAAAACTGTGTTGAGAAACAAGCCAATAAGCAACCTTGCTCCATGTACCCTGCCTATAATCCTACATGGGTTCCTGCCCTGATTTCACTGAGTGATGGAGTGTGATGTGGAAGAATAACACAAACTAATCTTTTTCAAAAAAGAAGGGAGGAGAGGGGGATTGGAATGGGGATTTGTTGATGGGAAACTGTGAAGGAAGTTATCATTTAAATTGTAAATAGATAACTAAATTAATGATGAAAAAAATAAGTCCTGTCAAGAACTCCAATGTGACAGTGTGAAACTGCTAATCTACAACCTGCTAAACTCACATGTGTGGGGTGTGGGCATGCAAGTGTTCTGTCTGAGCCTACAGGCCACTTAAATCCTCAAAAACCCTGTGGAGTTCAACCCTGACTTCCTGGCACAGATGATCCCCAAAGTGTAGTGGGAAGTGCTTGTGCAGGTAGCAGACACCTCAATCTTGGCCCAGGTACACAAAATAGCCAACTAGCTGCTATGAACAGGACAAGATACTTTTGAGGAAGATGTACCCACGTGTGGCTTGAGATTGATGTACTGGATGGTACTCTGCAATGGTCAGAATCCAGTGTTCTTTTCCCCATCATCCACAGGATCACCAATATGCTGTAGAATGATGAGGAGACAGAGAGGTAACCTTGCTAGCCACCACAATGCGATGTGGGAATGGGTATCCAGATGGAGGAAGACCCTCATGAAAGCAGTGGGGAGGGGATGGGATAGAGGGTTTCTGGAAGGGTGGGAAACTGGAAACGGACATCATTTGAAATGTATATAAAGAAAATATACAATTAAAAAAAGACCAACCAAAGAGCACATAGGGCGGGGCCCATGGCTGCAGCTTCATATGTAGCAGAGAATGGCCTATTTGGACACCAGTGAGAGGTGAAGCTCCTGTTCAGGAGAAGGCTCTATACCCCAGTGTAAGGGAATGTCAGGACTAGGAAGTAGGAGTGGGTATTTTGTTGATTACTGAGAGGAGGGATGGCATAGTGGGTTTTCAGAGGGGAAACCAGGGAAGGGGATAACATTTGAAATGAAAATAAAGAAAATGCCTCATAAAATAAAATAAAATAAAACAAAATAGATTGAAAACAACCACCTAGACACAATAAGTTAATAGCAGAATGATAAATAAAAGAAGACAGTGTAGTGGTGCATACCTTTTATCCCTGCTCTTGGTAGGCAGAGGCAGGGGCAGGCAAATTTATGAGTTCAAGGCCAGCCTGAACTCCAGATTGAATTCCATGACAACCAGGGCTAAACAGAGAATCCCTGCCTCGAAAAAACAAAAAACAATAAACAAATAAAGAGAAAATGAATGACACACAGGCATACAGAAGAGGACTGGTCCCAAAGACAGCTCTGTCCTAAATATACTAGAGCACATTGCTTCACAAAATGAATTCTGAACATGCTCTCACATAGGGCATTTGAATATACTTTCTAGGTTAACCCCATATGATCACAAGAAACAAAAGGTAACAAGAAGATCAGAGTCAGAAGTATATCTCAGACTCATGTCAAAGACAGTCTGGGAGGCACACCATGCTTCAGTTTTCAAAGTTCCAGAGAGTGGTTCTCCACCTTTTTAATACTGCGGTTCCTTCATATATATACTTCCTTATGCTGTGTGGTGCCCCAACCGTAAAAATATTTTTTGCTGCTTCATAACTGAAATGTCCTACTGATATGAATTATAACATACATTTCTGACATACAGATAGTCTAGGACAACTCCTGTGAAATTTGTCACAAGGACTAGCAACCTACAGGTTGCCAACCACAGTGCCAGCAACTAGGAAAACTAGCCAGCCCCTTGATTTTTACAATGTTGCCTTCCGTAACTGTGGTAGAATAGATGTGCTCTATTTTAGTGGTCTAAGCATGTGAGGATCTGTAACACTACCTGGAAACACACATACCAAATTGAATGAGGGAGTCTATTTTTTCTGTCCTGGACCTTGCAGGTTTGAGTCAGCTCTAACCAAATAGAAGAGAAAGGATACTGGATGAATTCCTACTCAAAGTCTTTGGAGACAACAGGGATTTTATTGGGTTCTCATGGAGAATGGGAGAGTGTTTGTGCTCCATTAAAAAGGTACTCACATTCACTATTTTGATGCCTTTCTTTCTATTTGAGTGTGCTTTGTACTTTTGTCTGCTATGTGTTGTGTTCTGTGTTCTTTGTTACTAACTCTAGGGTTCATACCATACTTGGAAAATGAAAGTCAGTTTGAAAACCTTTCATATTTGTTCTCTGTATAGAAACTCTCTCTCTCTCTCTCTCTCTCTCTCTCTCTCTCTCTCTCTCTCTCTCTCTCTCTCTCTCTATCTATCTATCTATCTCTCTCTATCTCTCTCTCTCTCTCTCTTTGAGTTTTCAAGACAGTGTTTCTCTGTGTAGCCATGGTTGTTCTGGAAATCACCCTGTAGACCAGGTTGGCCTCGAACTTATAAATTCACCTGTCTCTGCTTTTCGAGTGCTGGGATTAAAGGTGTTTGCCACCACCACTTGGAAATATGATTCTTTTAAAAAATTAGATTATGAGTCCTTTGTACCAAAAATAAGATCAAAATTTCAAGGAAGGTACTTTTAATTGAAAATGCATCTTTCTGATAAAAAAAAATGGGGTATTCCATGGAGATACAGAAGTTTGAAAATGACCCAAAAGTTATTGTTCTTCAACTAATTCCTTATCAGCTTGTAATTTTCTGAGGATATTGGCCACTGAGGCTTGAAGTATCAAAAACCCATCAGGCTATCTCTCTCTCATTCTTTCTCTCTCTTTCTCATTCTTTCATCTCATTTTTCTCTCTCCTCATTCTCTCTCTTTCTCTCTCTCTCTTTCTCTCTCTTTCTCTCTCTATCACCCTCTCTCTCTCTCTCACTCTCTCTCTCTCTCTCACCCTCTCTCTCTCTCCCTCTCTGTCTCGCTCTCGTTTTAAGCCATTCATCCAGTGGTTGACATCTAATGTTAATCCATTTCTTGTCTATTTCACACAGTGAGGCAATCAATATTGATGATATGACTGTGAAATGGTCCTTCTTACTTTTTTTTCTTTTTCTTTTTTGAGAGAGTCATGCCATAGACTCATTCATAACAGTTTTTCTCTCTAGAATAAGTTTGCATGCTTTAGCACTTGATAATAATCTCAATTGTTGATTTATTTTAATATCTGTGAGTTTCTGCAGTAACTGATTCTATTAGTTAGAGATTAGTTGCTGTGAAAAGACACCATGACCAAGGCCACTCATAAGAGACTCATTTCATTAGGGCTTTTCTACATTTCATTACACGTTCAGAGGTTCACTCCATGATCATCAAGGCAGAAAATATGGCACTGTCTAGGCAGACATGGTGGTGGAGAGGAAGTTTAGAATTATGCACCTTCATCCAAATGCTTCGAGGAAAAACTATGTATTTTGCATACAGGTAGGGTCTCTTCCACACTGGTAGAGCTTTAAAGCCCCAGAGTGATATGCTTCCTCCAGCAAGGCCAGACCTATTCCTACAAGGACACACCTCCTCATAGGCCAACTATATTTAGAATGCCACACTGGTTTCATAGCAACTTGACAAGATCTAGAGTCTTCAAAGAGAAGGAGCCTCAGTTGAGAAGATGCCTCCATAAGATCCTGCTGTTAGGAATTTTCTTAATTGATGGGAGAGCACCCACTCCATTGTGGGTGTTGACATCCTTGTGGTGGTAGTCCTGGGTTCTTTAAGAAAGCAAGCTAAGCAAGATTAGAGGAGCAAGACAATAAGCATCACCACTCCATAGCCTATGAATGAGCCTCTGATTCCAGGATCCTGTGTTGTTTCAGTTTCTGTCCCAACTTCTTTGGTGATAAACAGCATTGTGGAAGTATAAGCTGAATAAAACCTTTGCTATGGAATTTGCTCTTTGACATGGTGAATCCTTACAACAATGAAAAACAGTAAGGTATTCTTAGGGAAAAAATGTCTAACAGTGCCAATGTCAATGTGTAGACATTTTATTTTTACTTAGAGATAAGCTATAGTCATGTACGTACCTGAGATGTAATTGTTCTAGTTTTCGTCTTTCTCACCATGTAGAATACTACAATAAAAAATAACTTGGAAATAAAAAGAATACAGATTGTCACTGAGGAAGACAAAACAGGAAGTTGAGTCAGTAACAGCAAACACTGCTTATTGGCTTGCCACTGTCTTAGCCACTGTTCTATTGCTATGAAGAGACACATATGGTGACGGCAACTATTAGAAAACAAGGCATTCTTTGTGTAGAGAAAGGCCATTGACTTGTTTGAGTTAATTTTATATCCAGCTACTTCACCAAAGCTGTTTATCAGGTTTTGGTGTTCTCTGGAGGAATTTTTAGGGTCACTTATATACACTATCATATCATCTGCAAAAAGTGATATTTTTACTTCCTCTTTTCCAATTTATATCCACTTGATCTCCTTTTGTTGTCGAATTGCTCTGGCTCATTCTTCAAGTACTATGTAATAAACAGGATGAGAAAGAAATTAGGGAAACAACACCCTTCTCAATAGTCACAAATATTAATAAATATCTCGGCGTGACTCTAACTAAAGAAGTGAAAGATCTGTGTGATAAAAATTTCAAGTCTCTGTAGAAAGAAATTAAAGAAGATCTCAGAAGATGGAAAGATCTCCCATGCTCATGGATTGGCATGATCAACATTGTAAAAATGGCTATCTTGCCAAAATCAATCTACAGATTCAATGCAATCCCCATCAAAATTCCAACTCAATTCTTCAACGAATTAGAAGGAGCAATTTGCAAATTCATCTGGAATAACAAAAAACCTAGGATAACAAAAACTCTTCTCAAGGATAAAAGAACCTCTGGTGGAATCACCATGCCTGATCTAAAGCTACAGAGCATTTGTGATAAAAACTGCATGATACTGGTATAGAGACAGACAAGTAGACCAATGGAACAGAATTGAAGACCCAGAAATGAACCCACACACCTATGGTCACTTGATCTTCGACAAGAGAGCTAAAACCATCCAGTGGAAGAAAGACAGCATTTTCAACAATTGGTGCTGGCACAACTGGTTGTTATCATGTAGAAGAATGTGAATCGATCCATACATATCTCCTTGTAGTAAGGTCAAATCTAAGTGGATCAAGGAACTTCACATAAAAACAGAGACACTGAAACTTATAGAGGAGAAAGTGGGGAAAAGCCTTGAAGATATGGGCACAGGGGATAAATTCCTGAACGGAACAGCAATGGCTTGTGCTGTAAGATCGAAAATTGACAAACGGGACCTAGTGAAACTCCAAAGTTTCTGCAAGGCAAAAGGCACCGTCAATAAGACAAAAAGACCACCAACAGATTGGGAAAGGATCTTTACCTATCATAAATCAGATAGGGGACTAATATCCAACATATATAAAGAACTCAAGAAGGTGGACTTCAGAAAATCAAATAACCCCATTAAAAAATGGGGCTCAGAACTGAACAAAGAATTCTCACCTGAGGAATACCGAATGGCAGAGAAGCACCTGAAAAAATGTTCAACATCCTTAATCATCAGGGAAATGCAAATCAAAACAACCCTGAGATTCCACCTCACACCAGTCAGAATGGCTAAGATCAAAAATTCAGGTGACAGCAGATGCTGGCATGGATGTGGAGAAAGAGGAACACTCCTCCATTGTTGGTGGGATTGCAGGCTTGTACAGCCACTCTGGAAATCAGTCTGGTGGTTCCTCAGAAAATTGGTCATAGTACTACCGGAGGATCCAGCAATACCTCTCCTGGGCATATATCCAGAAGATGTCCCAACTGCTAAGAAGGACTCATGCTCCACTATGTTCATCGCCGCCTTATTTATAATAGTCAGAAGCTGGAAAGAATTCAGATACCCCTCAACAGAGGAATGGATACAGAAAATGTGGTACATCTACACAATGGAGTATTACTCAGCTATTAAAAAGAACGAATTTATGAAATTACTAGCCAAATGGATGGACCTGGAGGGCATCATCCTGAGTGAGGTAACACATTCACAAAGGAACTCACACAATATGTACTCACTGATAAGTGGATATTAGCCCAAAACCTAGGATACCCAAGATATAAGATACAATTTCCTAAACACATGAAACTCAAGAAAAATGAAGACTGAAGTGTGGACACTATGCCTCTCCTTAGAAGTGGGAACAAAACACCCATGGAAGGAGTTGCAGAGACAAAGTTTTGAGCTGAGATGAAAGGATGGACCATGTAGAGACTGCCATATTCAGGGATCCACCCCATAATCAGCATCCAAAAGCTGACACCATTGCATACACTAGCAAGATTTTATCGAAAGGACCCAGATGTAGCTGTCTCTTGTGAGACTATGTGGAGCCTAGCAAACACAGAAGTGGATGCTCACAGTCAGCTAATGGATGGATCACAGAGCTCCCAATGGAGGAGCTAGATAAAGTACCCAGGGAGCTAAAGGGATCTGAAACCCTAAAGGTGAAACAACATTATGAACTAACCAGTACACCAGAGCTCTTGATTCTAGCTGCATATGTATCAAAAGATGGCCTAGTCGGCCATCACTGGAAAGAGAGGCCCATTGGACAAGCAAACTTTATATGCCCCAGTACAGGGGAATGCCAGGGCCAAAAAGGGGGAGTGGGCGGGTAGGGGATTGGGGGTGGGTGGGTATGGGAGACTTTTGGTATAGCATTGGAAATGTAAATGAGCTAAATACCTAATAAAAAATGGGAAAAAAAAGAAAAAGAAGAAAACAGGGCATTTAACTGGAGGCTTGCTTACATTTTCAGATGATTGGACAATCATCACGAGAGGGACTCCATCACTGGAGCAATAGAGAACTATTGATCCTTAGGCAAAGAGATAGATTCTGCCATTGCATTGGCTTCTTGAAAACTCATACCCATCCTTGTTGATACGCCCACTTTCTCCAATGAAGCCACACCTTCTCTTATTCCTTCTAAATTTAAACTCACTGCCACTTTCTGGTGACTAAATATTCATATATATGTGTCTATAGGTGACTTTATTATTCAAACCACCACTTTTCCCATGGATGGTTCAGCTATTTTTTTAAAATACAGCCTAAAAGGCTCCCATTTATTAAGGACTACTGATGAGCTTAGCCACAGTGATGGGCCCTCCCACATCAATCATTAGCCAAGAGAATATCCCATAGACTTACCTAATGAACAAGTAAGTGAATAGAGACTGATCTTCAATTGTTCTCTCTTCTCAGGTAACTGTGGATTGTCAAAATTGGAAAAAAAAATATCCCATCACAGTAATGTTTAACTTACACCATAACCTACAAAAACTTTACTCAACACCATCTATTGCATTCTGCCCCTGCATAGACACACTTCCATGTATGGCATAAGTGAAGGGTGACTACCTCCATCAGCAAGGATACTCAATAATAGGTGACATGAGCTGAATATTTCCTATAGCCTCACAACCCCGAAATTCTACTGTGTGTTACACTTACTGGGAGACTTGCCAATCTGTCCAATTTTATGCCACCAAAGCTATGACAAAAAAACTCCTCATAAAGAAATCTAATGAATTTTACTTGATTTCTTTCTCCTGAGGCAACTGAGTATTATCCCTTCATGCTTATATTGGTGTCTGATTCATCTGTAATAAACCCACTACTATTTACAGCTACATCACAGGAGGTATGACAAATACCATCTCCCATGAGTTGGTCAAACCTTTTCAGCAGATTTTTTTGTAGTATCCTTTCTATAATAAAAAATACATTGATTTCTTTATTTTTAAGTGTGTAATTTAATAATTCTAACACATTTTTATCTCCCTTCCATTTTCCCCTCATTTTCTGCTACTTCATATGATATTGCAATCTATTAAAATACAGTAGTGAATACAGCGGAAAAAACAGTGTGGGAAGAATCAAAGTTCTTTATTACTAAGACAACAGATACACTGGCAGAATCTTCCAGGTACAACTACTTAGTAACTTTCGGTGTAATGTTAGCATGATTCTTCTAGAAAAAAGCTTAAAGAATTAAGGCATGGTTACAATGGACCAGAAAAATCAGTATCACTAGTGAGACACATTCATGTAAATAATTTTCATCACTGTTCCGATATGCCTAGCAACAAGGAAAACAGGTCCATAGTCACAAGAGTATGAAAGGGGCATGAAGGAGAACAGTTGTCCAACTTATTATTACCCAGTAAGCATCAACACAGGAAGCGACCAAAGACAATAAATAACTTCCAAGACATGTCCCAAATGACCAAGTTCCTTTACAAGTTTCTCACCCCTTCAATGCACACCCATAAATCAATTAACTCATTGATTAAACCCCTCAGGCTCCAATCACTTTTCAGATTGTGTATAGTGTTCTATCTTTGAACATTGTACTTGGGGCCAAAGCCTTCATCAAAACCCACGACTGACATTGCAAACCCATTTCACCACACAATTCTTTATGTTACAAAAAGTGATAGGATCTATCTGTCTCTTTAAGGATATCTCTGTATAGCAGTTACAAAAGCAAAACGTCCAGGCCAACAGAATCATCACCTCCATGAGGTATTTTAAAATATGAGTTCAAGAAGAAGGAAAATGCAATGCAAGTTAATGTTCTTGATCCCACATCCCTCCATCTTAAAGCCATAGGGTGGACCCAGAAGTTTAGGTCAAAAGTGTAAATTTCACCTATACTACAACCAACTGTGATGATTTCTAGCCATCTCCAGTTTCAGTGTGGTATTTAGTCCCACCATCTGCATCACAGCATATTGCCTAGTGTGAAATAGTGCCAGCAGTTGATTGCAAACCCCACTATGCGTTGACTTGGATGTAAAATGAGACATCTATAATATAGACACACTTGTACACACACACATACTCACAGAAAGAGGCAAGAAGTAGAGGAGCTGAGTCTTAGGATCCCTCAATGAAGAGAGAGTGGAAATCTTGTAAGGCAGAGAGGTCATTGAGAAACTGTATGTCTCTATCTGCACAAAATCAGGCCAGTCTGCCTTCCATCAATGAGTGGTAGGTTCTCACTATCCATCATCCCCATCTGAGAAGGTATGGACAGTTAATGAAAGATGGAGAGTCAGTTTACATCAAAGGTATGCCCTTTGAAGGTTATAGGTTGGCCAGGCACTACTGGTAGCTCCATGTCCAAGAGTTTATGGGCAACACAATTGATTTGAATGGGTTGTATCAAAGGGGAGAAAAGGAGACATGAAGTTGGAAGGAGGATTAAGGTGGGAATGGATCTGGTTTTGGTCCGGGAGTAGTTATTAAGAGAACTGAAAAATAAATTCCATCAAAATACATTGTATGAATTTCTCAAGGAATTAATGAATGTAGTTCTTAATATATAATGTCTGTACTGAACATATACAGACGACTTATATTTCCATTTCCTAAATAACAAACCCTTGTGTAGCAGTTTCATTACATTAAGGGCAAAAGTAATCCAGAGATTATTTAAAATAAAGAAGGATCAGAGGTTATGGCCCAGGGGCAAATTCATGCCTGTGTTTATTTACTTACAACACCAGTGCTTAGGATTTTGGGAGGGGAAGAGACAGGAAGATGACTGTGGCTTCCTGAAAGCCAGCCTCAATATTAGCTCAGCAAGAAACCCTGTAGAAAGGGGATAAATTAGGGAGTGAAGGAGCAAATCACACTATACCCTTCGCTACCTTTGAACTTACCTGTACAGATCTGTGTGCAGACACACATGAATATAAATAAAATATACAAGAGCTTATCTTTCATAGCTTATAAGCAGTGTTCTGTTATCTTAGCCTAGAGTCCTGAGGACTTTATATCATTAGAGGTCCTGAAGCAAACTCCCCAGATATAGCGGATGGGCATATCTTGTTACTATGCAAAGAGACCTCAGTTAAGTGTGTGTGTCAGTGATTCCAAAACAGCTTTCCTTCTCTACCTTCCTTTATATGGCACAGAACGACCTGTAAATAATTAAAATATGAAAACAAAGCTTTTTCACGAATTTAGGCTTGTGTTAAAATAATATTTATAACATTTTACTAAATGGAAGGGAAATTTTCAGCTCCCAGGAACAATCCTGTAGGCTTCTGTTTTGTCCCATTATGAACAAAATTAATTGCACATCAACAGTTCCCACGCTTTTAACTAAATCAGGATGAAGGGATATGTTTCCATACAAATAAGTAATGCCAATGTGATTAATCATGTAGAAATGTGGCAGGGTTAGGATGCCTTTGGCTGATGTGACAATGATGACTGATTAGTCTCTTGTTATGCAAATAACCCTAACCTCTAAGAAAAGAAAAGTAATGATATAAAATATTCCAAGAAGTGGCATGGACAATTATTACTTGATTTCAATTTCTTTTACATACTTTATTAGTTTGAATAATTGTGGCTCACAGAAGATCAAATATTCAAAGGAGTTATTTTTCCAGGTGGTGGGATGTTTAGAAAGAATTAGGATTTGTGTTTTCATTAAAAGTGATTTGGCACTGGGCTTGAAATATCAAACACCCTATGACATATCAAAAACTCTCTCTCATTCTTTCTTTCTTTCTCTCTCTCTCTCTCTCTCTCTCTCTCTCTCTCTCTCTCTCTCTCTCTCTCTCCCTCTCTCTCTCTCTCTCCTCTTTCTCTCTCTCTGTCACTCTCTCTCTCTCTCTCATGTTTTAAGCCATCCATCCAGTGGTTGACATCTAGTATTAATCTATCGCATGTTTATTGCACACAGTAAGGCAATCAACGTTTAGGATATGGATGTGAAATGGTCCTTCTTGCATTTTTTTTTTAGTTAACTCAACCTGGGAATATAGAACCGCAGATAAAGAACTGCCTCCATCACATTGGTCATTTGCCACACCTGTAAGGAATGATCTTTTTTGGATGGCTGATGTTGAAGGGTCTAGCCCACTATGGGTAGTGTCAACATCTATGAAAAAAATATACAAAGTGTGATGGTTACCGTGTAAGGGCCTGAAATTAATTTTTCTGGAAGAACTTACGATCTATATGGCATGAAAAATTAAAGTGCCTGATAATTTGTAAGTAAATTCCATACTTACCAGCATTCAATATTTTGTTTACCCATATTTCAAAAGTAAAATTATCAAATCTATTTCACCCTGTTTTACTGCATTTAATCTACTAAATTACTTGTAACCAGAAATACTAATAAATTTTAAAGGCCTTTAAAACATGACTGGTTGATATTGGGTTTAACTTCATCACAACTTTGTAAGCAGGAACAAGAGCTAGATTGCCTTCTCATTTTGCAAAGAATCAATGATTCACGGTTGCAAATAACTTCAATACAAGGTACTTAACCCTGTAAAATTCCTGCTTTGTTTGAATAAAATATTTATTGCTCTAACTTTGGGTTTTCATAAACAGAATTTTGATGTGCTATCCAATGTGCTGCCTCAAAGAGTCTGGCACAATTTCTGACACTAAGAACAGTTTAAAGATATCCAGGGAAAGGTTGGAACAGGGAAAATAACCACCAAGGATGTTGGTGAGTCAGAAACTGAAGGCTTTCACAGGAGGAAAATAAAAAAAAAACAAAACAAACAATCAACAAATGAATAAACAGAAACCCAACCACCAAAATGATAAAAACAATACAGGTGTGAATTACTTGGGCAGAATGTGACTCAAGTCATCAGGACATTTCAGTAGGGATTATATTTTGTATTTCGAGAATGCCATATGAAAACGTAAAGCCTAGATGGTTAATGTCTCTGGTGTAATTAGGGAAGGAACCAGCATGAGTGGGGTTCTATGATGCAAGCTGAACTAGGTGATGTCACAGAGCACTGGCCATAGATTGCACATCTATTCCACTTGGAGGCACTAGAATCCCTAGAAGGTGTGTCCACTATTTTCCCAGTGGTGTATGAAAGGCAGGCCAGCTCCTGAAGCCCAACGTTGTTCCTCAAGTTTTTTTTGCCTGGTCTGTATCAAAAGACAGAATCTTGATGACTAAGACATTTTCTTTGGGTAAGTACATTTATGAAGTGAATGGGACCCTCATAGCTATAGAAAGCTGAAAGTTTTCCCTCCCACACTGAGTAACTGTACATTCTAAATTCTCCCATGTTTGGGGCCAGGGGCATGGTTGATCCAGTTTAGTTGATCTCCTGAATTTATTATCCTTGCTAACAATATCTCCTTCACAATTCCATTAAAATGTCAAAGCACTTCTTTGTCCGTATGTATTTTAGAAAATGTTAGTTCTAAATGGCTGATATTGCCTGGATTTGTTGAGGCCAGAGTTGCAGTGGCAAATAATCACCAAATAATCCTGAGGCTGGGTCAGGTGATATATTACAGAAGGCCAGTGGTGTGCTGTGTCCCTGGGATATTTGTGAATATTGCCACCTAATTCAGAGCTTGCAGGTACAAGAGAGGGTAGGTAACAACTCTGGCTCATTTTCTTTATTCTGTTCTCTCCTTGATCATTTTGGGTAAAAGGCATACCAACTTCCACATTGACATAGACATGCAAGGAGATGTTCCTCAGAAGAGGCAAATTAGCTCAGGGCTGAAGACATATTCATCTGAGTATGTTATTCTGAGCTGTGGAGAATTACTTGTTAATTTCCCTTCGATAATTTCCTTGTTTCCCTTATTTATTTGTTTTTTGTTGTTGTTGTTGTTGTTTTGTTTGTTCGTTTTTTCTTTGGATGGGTGTTTAATTTTACTTTGAGTGTGTTTGTGTGTAGCGTTGGCTGTTAGGAGAATCACTCTGTAGAATAGACTAGCCTTTATCACACTAAGGTTTGCCTCCCTCTGCCTCTTGAGTACTAGGATTTAAGACTTGGGTCACTAACACCTCCTATTAACTTCTGATTTGATTGTTTGTTTTGTTTTTTGTTTGTTTTTCATTTTTGTTTTTTTGTTTTGTTTGTTTGTTTGTTTTGTTTTGTTTTTGTTGTTTTTTTTTTGTTTGTTTTAGTTGTTAATATTGTTGCTGATTTGGAGACATGGTTCCTTTATCTACCACTAGCTGCCCTGGAACTCACTTTGTAGACCAGGCTGGTCTCTAAGTCAGAAATCTGCCTTATCCTGCCTTCTGAATGCTGAGTTTAAATGCTTGCGCCACCATAGCTGGATTATGAACTTCTTATTTTGATCAAATTAAGTTTAGAAGCCCAAACATGTTTAGCATAGCCTTCTTGACCTACTCAAAAATTCCATTAGAGAAGAGCATTTCTCCAGCATTCTCTCCCATCCTACACTCATTGCCTTTCAGTAACTCATATATATGACAGTAGCAACAGCATTGTGTCTGGTGTAAACAGGCAATATCTTCAATCCAAGGCAATGGGCAAGTATGATATTTGAACACAGAATGTTACCCACAAGACATCTGCCCAGGGTTGGTGTGGTCTACCACACCAGGGCTACAGCCATGTAGAAGACAATACCTCTGAAGAGTCTTAGCATGACATCCCTCATGAAGAAGAGGAGGAGGATGTCTTCTTCCAACGTCTTGAGGAATATTGTTGGCTGCAGAATTTCTCAAGGTTGGAAGGAAGGTAATGAGCCTGTCAATCAATGGAAGACCATAGTGCTAGGTCAACTCCCAACAAACCTTTCTCTTTATTTGGTGAAGTATGATGGAAATGACAGCGTCTATGGACAGGAGCTCTACAATGATGACAGGATTTTAAACCTTAAGGTTTTGCCTCCCAAAGTAAGATTTCCTCAGGTAAGGGATGCCCACCTCGCCAGAGCCCTGGTTGGCAGAGCAGTACAACACAAATTTAAGGGTAAAGATGGCTCTGAGGACAACTGAAGGGGGGTTGTGCTAGCCCAGGTTCCAATCATGAAGGATTTGTTTTACATTACCTACAAGAAGGATCCAGCTCTCTACTTCTATCAGCTCCTGGATGACTACAAGAAAGGGAACCTCCACATCATTCCAGACACTCCTCTGGCTGAGGAGAGATCAGGAGATGACAGTGATGTGTTGATAGGTAACTGGGTGCAGTACACCAAAAAAGGTGGTTCCAAATAGTTCAGAAAGGTTGTTTACCAAATTCTAGCCAATCCTTCTGTGTACTTTATCAAGTTTCATGGTGACATCCATATCTATGTCTATACTCTGGTGCCAAAGATTCTTGAAGTTGTAAAATCATAAAGTACAGAAACGTAAACGTATAGGACTGGAAGAAAAAAAAAGTTTTTTGTTTTTTTTTTCCTGTGTTGGCTACATAAGGGTCTTTGACAATCCCAGTATCTTTGCCAATAAAATGTGTTTTGCTCTAAAAATTTAAAAGTGTGACATGATATTCTGTGAGTTAACAATTTGCTGGAAGAGATGGCCTACAGTGGAAGGAATATCAAATGAAGATGAAAGTTTCATTTCAGGTGGTGAAGAGTACATACACCTAAAATCATACATGCTAAAAGGAACAGCTTCTCTGGTCTGCATGTAGAATAAGGAATTGGAGATGGAACTTGGAGGAGCAGAGATAGCAGCAAAAGATGGATGTTTAGGAAGTAGGGGAGAAGGACAAAGCATAGGTAGAAACTCTGATGTGAACACTGAAGGAGAAACAAAAAGTTGGGGAAAGAGGGATATTTAAAAGAAATGTGGCCTTGTTACACAAGGTGAAACGCAGAAAACTGATTGAAATAGACTCAGAAATCAGAGAAAATCAGGTTTCATTTGAATAATGAAACTTAGTGAAATCTGTCTCACATTTTAAGATTTATTATCTTTACTTATGTGGGTGGGGATATTGCATGTCCTTTTGAGTACAGGTGAGCACAGAGACATGAGTTGTCAGGTCCCCTGGAGCTGCCATTAAAGGTGATTACTGGCCAGTGGATATGAAATCAAGAAACCAGATCTATTCTTGTGGTGCAAAAGTGCTTGTTACCATTGATTCATCTCTCTAATCCCATAAAGATATCTTTTTAAAGAAATCCAAAATTCACATGCAGAAAACAGACCAGGATGAAGGTAAGAAAGTTCTAATTGATGGTGACCATTAAAAGCAATAAGGAACACAAAGAGTAGAGTGCACTGAGAGACAAATGAATTCTAAGTTGGAGTTCTCGAAAAGTTAGGCAGGAGTCACAGGAAGAAGAGAAAGTTTCTGGGAATATTCAAACTTGGGCCCTATCCACATTGGCCTCTTTGTTTTCTTAACAAATATCCAGTCAATCATTACAGATTCGTGTGTTTGTGTTTGTCTCTCTCTCTCTGTGTGTGTGTGTGTGTGTGTGTGTGTGTGTGTGTGTGTGTGTGTTTGTATGTGTGTGTGTGGTACTTAGAGTCCATTTTTATCCTGACAATCCAGAAGTGAATGTTTAAATATATGAGACTCCCTAAATCATCACAGAAACCTTGATTTTGTGTAATCAGTTTCAAAAGTAAAGTAAAAGAGAAAATGAATATGCTGTGAGATAATGTCGGGTTGGAATGGATCCTGAGTTCCTTCTGTGAGCACTCTTTGCTTCTGATGAATCCTGCGATCTTTTGGAGGTCTCTAATGAGAGGCCCAGATGACCATAAAAAGCTCCCACACTGGCCTGTTCCACCTAACTCTCCTCTAAACATATGACTCCCTACATACCTTCAGCCTGTCTATAGCCTGGATATTCTAATCTTTTCCTTATGTGTGACCTCATTCTTAGAAAACACTGAAGGTGTAACCAATGCATATATGCTGACCTTTTTTCTATGCCAGTTGTCATGGGTTTCAAATGTTATGAGGTTGCCCACAGTGTTGGTCACTTCCTGAGGAGCCCGTGTACTTCATGGAGGTCTGCCTGGGTTCTATCTATACGCAGAGACTTTTTTTTTTTTTGAGGCTGAAATGCCATGGATTCATTCATTACAATTTTTCTCTCTAGAATAAGTTTGTATGCTGCAGCACTTGAAAATACTTTCTATTGTTGATTAATTTTAATATCTGGGAGAGTTTCTGCAGTAACTGATTCTCTTAGTTAGGGATTTGTTTCTGTGAAAAGACACCATGACCAAGGCCACTCATAAGAGACAACATTTCATTAGGGCTTTTCTACATTTAATTACACGTTCAGAGGTTCACTTCACGATCATCAAGGCAGAAAATATGTCAGAGTCTAGGCAGACATAATGGTGGAGAGGAAGTTTAGAATTATGCAAATCCATCCAAATGCTTCCAAGAAAAAATATGTATTTTGCATGCAGGTATGGTCTGATTCACACTGGGCAGAGCTTTAAAGACCCAGAGTGATATGTTTCCTCCAGCAAGGCCAGACCTATTCCTACAAGGCCACACCTCCTCATAGGCCAACTATATTTAGAATGCCACACTGGTTTAATAGCAACTCAACAAGATCTAGAGTCTTCAAAGAGGAGGAGCTTCAGTTGAGAAGATGCCTCCATAAGATCCAGCTGTTCAGAATTTTTTTAATTGGTGAGAGAGCACCAACTCCATTGTGGGTGTTGAAATTCTTGTGGTGGTACTCCTGGGTTTTTTTAGAATGCAAGCTAAGCAAGACTAGAGGAGCAAGACAATAAGCATCACTACAACATAGCCTATGAATGAGCCTCTAATTCCAAGATCCTGTGTTGTTTCAGTTTCTGTCCCAACTTTTTTGATGATTAACAACAATGTGGAAGTATAAGCTGAAAAAAACCTTTGCTATGGAATTTGCTCTTTGGACATGGTGGAACCTTTCAACAATAAAAATAGTAAGACATTCTTAAGGAAAAATGTCTAATAATGCCAATGTCACTTATCTTAAAACCACAAATAATAATGTGCAGACATTTTATTATTATTTAAACATAAGATATACTCATGTACCTACCTGAGATGTAATTTTTCTAGTTTGCTTCTTTCTCACAATGTAGAATATTACAATCAAAAATAACTTGGAAATAGAAGGGTTACAGACTATCACCAAGGAAGACAAAACAGGAAGTTGAATCAGTAACAGCAAACACTGCTTATTGGCTTGCCACTGACTTAGTCACTGTTCTATTGCTGTGAAGAGACACCATGGTTAAGGCTACTATTAGAAAACAAAGCATTTAACTGGAGGCTTGCTTACATTTTTAGAAGTTTGGACAATCATCAAGTGAGGGACCCCATCATTGGAGCAATAGAGAACTAATGATCCTTAGGCAAAGAGAGAGATTCTGCCATTGCAATGCCTTCTTTAAAACTCAAACCCATCCTTTTTGACACACCCACTTCCTCCAATGAAGCCACACCTTATCTTATTCCATCTAATCTTTAAACTCACTGTCACTTCCCAGTGACTAAATATTCATATATATGAGTCAATAGAGAACGTTCTTATTCTACCACCAATTTTCTATGGCTTGATCAGCCATTTTTTTAAATACAATCTAGAATGCTCCCATCTATAAATGACTATTGATGAGCTTAGCCACAGGGATGGGCCCTCCCACATCACTCATTAGCCAAGAAAATATACTATAGACTTACCAAATAACCAAGTGAATAGAGACAGATCTTCAATTGTTCTCTCTTCTTAGGTAACTGTAGATTGTCAAGATTGAGAAAAAATAAAGTCCCATCACAGGAATGTTTCACAGACTCAACAACCTACCCAAACATTACTCAACAGCATTTCCTCCCCTTTGCCCCTGCATAGACCCAATTCCATGCATTGCATAAGTGAAGGATAACTACGTTTATCAGCAATGATACTCAATAAGAGGTGACATGAACAAATATTTCCTATAGCCACACAACCCCCACATTCTAATATGTGTTACACTTACTGTCAGACTTGCCAATCTGTCCAATTTCCTGCCAACTCATTTAGACAAAAAAAAAGAAAAAAAATTCCTCATAATGAAATCCAATGAATTTTACCTGATTTGTTTCTCCTGAGGCAACTCGGTGTTATCTCTTCATGCTCATATTCGTGTCTGATTCATCTGTAATAAACCCACTACTATTATCAGCTACATCACATGAGGTATGATGAATACCAACTCCCATGAACAGCATCACAGTAGGCTAAGCCTTTTCTGCAATTTTGAAGTTTCCTTTGTATACAAAAAATCAATTGATTTCATTAAGTGTGTAATTTAATGATTCTAACACATTTTCACCTCCCTTCCATTTTTCCCTCATTTTCTGATACTTCATATGATATTGCAATCTATTAAAATACAGTAGTGAATGCAGAGGAAGGACCAGTGTGGGAAGCAGCAAAGTTCTTTATTTCTAAGACAACAGATACACTGCCAGAATCTTCCAGGTACAACTGCTTGGTAACTTTGGGTTTAATGTTAGCATGAAATTTCTAGAAAAACGCTTAAAGAATTAAACCATGGTTAACCTGGACCAGACAAGTCAGTATCTCTAGTGAGAAACATTCATGTAAATCATTTTCATCACTGTTACAAGATGCCTAGCAACAAGGAAAACAGGTCCATGGTCACAAGAATATGAAAGGGGCATGAAGGAACACAGTTGTCCAACTTATTAGCAGCCAGTAAGCATCAACACAGGAAGCGACCAAAGATAATAAATAACTTCCAAGACATGTCCCAAATGACCAAGTTCCTTTACAAGTTTCTCACCCCTTCCATGCACACCCATCAATCAATTAACTCATAGATTAAAGCCCTCAGGGTCCAATCACATTTCAGATTGTGTATATTGTTCTACCTTTGAGCATTGTACTTCAGACCAAAACCTTCATCAAAGTCCCAGGACAGACATTTCAAACCCATTTCACCACAGCATTCTTTGTGTTACACAAAGTGATAGGAACTATCTGTCTCTTTAATGGTATCTCTGTCTAGCAGTTCCAAAAGGAAAATGTCCAGGTTAACAGCATCAGCACCTCCAGGAGCTTTTATAAATGTGAGTTCAAGAAGAAGGAAATTGCAATGCAAGTTAAGGGTCTTGATCCCCCTTCCCTGCATCTTAAAACCATAGGGTGGACCCAGAAATGTAGGTCAAAAGTGTAAATTTCACCTATACTACAACCAAATGTGATGATTTCTAGCTATCCCCAGTTTCTGTCTGTTACGTAGTCCCAACAAGTCTGCATCAAGGAATATTGCCTAGTGTGAAATAGTGCCAGCAGTTGATTGCAAACCCCACTATGTGTTGACTTGGATGTAAAATGAAACATCTATAATATAGACACACTTGTACATATACGCATACTAACAGAAAGAGGCAAGCAGTAGAAGTGCTTTGTCTTAGGAACCCTCAAGGAAGAGAAAGTGGAAATCTCATAAGGCAGAGAGGTCATTGAGACACTGTATGTCTCTACTGCATAAAATCAGACCAGTCTGCCTTCCATCCCTGAGTGGTACGGTATCACTATCCATCATCCCCATCTAAAAATGTATGGACTGTTGATGAAGGATGGAGAGACAGTATTCATCAAAGGTAAGGCCTTTGAAGGTGATATAGGTTTGCCATGCTCTACTGGTAGCCCCATGTCCAAGAGTTTATGGGCAAAACAATTGATTTGAATGGGTTGTATCAAAGGGGAGAAAAGGAGACTTGAACTTGGGAGGAGGATTAAGGTGGGAATTGGTCTGGTTTTGGTCTGGAGGTATCAAGAGAATTAGAAAGTGAATTCCATCAAAATATATTGCATGAAGTTCTCAAGGAATTAATTAATGCAGTTCTTAATACTGTACTGAACATATACAGACCACTTATATTTCAATTTCCTAAATAACATCTCCTTTTATAGCACTTACATTACATTAAGGGCAAAAGTAATCCAGAGATTATTTAAAATAAAGAAGGATCAGGGGATATGGCCCAGAGGCAATGCCATGTGTGTTTTCAAACATTCACCTACAACACCAGTGCTTAGGATTTTGGGAGGGGCAGAGACAGGAAGATATCTGTGGCTTCCTGAAAGCCAGCCTCACTACCAGCTCAGCAACAAACCCTGTCATAAGGGGATAAATTAGGGAGTAAAGTAGCAGAACACACTACACCCTTCCCTACCCTCTGAACTTACCTGTACAATTCTCTATGCAGACACACATAAATATGATTAGAATATACAAGAGGTTACTTTGCATAGCTTATATGCAAATGCAATGTTGTTTTAGGCTAGAGACCTGAGACTTTATATCATTAGGGTTCCAGAAGCAAACACCCCAAATATAGAGAATAGATAAATCTTCTTACTCTGCAAAGGAGACCTCAGTTAAGTGTGTGTGTCAGTGACACCAAAAGGTTTCCTCCTCTATGTTCATTTATATAGCATAGAATGATCTGTAAATAATGAAAATATGAAAACAAAGCTTTTTCACAATTTTAGGCTTGTGTTAAAATCATATTTATAACATTTTATTAAATGGAAGTGAAATCTTCAGCTCTCAGGAACAATACAGTCAATCCTATAGGCTTCTGTTTTGTCCCATTATCAACAAAATTAATTGCACATCAACTGGTCCCAAACTTTTAACTAAGTCAGGGAGAAGGGCTATGTTTCCGTACAAATAAATAATGCCAATGTGATTATTCAAGCAGAAATCTGGCAGGGTTAGGATGCCTTTGGGTTATTTGATAGTGATGACTGATTAGTCTCTTTTTGTGCAAATAACCCTAACCTCTGAGAAAAGAAAAGTAATGATATAAAATATACTACGAAGTGACATGGACACTTATTACTAGATTTCATTTTCTTTTACATGCTTTCGTTCTTTGAAAAATTGTGGCCCACTGAAGCTCAAACATTCAAAGGTGTTAGTTTTCCAGGTGGTGAGATGTTAAGAAAGATTTAGGATTTGTATTTTTATTAAAGGATATTTGTCACTATTTTTTGAACTATCAAAAAAAACAAAAAAAAAACAAAAAACAAACAAACAAACAAAACAACAGGCTCTCTCTCTCTCAATCTTTCTCTCTCCTCATTCTCTCTCTCTCTCTGTCTCTGCCTCTGTCTGTCTCTGTCACTCTGTCTCTGTCTCTGTCTCTGTCTCTGTCTCTGTCTCTGTCTCTGTCTCTGTCTCTGTCTCTCTCTCTCTCTCTCTCTCTCTCATTCTCTGTCTCTCTCTATTTGTGTTTGTTGTCTGGAGTATTGTTTGTGAGCTCTCAGCTACTGCTCTATACATGTGTGCATGCCTGTCGCCATGGTGTTTACCATGATGTCCTGGAGTCGCCCTCTGAAACTGTAAGACCACAATTAAATATTTCATCTTATAATTTGGTGTGGTCATGATGTCTCACATCAATAGAACAGTAATCAAGACATCCATATTCCAGTTTATTTTTTCAATCGTTCTGTACTTATTTCATTAAAGTTACCTTTTGTCCATTGAACAGTTTTAAGAATACTTTTAAAGGTCCTGAACAAATAGTGCCAGTAGGAGTGGCACTGTTAGGAGGTGTGGCCTTGTTGAAGTATGTGTGACCCTGTTGGAGTAGATGTGGCCTTGTTGGAGGAAATGTAATACTGTGCTTGTGGACTTTGAGATCGGCTATGCTTAAGCTGTCCCCAGTGTGACACACAGTCTCCATCATCTACCTGTGTATCAAGATGTAAAACTCTCAGCTCCTTCTCTAGCATTGTGTCTGTCTGAATGCTTCCATATTTCCAGTCATGATAATAATGGATTAAACCTCTGAAAATAAGTTACAAAGTGTTCAAGAGTTACTGTGATCCTGGAGACTCTTCACTCTGTCTCTGTCTCTGTCTCTGTCTCTGTCTCTGTCTCAGTCTCTGTTTCTGTCTCTGTCACTGTCTCTGTCTCTGTCTCTGTTTATGTCTCTGTCTCTGTATCTCTCTCTCTCTCTCACTTATTCTCTGTCTCTCTTTGTTTGTGTTTGTTGTCTGGTGTGGTAATGATGGCAATAAAACCCAAAGTAACACAAACACAAACATTCAAAAATACATTTGATATTTTGACTATTCTTGGCCCAGGGAGTGGCACTACTTGGAGCTAATAACCTTGTTGCAGTAAGTTTGGCCTTGTTGAAAGAAATTTATCATTGTGAACATGGACTTTAATGCCCTCTGCCCAGCTGCCTGAAAGCTACACATTTCCTAGCACCCTTCAGATGAAGATGTAGAACTCTCAGCTGCAAATGAACATGCCTACCAGGATCCTGCCATATTCCCACCTTGATGAAAATGGACTGAATTTCTGAACCTGTACGCCAGGGTAAATTGAAAAGTGTCTCTGCTGATAGTTGGTTGCTATTCCAGAAAGTCCAAAAGTTATGACGTATCATCCTGAGTCTGAGAATACACTGGTTTAGCTTCTAGCATTTGACAAGAAACAGGATTATCAAGACAATGAGAGTATAAATCTTCCTATTTCATAGAGACACATAGGTTATAGATCTGTGGAACTCAAGGTTTCATGGGTGGTATGGTAGGGTGATTAGTGTCTGTATATGAGTGCAGTTTCTGTTCCCAAGTCTGATGTCACACATACACATATGTTAAGTAATGTGTAGAATGTCTTCAACACTTGCTCTCTTAGAGTGAAACCCTCTCACCATTTTGACTAGTTTGACTGGCCAATACACTATTGGGATATCTACCTGTCTCCACCCCACAATGTTGCAGATATGAATAGACATGCCTGGAATTTTACGGAGTTGCCGAGAATACATGAACTCCACTGAGCCATCTTTCTAGCCCCCAGCAGGGTATTGTTTATTGAAATCAATGATCATATCAGTAGAGAAATGAAAACCAACATGACCCTGATATTCTACCTTACCTCCACCTAACACCAATAAGTGAATGTTAAATATAAATTTAATTCGTGTCCAAATAAATCCAGATTACAATCTAATGAATGATAAAATTGGAGTGGATCCAGATGAAAGCTACGTTAGTAGATTTTTGGCCTTTTATATGAAGAATAACCAATATTTTGGGTACACTAGGAGAGCAAATGTGTGTAAATGATTCGAATGAAAGAAAATCTGTGTTCCAGTGAATTTTATTTTAAAATAAATTTCAAAATCATGAAATTTCAAATATATATACATATATATATATATACATGTATATATATATGTACATATATATATATATATTTGTGTATGTTATTATGGGTTCATGTGAGTTTTCTTGGATTCCGATTGCAGAATTAGAGTATAGGGGACCTGGTTACGTGGCACTATTATTTTTTATTAATTAATTCATTCATTGTCCACCTTCCTACTGTTCCACATCCCATATCTACTGCCCATTCCCTGTCTCCAAGGGCAAGTCTCCACCCTACCGGATCTCTAAACACCTTGGTGTCTCTAGTTTGTTGAGAATTTGGTGCATCATTTCTGATTGAATAGAGATCAAGCAGATTTTTTTCTGTGTATGTTTTAGAGACCTTCTGATAGTTCGCATATGCTGCCTGTTTGGTTGTCTAGCATTTGGGAGAACTCTGGGTCCATAGTAGTTGAGACAGCTGGTCCTCCTCAGCCTCCTTCAGTCTTTCTCAAATTAAACCAATGGTTCAGCAGATTCTGTCCATTTTTTGTTTCCATACATTTGCATCTGATTGTTTCACCTGCTCATTATTTCTTCATAAGTACAGTCATCCTAGCATTCATACTACAAGTATCTGAATTCAGAAACCTACAGAGGCTATTTATTGCAAGCAGGTCTTCTGCAAAAGCAATATACAATATAAGTACTAAAATTTCTATCAGTGCTCAACAATATTCTATTCTTTGTGATGAAATCCCTCTCTCTCTCTCTCTCTCAATATATATATACTTCTCTAACACTTAGTATGAATAAAGATTCTCTTAAATTCTCTCCTACAAAGGGGATGATATTGGAATGTCATCTGCAACATTCATTCACTTTCCTACACAGTTTGTGCTTTTTCTTAGCAATCAACTAATATCTAAATCACACATGCACTCAGATTACAAAATAAGGCATCTGAGCTAATGCAATCTGTTATTCTGAGTCAGAGTAGGGGCAGGACAATTCCAAACTGTAGTTACATCCAAGAGCATGGACTTTAACAAATTGTGAATCAGTAGAAGAAAAGACAATGTATAGATGCGGTTGTTTCTTTTGGTTTGGTTTGGTTTAGCTTTGCTTATTTCAGTTACCCACAATCATTATAAGAAACACAGAGAAACACAGATTAATGCCTGTATCTTGAACTGAATGCAAATCGGGGCCCTAGAACCAACATTATATTTCTGTTACAATATACAGTATATATTTTTAGAGATTTTCTTTTCATTAGCTATCATACACACACACATACAACAAGTTTAAGAAATGTTCCTAAATAAATGACCCAAATAGCAGCTTAATGATTCAGATGCAGATATTTTCACCCAATCAATAGACTGAAGCATCTGACCCCTGTTGTTGAATTAATGAGGTTGAAAGATATTAAAGAAAAAGGCATTCCTGTAGTAGAATCCCTGTCTCAATTAAACTGTTCCCCCAAGATGTCTGAAACTCTGGCCCAACAAAGAGACAGAATGCACCTGCTGATATGAGGCCTCCAACACACATACCCATCCTTATAAATGGTGAAAAGCTTGAATCTTTCTTATTTAGAGATTATACATTTGATATACTTCAAAGTCATAAGAGAATGCTTGAGGATTCAACAGAGCATATCTAATTTTACTTTTAGTATAAAGAAAATTGTCACCTTCCTTTGGTCAAATACAGTAGTTAATGTTCTCCCTTGTAGATATCACCAAGATCTAAGGCCATATTTGGGGAAAGGAAAAGACTGAAGCTCACTGAGCCTCACACAGGATAATTTTCTTGGCCACTTCAAAAAGCAAGGAGTGTGAGAGGCATCTTGGGAATAGAAGACTTCTGAGAACCTCTTCTCAGAATGAGACATTCTAAGACCACAGTCAACAGAGGGGAAATCGTGAAAATCTTGGATCCTAAAGTAGAGGTCCCAAGTCTTATTTTCCAGGTTAGAAATGTCCAGTTCAGCTATGGTCATCATGGGAATTTCCTAGGCTCCACTGAGAACTGTAAGACGATTCAGACTCTTCCTCACTAGCTTCCAAGAATTTTCCCCATATACATACCCTGTGTAACAACTTTGAGTGTCCAGGCAATGGTCACAACAATCTCCCAACATGATAAATAGTTATGCATGAATTGATGTTTCCGCAAGGCTGTTTTCAGCTGCACACATCTGTGAATAAAAGATACGAATGGGGCATTGTGATGACCAATTTTGAGGCACAGGATATGGGAGACAATTTCAGTTTTCTATTTTCTGCCCTATCATCTAAAAGGGGAGAAATGTGAGGTGACATTGTTCACATATGTGTTGTGTGGATATCTTGGACAAATGGGATATGTTTAAAGAAAACTTAGTTGATCGGGGTATTTGTGAGGCAAATCCAGTAGAGAATCTATGCTGGTTCTTTAATTGCAGAGGTGGATCTGAAGTGTCCTAGTACAGAGGGTGGAGGTCTGAAACTCCCCTTCTACACAGAAGCTACTTCTGAGAGTCCTTTCAATAGATTTTGATTTCCAAAGGCCCCTTTTGCTGAAACTGAATGTTTAAAATCCACTTGGTAAATGGAAGTAGACAATAGACCCATACTCCTACTGGGAAGACAGGGATTGTTAGATGCCCTTTTATGTAGAATAAGTGGTATAAGTCTCCCATGGTCTAAAAGCCTTTTAAGGAAATAAAGGCTCAAAACTACATGGTTGGAATAGGAATATTCAATGTAAGGTATAATAATACATGTTTTGGGCCACACTTTGCTAATAGGTTCTAGGGCCTTGTTAGTCCTAGGAGAGTTGTGACATTATATTAAGTTTAGTGAGAAAAAGTAAGTTAACATTGGAAAATATGAGCCCCATGTAGGAAAGGAAATCTCTGAATCCCTACTGCAAGAGGAGGACAGAAACTTCTTGAGGCAGACTGTGACGTTGCCATATAAACTTCTGTCCAAGGTAAAGGTCTCTGGTACCTTATACAGTGGAGTATGTTTCCAGCAATGATTATCAATTTTCAATTCTTATTCAGAGTTTTTTTATTTTTTTTTATTTTCATAGTTTGTGTTCATTGAGGAGATACACGGAAGCAACATATTCCTTCTTCCAAAAGCTTTTGAGGACTGTTGCTGGCTAGGATACTTCTTTGACTTTATTCATTATCCAGGTCTAAGCAGAATTAATGAAGTTATTTCATTTCTATTGACTTGTGTGGAAACAGATGGCACAGGTACTTTGATCCAGTTTGAAATATCACTATGGGACTTCACACCAGAGTGAACTAGGGTACCTGTTTACAGAAGGAGTCACTTTTGGAAATTTTCCTGATAAGTTAGGGATAAAACTACTTTGACCATATATAGGAATATCATTTTTGAGAAAGAGAATATGTTGGGAGGATAAATAAGATAAGAAAGATCACAGAATCCCTCAGGCAAATGTTTATCTTTGGAATTTGAAGAAGATGTCGAAAACAGCTTATCAAGTGCAAATGAACTCACAATTCAGAATACACATGTGTTCTGAGAAATTAAGGTGTGTTTGCCAACAATCAGAGCATTTTTCTTACGAATTGTTTGGTAACCTCTTGCTCTATGTTCTCTGTAAAGCAGCATGCCAGGCATAGCCAACAAAGAGGGCACTGCTCTATTTCAAGTGACAGGCTTAAAAATAGAAGTTAGGTTAGGGCTTATATATTTACTGTCATGTCTCAGGACATCATTTCAGAGTTGCTTGACATCCCTTCTTTATTTGAGCATGCCTGGCCACCCAGGAAACATTGGAAATTTTAGGAACTCCTAGACTAATAGTCCTGAGGATTCTATTAAGACAAGTAAATTTTCTGAGATATGCATGGTCAAGAGATGTTGATTTAAATTTTCCACAAGCGAAAATAAACATCAACTTTAGTTTTCATGTTAGTGGCTTTTCAGTAGGCTCCCTAAGCAACAAAATTTGTATTAAGACCTTTCAAACTGAAGGGTGTGTCTATATTTCCCCAATTCAAAGATAAAATGTAAATTTGTTCCTTGTCAGAGTATTTACGTCAAAGATTCTTTATTGAAAAGTTTTTGAACCTAGAGTTTACCTTGAACTGAAGGGAAAATCTGGGAAACATTAGTATATATATTTAAGGTTCAGTTCATAATATCAGTAAGTTGTGTGGGATTCCTCGACCTAAAAGTATGTCCAAAACTCCTTTGGACAAACTGGTATAATCAGAGACTCGCTTTGCTTCAGGGTAAGATCTGATGACTCCTTAATCTAAGACAGATGGAGTAAGTATTACTTGGGGAGAAAGGAGGTGGTGTTGTCCTTGTAACAAGAGAGATGATCAGAGTATGAAAATCTCCATAATAGTTTGTACAAAAAATTGCTTACCTTAACTCATAAGGTCCTCCTTTGCCACACCTAATGGTTCTTCACATTCTGGAGTATCCATATCTTTAGCAGAATTAGCAAGACACCAAATATTGATACCATGATTCATGAAAAGCTTGAGCTACTGTCTTCAGCATGATTGCCTCCTAAGAATTATGTTCAACCACCAGAACTGTGTTAGAATGATGATTTCACACCATGTCATGTGACTGAAGTCAAGGAAGTGGCATAAGGTCCCAGGATTGGCCTCCTCGACTTGATTTATCTGAAATGTGACCAGAGGGAGAAAAATGCTCCTTGTCAGAGGTAAAATATCCCATGGGTTCCCGAACAGAAATTATTTTTTATGAGAGCCCATTGACTCAAAGGGGTGATTTTTAAGACCTCAATCATCACAGGAAGGGAAACACCATAACTGTGGAATCAAGTAAGTCCCTTGATCCTGTTGGACAGTAGGGGAGTATAACTGTTTACCTTCTGTAGAGGAGGTTGGACCAGGCACTCCTTAAATCCACATTTTCAGAGAACTCTAGAAAATTCTTATCCCTGAGGACTCTACTGCACAGTTGACAGCACTCTGAGGTTTGTTCTGACAAGACTGCTCAAAGTTCCTGGATCTGTTCCCTATTTATACTTACAATAGGCCACAGAAGTATGGGTGTTGATGACAATTACCTTTATGATGAGCAACTTAAAGAGAGATGACCTTGGATCTAGGCTGAAGTTTTTATTCATTGGCCATGGGACTTGAAACCAGACTTCTCTGAGTTTATTGGTATTGAAAGGTGTATCCCCTAAACAATAATTTCTGAGAGAGAATCTCTGGTCTATATTAGTTGAATGGTAGACCTGAGTAAGCCATGAACAAAGAGTGAAACTCCTGTGAATTCTTGGTACCAACGGTTTAGTTTTAAGCACACCAGATCTGTACTTGAATGTATGAGACACACTCCTTACTCTCAAATGTCAGTTCTATACTTTCTTCATCAGAGGGACATGCCTCAGACCCCTCCAGTGCAGACAGAGAAAGAACAAAGTGTTTTTATTCAAGGTCAGCAGACCCCTTTGTCATATCCTTAATGTCAGGGACTACTATGTTTAGAGGAAGTAAGGCTAAGGCCTTCTTCAAAAGATAATCCAACTGGGGGTCAGCCCCCTTGAAATCATGGGATACTTTACTTCTAAGGTTGTGTGACTTGACGGAGTTGCTATTTATGCTTGAAATATAAATTATCACGGTTCTGGTGGGGTACATCTGAAGCCCCATTGTGAATTCATCAATGCTAATGCGTGGTGATATTAAAGAGCCATATTTGTGGCCAAATTAAGATGTTGTTGAAGTCTGAAGTCTTGCTTCTCATGTCATATGTCTCCGGATATCTTCATTCATTGAGGACCTATATGACACCTTTGTTCTGAAGTGATAATTCTGAGGGCAATTAAAGAATGTCTGAAAATTTTGGTTCTCATGAGTCAATGCAGCCTTCAACACTGGTGAGTTTCTAACATATTTGATGTAGAATGGGTATGTCTGAACCACTGTTAGGTTATTGAAGGAAGTTGTGAGGCACATATATTCAATTTCATGTATATGTTTGTACTGTCACTGCCTTCAAACACACCATAAGGTGGCATCAGGTCCCATTTTAGATTGTTGTGAGCCACCATGTGTTTTCTGGGTTTTAAACTCAGGACCTATGGAAAAGCATTCTGTGCTCTTAACTGCTGAGCCATTTTTGCAGCTCCAGCACATTGGTTCTAGACAGCTTAGTTTAAGGTCACTTAGGGAATTGGGTAAAATCTGAGAATACCTATTTCAGCATGGGCAGATCAGAAGACCCTTTGGTATACAGTATTTTGGATGATCTGTGGTTCTTAAGCTGTAAGTCTAAAAATTAATAGAGAAAAATATCTATATTTGGATTACTGGTTTAGAGCAATTGCACCTCACATATCCTTGAGTCATGGAGAGTGCATTACACCCCACTTCAAGCATAGGGGAATACATCTTAGGGTTCTCTCAAAGAAACACAATTTGGAGGACCCTTTGAAAGGAGGAAAATGTTGATTTATCCACAAATAACCTATTAAAAATAGCATCCATTAGAGGTAGAAAGTCTCATACCACATTTGGGAAAGCAGAAATATCAAACACTCTTGTATCTTTTCAAGATAAAAGGTCAATTTTGGGAGGAATATTTGGAATATTTCATTATCGAGGCTTCCTGGGAACCCAGAATATGAATATCATGCAGGCCATGCAACAGCATAATCAATCGTCAGTATGCTAGGAGGAACTTCCCAGCTATTTCTCCTGGTAAATCAGCTGCCTACTTCTGAACATGGCAAGGCTTACTTGTTTCTACTGGACAACATATAAGTATATGTCCTGGGTTTATGAAATTGCTGGCTACTCTTAGACTCCAGCCATTGAAGCAAATGGGTCCAGATCCTTGGACTGAGGTAATGAGGTCAGAGGATCAGAAAAAGGAGCACTCAATGCACCGTATATCAAGGAAATCGATTTGTCATGGATTACATCAGATCTAGTTAGTCTAGGTCCTCAATGATCAGAAGAAGCACATACTATTCTACATACTATTCTACATGAGCTGGAAATTATATAGCTTATGGCTACAAATTGTTAGATACTCTTAATCAGAAGGGAGGTTTGTTTGTACTTTTAGTCCAAGGGACATATGTGATGTTTCAATGTGCATCTGAAGCAGCTAGGAGTAGAAATTGTAAGATGTAGAGATGGTTGATGAGAAGTTAAAGTTCTAAACTCATGTTGCTCATAAGGGGCAAAGAAAGGGAAAAACAGGGCACCCTGTGGGTCAAAAAAAGAACTGAAAATGCCAGGGTAAAAGAGAGAAGGGCACTGGCCACCCTCTTGAGAAGGACTGCCTTACAGGATCCATTTGGCAAGCTGTAAAGTTCTGGTGTGTCCTTGGGTCAAAGGAGTAATTCGGGAGTGAGGATTAAGTCATAAGCTTCCTAGAGCATTTATGATATCTCTTTTTTCATAGAAAGCATCTGTGAAGCACATTTTTTTTAGATTGGGCATTTGAGAGCCTGCCTCTTTCAGGCTAAAGCATTCTGAGCCTTACTGAAAGAGGACACATAGCCAATGTCCCTTTGGTGAGAACTGAAAAGTCTGAGTTCACAATGCTCAGACTGATATGGTCTGATTTTCCCTTTTAGGGGAGAAGAAAGAACTACAGCTCCCCTTTTGCTCCGTGATCCTTTTGAAAATGATTTTGATATGATGTATATATTTGTGGCCTCCTAGGACAGAAGGGTCACAAAGGGACACCCAAATTCACATTGTAATGATTGTTTTCTCCCTGGGCAAGAGAGAGCAAGTATCATGTCCTGTGTTTGAGATGTTACGTGTAATTACTTTGCATAACAGGGAATGAAGTGGCACCTCCATTTGGAATTCATGGATGTATGAATCCCACTAGGAAAATAGCCAATGCTGTGGGCTCCCATTTTTGTATTAATGGAAGTTATGTGTTTATCTCTCTTTGGCAGTAGATACATATTTTGAGCACTACTTAGTAAAAACAGGGTGGTTGATATCCTCTTGGGGTGATGACAAGAATTTGACACCTCTATGGGGACTTTCTCCATCTGGAGATAACTCAATGCCTTCTTGTTCTGCAGGAGAAGTTTACAGGGCTATTTGGGTATTAGAGGCACTACTCTCTCTCCTCCTATTAAAAGTAGCATTTCAGAGAATCTCATGAGGAGACATGAAATGTCTGAGGCTCTCTTCATGAGGAATAGGGTGGTTTATGTGCACTTTTCTCTAGGCATGGATCATGGTTTGCCACTCTCATGTTCTGAATGGGAAGCTTGACTGTCCCATTGTTCAGAACGGTCCTTTTCTGATAAGATAAAATAGATTTGGATGGTCTGTATTCACCTTGGTATGGTGGAGGACTTCTGAGGCCCTCCTCATGAGATGGTGAGCATCCAAAGGCTCCTTTAGCAGTATCAGAAGTAGTGAGGGTTATGGTAGTCACAGTTTTAAGATTTGCAACTTTTTTTCTTAGAAGTGCAAGATCTTACCAGCATTTTGGAATAGTGGCAGTGTTTCCACCTAGCATCTTTTTAGAGGACAGGTTTCAGGCCTGCTTGATCTACAGAGGAAAACATTAGTCTTATTTTTTGCAGTATAGAATTTTTGGGACAACCCCTTGAATGAGGAGAATAACAGATCTTTCTTATAAGGAATGCTAGATGTGAAACTCAATTGTGAAGATTAAAAGGGGGAGATGCTTCTTGGAGGAGTAGAGGTAGGACTGGATTCCTTTCAGCATACTTGGAAGATGTGAGGCTACCTTTGGCAGAAGAGATGCATTTTAAAACATCAAGTTCTGAGAGGCAGTATCTGATATCTCCTTCTGAAAATGAGACATGTTTCAATGTCCTTTGGTTAGAATTGGAAGTACTCGGGCTCTTCCTCTGATAAGAGTAACTATCTGGCCATCTTCATGAGAAGGGGTTGGAATTAAGTCCCTGTCTGTACAAAGTGACAGTCTGGGAAATTCTGTTGAAAAGGAAGTACCCACAGTGTCTTTTCTAGATGGCATAGGTTCTAGAATCCCCTTAGCTAGTTGAGAAAGTTCTAGATATTCCTGGGCTAATGTTGGTGTTCCAAGGATCCCTTGATCAGATACTAAAGGGCTCAGCCCATCTACATTGTGTTTCATAAGACACAGAGACCCTGGAACAGATAGCAAAGATTCTAGAGACCCTGCCACAGATTCTGAACTCTTAGAAACAGATTGGTTACATGGCAGAGATTCTTCCAACTCTGGACTAAGTGTTGAAGAAACTGGTAATCTGGGAGAATTTTATGTGGCTGACAAATATTCTATGATCTCTTCGGTGACAGATGGTATTTCCTCACAGTTTTGCATACTTGGCATTGTTTCTAGTTTTTCCTTCGCAGAATTAGAAAGTCCAAGATCTTAGGATCAGATGGTGAATATCCTAAAGCCGCATTTTTCTAACAAGGTCCTGGAGACTCTTGGGATAACAAGGAAGTTTCTGAAGGCCGTTGGGCAGATGTTGATGTTCCTACTACACCATGACAAGACAGGGAAGGTCTCTGACTCAATACAAAAGGTTGTGACACTCTCAAATATAATTGGACAGATAAAGGTGATCCTAGATGCACTATGGTAGATGCTGAAAATTCCAAAGCTCCTGGTGTAATATTTGCTATTCCTGGCTTGTGTTTTGTACAGGTGCAACCTTTCATATTCTCCTCTAAAGGACAGGCAAGGGCCTCCAGCTTTTTGAACAGATAACAAAGGTCCTGGATTCACGTTAACAGATAGGGACATTGTCAAAAGCTCTAGGGTAGATCATAGAGATCCTAGGGTTCCCTGTCCAGATAAAGAAATTGCCATGGATCCTTTGGAAGAACCTGACATATCTGAAGCAGTTGGATCTGTTTTTTGTACCCTTTGTGGAGTATTCAAATACTCATTTGGTCCCTGATATGAAGTCAAAGGCCCCTCTGTAGGTTTAGAGAGATCTAAAGGTTCTTCTGTGTAAGGAAAGGAATCAAAAGGATTAGGGAAGAAAGTAATGAAATAAGTTGGGGAAAAATTGCAAGTGCCAGAAGTGAGACATTGTATATCACATATCCTGAGATAGCTGTTGAATTTTTTTTTTGTTCACCTGATGCAAATGAGGAATATTCTAGAGTCCCCTAGGAAGATGGCAAAGGATCTACAGAGCCTTGTGCAGTTGCCAAAATACTCAGAGATTCTTCATCAGATCTCAAAATCCTTGCAATATTTTGAGTAGGGTGGGTATATCACTGACACACTGAGGAATATGGTGAGTCTGCTACTGTGTAGTGTGTAGATGTGGACTGAGTTCCTATACATTGTTTATGTAAAGAAGGATTTGAGAGCTTTTGGGAAGTTGTAGATTGTTGTATATACCTTTGTGGACATGTGGACAGATATAAGGTCCTCTTTGCAGAGAGAAAGGGACTCAAACTTTCATGAGAATAATCAGAAGATGCTGGAGTCACTTGTTAAGTGGAAAAAAGACCCAGAGGATTATGAGAACATTCAGAACATTGTGATGTATTCATCATTGCCTATGCTGAGATAGAAAGTTTCAGAGGTCCCTGGGCAGATTACAAAGGTACTGGATTCCCTTGGCCAAATGGGAAGGTCTCTGCATCTCCTTGGTACAATGTTATTGTCTACCAAGTTTTGGAGGTCATGGTGGCAAAGTTCCTAGAGCTGATGAAGTAGTCTGAGAAGATGTTACATCTTCTCTCACTCTTTGAAAATGTCCTAAAATACTCTGTGATTCTTTATATTGTGACAATATCCCTGTGAAACCTGTTGAATTTTCTAGATTTCTTTGGTTGAAGAAAAAATAACTTTATATGCATAAAGTTCCCTCTTTTGCCCTGGAAATTTTTGGGGGCTTTTGAAAAGATGGAAAAGCTTCTAGAACCACTGTAGGAGGTACAAGATGCTCCTGAGAACCCAGTAGAGGTGGGCAATGTCCTACATCTGATGGTTAAGGACAAAAGTATTCTTGAGATTTCTGGAAAGGTAGGAAATGTCCAGTTTCCCTTGGGAAAGCTGGGGATTTTTGTGCAAAATTTTGGACAGTTGGCGAAAATTCATAACTGTCTGCAAAGAAGTTGGAGCATTCAAACTATCTTGAGCTTATGAAACATTTTGTGCAGTCTACTGTTTAGATGTGGGCAGTTTAGGAGACCCTTAGGCAGAACAGAAATGTCCAAAAACCTCTTGGGAAGATGAAGAACCTACAGTTCCTTGTGAAGATGAAGAAATTTCCAGAGGCCTTTGATCAATTGACATAGATTCTGGTAGCACTTGAGTATTTTGCATAGACCCCAATCGTCTTGGGGTGGGAGGCAAAGTTCCCACAGTCTGCTTTACAGATATGTACTTTCCTACTGTGGCTTGTGCAGATAAACAATGCCCCCTCAGTGCCCTGAGAATACAAGGAAGACCCTAGAATCATGTCTTTAGTTTTAGTCACTTTCAGACTTCTTTCTTGCGATAGACAAGAATCCCACAGTTCCTTGCTCAGATCTCAAAGATGATGGTGGCACATGTAGTGATATAGTAAGATTCAGATGCAGTCCAGCACATCTGGAGCTGTCTGAAGTCCCTCAGAAAGATGGAGAATATTCATTTGCTTCTGATTCTGCTGGAGAAAAAGCTGAATGCAGTAGAGCCCCTTCAGCAGGTCCTGAGTGATGTGTCATTGCCTGGGTTAAGATGGAATGTGTCAGGCCCCCTGGATTGATTGCGAATATACTTGATTCCCTGGAACAGATGGGAATATTTCTACACCTCCTTGAGTAAAAAAATGAATGTCTGCCAGGTTCTTGAGGTGATGATGGCAAACTTCCTAGAGTAAGCAAAACAGATTTAGAAGATCTGACATCCTTTTTCACTCTAGGCAAAGGGCCCATGGTAGTCTCTTTGTGTTTACATTGTCCCAATCCCAATATACCTGTTGAATCAGTCGAAGGTTCTGGATACCTTTGGATGGATGACACAGAACTTTGAACATGCAAATTTCCAATTGCAACTGTGCAATTTTTCTTTTACCCTTAAGAAGTTAGCAAATGTTCTACATTTACAGTGATAGATAGTGGATATCCCTGACCACCTGGTGCAGATAGGTAGTGTTCTGGATAACTTGGGAAATACAAAAACTTCTCCTGATTTTCCTGGCTAGAGAGAACATATTCATTAGTCTGTGGCTAACATGATGAGCATTGTAAGTTGAGCAGATGGAGAAAATGTGAGAGCCCTCTAGTAATTAGATGGATGTTTGAACGAATTTGGTAGAGAAGACAGAGTACCTAAAGGTTCTTGTTTGGGTGTGTACAGAGACCCTTAGGCAGATAGAGAAGTTCCCAGAACCCTTTGTGCAGATGAAAAAGATCCTAACCTTCCTTCTGCAGGTCAAAAATTCCCAGAAGTACTTGAACAGACTGGAAATGTCCTTGTTCCTGCTTATCACTTTCTTTGTAACCTAGAGTCTCCGGGCTACATGGGAAAATTTCTTCAACTCCCTGGGCAGCTATGGGATGTCCCTACATGGATTCTGAATTCAGGTAAGATTGTCCAGACACCTGAGTAGATGATGAGTGTAATGAAGAAATTTGTGCAGATACATTCAGCTCAAGAGTTGCTTATGGATATAGGGAAGTTGTGACAAGTGTCCGCAAAGATATGGAGGGGCTCGACTAGCTTGTGTTGGTGAGAAATGGCCATGGGGCTTTGGGACATGTTGCAATGTTTCTGTTGCCCTTAGCATACATGAAGACATTCCCCAAGAACCTGAGAATGAAGACAAATGTTTATGAGTACACTGGGCAGAATCTGATATTCCCAGAATCTCTTGGGACGATGATGACTGATCAAAAGACTGTTGAGTATATGGTGAAAGGCCTATAGAAGCCTCAACATATATGCTAAGTTTGGTAGATAGCAAATGTGCTAGATCCTTGGGACTACAAAATAAGACTCCTGAGATCATTGGTCATATTGTGAATGTCCTGTATGACTTGAAGGATGTGGCAAAAGGCCTGTAGTCCCTTGAACAGATGGTGAGTTTTCCTGAGATTCTACCATGTGTGTTGAGTTCCCTAGCTTCTTTTGGAAAGATGCCGAATGTTCTAAAAAACCCTGGGAAAGATGGCAAAGCACCCATAGTTTCTTGGACAGGTATCAAGTGTTCTAGAGTTGTTTTCTTACATCTCACAGTTATTGAATTGCCTGATATAGTTTGCTAGTTTGTGGAAGTTTCTGAGAACATCATAGAGAAGTTGAGGATTTCACTTTCACTTGGGAATATGACAATGTTGTTGAGATTTTTTGGTTTTTGGGGTTTGTGTGTGTGTGTGTGTGTGTGTGTGTGTGTGTGTGTGTGTGTGTGTGTGTGTGTTTGTTTGTTTGTTTGTTTTTATGTCCTGGTGGATGAAGAAGATCTTTTTTCAGATGGAAATTTTTCTGACTTCCTATTTTCAAATTTGGGAGTTAGCATAACCCCTGTAGGAGGCAAAGGATCTGTAGTTCTTTGGAAACATGGCAAGGTATACAGATATTCTACTATGTATGATGAGTGCCCTAGCTTCTTCTGGAAAGATGCAGAACGCTCTAATTTCCCTGTGGTATAACTAAAAAACCCTCAGTCCCCTGGACAGTACAGATTGTTCTAGAGGTCTTTGTTTACAACTGACAATTGTTAGATTTCCTGTTGTAGTGTGAGGAGATGATGGTGGTGCAGATGATGAAGGTTTCACATTCCCTTTGGAAGATAACAATGTTTCCTTAGTTCCCTGGGTAGAGGGAGAAGATATCATAGCCTCTGTTTCAGATGGTGGATGTCATCGGGTATCTTGCATAGATAGAGAAAATGTATAAGGCTTCTGAAAAGAACTGAAATTTTTCACAGGTCCTGGTTCAGATGGTGAAATTTTAGAGTCCTAGTTTCAGATTTGGGTAGTCCCATAGTCCTTCTAAGAGATAAAGAATGTTTCTCAGCCCCTTTATTAGATGGAAATATTTGAGCCATCCTATGAGCACCTTGAGTAGATCCTAAAGGCCCTGTTTCACGTCTTGATGGTTCTACAGTCCCCTGTGGTATATAGACTGTCTCAGAATGTCTTTTTCTTATTTGTATTTTGTCCCTTCCTTTTGGGATGATATAAAAGACTCTAGGGTCCCTTGTGCCAGTGATGACATTTGAAGAGTTCTTTGCAAATGGAAATACCTAGTGTAGATGGTGAAGAATGCAGAGTCTGTTTAGAAGGTGTGTAAGTGGGCAGTGGTCCTTGGATATTTACCAAAGTTTCTAAGGCCTGGGAAGAAAATGAGTAAATTTTCTGAGCATTTGGTGCAGTAAGTGAGTCTTTTCCACCATCCTAGGTAGATAGCAAAGAACCTTGATGCCCTTGGCATGATGATGATGATGATGATGATGATACCAAAGCCTCAGTAGAAATAGCAGGTAAGGAAATTGCTACAGGATCCTAGCCAGAGAGCATGTTTTTTGGAAAAACAGAGACATTTTTCAAATGTCCTGGAGATTTCTGAGGATATAAATATGTCCACATATCCACATCCACAGATGGCAAATGTCCTTTATAAACCTTAGAAAATGAGGAAGTTGCCATATCACCTGGTCAAGAAAGAGAATGAGAGTTCCCTGTTTAGATGTGGTGAGTTCTGGAGTCTGTTGTGCAGTTAAGGATATTCCCACACTCCCTTGAACAGAAGACAAAAGTGCTACACTTCATTCTGAGGATGAGGGTGTTCCCTGTTGCCATTGGGTGAGTGACATTACATTTAGGGGAGAATCTGAGTCATACTGAGATAAATCTAGAACTCCATGAATGTGCATGGAATTTAATGGCATATCATGATATAATGGTGAAAGGCACACAGGCTCTGAAGCCACCTGTTTGGGTCCAGGAGCTACAATGGCTGAAGGGGAAATTGGCAGGGATCCTGGTCTAAGTAGCAAAGTTCCTACCATCTCTTGGGCAGGTTGGCAGGTTCTGAGTTTACTTTGGAGAGATAACAATGGTAATAAATTCTCTTGAGTACTTGGTGAAGTAGCAGCTGTACTCTGGGTAGTTGTGGAACAATCCACAGGCCTTTGCAAGGACATCAAAATTCCTGAAAACTCATGAGTTGAGATTCCATGTCCTGAAACTCATTGTGCTGATGAGGAAAGATCCAGATCTCCTGGAAGGTGGAGTGAATGTCCTGAATAACTTTTTGAAGATGGAATATTTTTCTAAACACCTTGGCCAGATGACAAAGTTCTGTAGTTCCATGGGCACCCAGATATACTGGGAAAAATCCTGAAAAACCAAAACACCTTTGCATAGGTGACAAAGTTTCTAGATGCCCATGGTTAAATAATGATGGTCTCACATATCCTAGAGCAGATGGTAAATATCCTACAACAATAATGTTTTAGTCAGAAGCGTTTTTAGATACTTTAGAAGATATGAAAATTTTCTGGTGTGTTTGGGCTAAAGACAAGTTCTAGATGATTTTTTTAGATGTGGACTTTCCCTCAGGCCCTTGATTTCACAAAGGAGATTGTGTAGTCCTGAAGTCTGATTTGCAAAAGGACAAATTACCTTAAGCATGGTCAAAATGTTCTGCATCATTTGAGAAAGATGAAGAAATTTCCTGGGCCAGATAGTAAACACATAAGAGCCTTTTGGTTAGATAATCTTGAGCCTTTTTGGGGAAATATGGATTGTCCAACATGCCCTTTGGTAGACTGAAGATGTGAGACTCACCTGAGGAGAAATTGTAGCTTTTGATGTTTCTTTGGCATCAGGGGATGTTTCAAGTCTCCCCCCCCCCCTTTTTTTTTTTTTTTTTTTTTTAGAAAATGTTCTGTAGTCTCCTTTGTTAGAAAGATCAAATCTTAACCTGTTTTTTTTTCTTCTTCTATAAACTGGATGACTGTATTATTTTGGTAGAGGGAAAATGTCTACTACTTCCTACCAGAGAAGGCATGGAAAAGAAACACTCTTGGGTAGATGGAGATAATTGTAAAGCACCTTGTTCAAATATCACAAATCCTATGACCTTCTGCACAGATGGGGAAGGTCTTAATATGTCTTTTGTAATTGTGCAAGTCTTAACCTTGGCTTTAAAATGAGGGGAAGGCCCTAGAGATACCTGTGTAGATATGGTTTCTTCTAGAGCATCATGGACAAGTGTAAAAGATCTAAGAGCCTCATAGGCAGGTAGTGAAATTTCACTACCTCCCTGTCTACTAATGAAAGTGGCATCTCCTTAGAGCATCATGGATAGGTGTATAAGGTATAAAATCCCCATGGGCAGGTAGTCGAATTTCTTGACCTCCTTGTGTACTAGTGGTAGTTCCAAGAAACTTTTCTTCAGATGGAAAAGTGGATAACAACTTCTGTATAGAATTTTCAGGTGTCATAGACAGCTTGATGGGCAAAACAGCTTCCATGGGGCCTTTTGAATATGAATTAGAACCCAGAGGATTTTTGGCATTTGAAAATTTCTAGAGACTTATGCTGGCATGAAGAAGGACCAACAGGCTTTTGTGTAGGGGGGTAAGAATCTATAGTATCTTGTTTAGTTGGGGAAGAAGGCTGATCCTCCTGAGGTGATAGGGAAGATCTAATAGTCTCCTATAAAGTTTGGGGCAGCTCAAATTTTCTGAATTTGGAGGGATGCTGAGGACCCTCTTCTTTAGAGTTCAGAGTGTTAACTGGTATGGTGTCCACTCTAAGTCGCCCTTTGAAAGATTGAGAAGGTCTCAGACTGCCTGTGGAAGATGCTGATGGTTCTAGTTCACTTCCTGTATGTGCAGAAGCGAAAGGCCTTTTGGAAGACTCAGGAATTTCTACCACGTCTTGAGTATGTATGGAACTCACAAGATCCTATTCTTGGAATGGCAAATATCCTTGAGCTCCTGGTGTAGGTGTGGACATTTTTCTCTTTCCTTGAGCATTTATTAGAGGTGTGAGGCTCACTTGGGACATTGTGATTGCATGTATTTCCCTTTGGACTGAAATAGATGATGTGAGCACATTTCTTATTGGTAGAGGACTTTGAAAGGTCTCTTGGTTTCATGGAGAATGACTGAAATTCCCTTGGTCAGGAGGGTCAGGTCTCAAAATAACTCTAGTAGGAACAGATTGCATAGGACACTTTGGGGGGAAAGAGAAACATCTTTGGATGTCTTTCTGAGAAGACTTTGCTCTCTGCCCTGTTTTGGCAGCTGGCAAACATTTTCAACTCTGCTAGGGAAAGGATGTGGGACATGATACTTTTGGGACAAATCACTGACATTACCCTTGGGGGAAAAGGTTTAGAGCCCCCTTTATGTGACTTACACTCCTGTTGTAGGTCCTCTTGACCAGAGGGTTCTTCTCCAAAATGCTTTGGAAGAAAATTGAAAAGAAGAGAGTCATGTAGTGTAATGGATAACCTTTTGGAAAGCCTTCTGGAAGAGCAGGCATTATGATTTTACTGTCAGCACAAGTGAGTAGTCTTTGAGATGCCTGTGCAGATGTTCAATGTCCCATAGAGTATTGGAAAAATTTGGATAGTTCCATTACCTCTTGGCTGGATAAGGAAAGACCCTGAGCATTTTGGGGAGAATTAGGAGATCCCAGATATCCTTGGCTAGATCGGGAAGGGTGTAAGGAACCTTGAATGTTTGGAGAAATTTCCTGTCCATGTTGGCCAGCAGAAGAGTAGGCAGAAGATGCCCCAGGCACTGTGTGATCTTCTTTGAACTTTTTAATGGCATCTCCAGTACCGTGTTTGGAAGATATTACAGGCATTCAGGCATCCAACTGGTGAAAATCCATAGGTTCTTCACCCAGTGGACATAGGCTGGCTTCTTTTCACCTGTCTATGCATGGGCACAGCAGATGAGGCCACTCATTTTCTAGTGGAAGGCTGTAAAACAGATTGTCTGGTATCCCTGGTTAGAGGATTACTCGTGAACTCAGGAAACCTCAGAGGAAGTGTAACTGTCCATTTTATGTTCTCTTTTAGATCCTTCAGAGGGTCCAGGGTCCTGTTATTGGATGAATGCTTTATAAGAGCTTTGGGTTTCTGTAACTTTTCTGTAACATGAGATCAGGTTTTTTTTTTTTTTTTTTTTTTTTTTTTTTTTGAATCTCTCGTCTTCATAGGGTTTTGGGCACCTGAACTTGTGCCGATTCTGTATATGGAGCCCTGGAGTCACAAAATCCCTCGAGTCTCTGCTGGCCAACTGCTTCCCCTGTTAGTTTAAGGTGTAAAATCCAGTTGGGGGACAGTGAAGGGAGTCCAAGGCTATGGAGGCTGTGAAATCAGTTGTGGTAGGGTATCACTATTCTTTGGACTACACTTAAGGGTGTTCCAGGCACTGGAGGATGTGAAACCTGTGGTATGTGGTCATAGTGTCAAGTCTGGGCTGAGGCTCACTGCTATTTCTCCACATGTCTTGCTATTTGATCATTAAGGAAATTGTTCAAGAAACATTAAATAGATGACTGCCCCTTAAAGGGACAGTGAATGTACTTGGCAAAAGTGACTTGTAACAAGAAACGCTTATGCAGCATCCCTCCTGAGAATTGTGGACATATAAGAAGGCACATCACAAAGAATATAAGTTACAGTGGCCTCAGAAATCAAGTAAAGTTTGAGAAAGGCTGTCCTCAAGCCTTCTCAGGCCATTCCCGAGCCTAGATGATTGCTGTTCTCTTGCCTGCACAGGCCAATCTGGAGCGTGTAGTTTGGCTGTCCTCCTGTTTGCACTGGCCAGTCCTGAGCTACCTCATATTAGCAGGGCAATCATCCAAAATTTCTGAATGAGGAGGGACCCAGAGGACCCTCATCTTTAGGGTTCAGAGTGCTACCTGGTTTGGTGCCCACTCTAAGGGTTCATGACAAGGAATTGTTGAAGGCAAAGCATGGTTGGAAATTAAGGACATGGTGTTCTTAGGAGACTATGCTCTGAAGTCCATCTTAATCCAGGATAGATCCCTCTAACCTAAGGTCATCAGTGAGTGTTGCAGTGATGTTTGTTTCTGTCTCATAACTGAATGGGAAAGGCTTATCCATACCCTTGCTCCTCACAGGCTATGGGGCTAAACAAACACTGGCATATTTGCTAGGGAAAGAACAGGTGTTAATATTTGAATAGAACATAGAATGCATGGAATAGATATCACAGATATTATTTCGAATTTTAAATCTACCTCTCCTAGATAAATCTGTGATAACTGGATGCTGAAAGACATCTCTAAATTACTAAATAATACTTACTGCAATATCATTATTGTGCAATTAATATGCTATTGTTCAGAGAATAAGGGCAGAACTTTAGTAATCTCTTTATAGTACAAATGAAAGTTTTATTTCAAATTCTTATATCTGTGTTTGACTAGATTCAGAACACAGACAAAGTTGGAATCCTGAAAAAAGCACTTGTGGCCTTAAACAATTGCTTTGTCTGTCACAGTTAGTGAGTTAGGTTCCTATTACTTTTTCATATTTGGATTGCTTGTTGAAGGTCATATAATTCTCCTGAAGGACAACAGGCAAATGGCTCACATCAGTGGCAACACATGGACCATTCAGTTTGAGTCCAATGATGCAGCCGGTATATAGTTGCACAGAATGATTTATTAAACCCTTAGTTAAACTGATTCTTTGAGACGTCATGTTTTATAGAAATTGATACACTAAGAAAGTGTAAAATTGAGGCTATAAGTGAAGATCCTTCTTTACTGACATAGAAACTTTGTTTGCCTGTTGCATACCTTGCCAGTTTTCTAAGAGCAGTTTTTGATCTTGCTGGATGAAAGGTGTTTATTTGGCTCCTCTCTTTGATTTTTCTGAAGGATTTCGGTTTCCCTTTGGCTACACAGCAATAAAGTCTTGCATCATTCAGAAACACAGGGGCACTTTCTAATATCTAATTATTTCCTTGTGTCATTGCCTCAATGCTATGCCATAAGTTTTTTCTTCTTGGAATTCCTGAATGCTTTAGCACCCCTTTTCTTTGTTTAACTCTAATTTATCTCAGTAGTTTATATTTAAAAGCCATTTACTGTCAGAATATCCACTCATTTCCTACAATAGGGGGTAACTTGTATTCTGGATAATTCTGTATTCACTGTGCTTTTCTGAATTTCCAGTTGGTCTTTTTACATCTTTGAAAACATTAAATTTAAGTACCAGAATAATCCTGCTAGGCATGAAGAACTTGCTGCATGGTAAAATGGGTAGGAAATTATAAGTATCAATTCAGATAATATATACCTTTTGAGAATTAGCTTCACATTTCTAATGTCCGAACAAAATAGCTTTCTTAATTTAAGTTACAGTTGCTATGTTTCACTCAGATAATCTATAAAGGCAAAATGAGTAGTGGTTTATAAATGAAGAAATGTCTGCATTAAGCATGGTAATATTGAAAAGAAATTACAATTTTTCACTTTGAAATTAAATCTCTGAAGATGATAACTTAACTTGTGTTTGGAAAAGATTTCTGTGAATTTTTAAAAATATCATTATTAATATCAGCAGTATAAAGTTGTTCAAACAAAATGACTTTTATTCATTGTAAATTTAATAACGAAAATAACTGAATAGTAGGTTTGTAGCATTTGACACAGTAATTAATATTCTTTAATAAAGCTTTTAAATTCTGTTCATTTTCTTTGTCAGAGTACAAAGCAATAAGATTCCTTAGAGCATTTTCACAAATATGCTTTTATTGGTTTAACTTATTGCAATGTGTAATAGAAAAATCCACTGTTGTCTTGGTGATTTCCAAATTTATTCTGTCTGTCTCTGTCTCCATCTCTGTCCAAGTCTCCATGTCTCTCTCTCTCTCTCTCTCTCTCTCTCTCTCTCTCTCTCTCTCTCTCTCTCTCTCTCTCTCTCTCTCCCTCTGTGTGTGTATGTGTGTGTGTGAGTGTTTGTGTGTGTGTAGAATGGCTGAGACAGAATGGGGGTGGATCTCAATGGCATGTATGTATAATGTTTTTTCATGTATGAAGCTGTACATATATATCATATGTACACACACACAAACACACACACATATATATATGTGTATATGTATGTGTGTATATGTGTATAATGTATATATATGTATATGTATTGATGTATATGTGTATGTATATACATATACACAAACACATACACATACACATACACATAAACACACACACACACACACACACACACACACACACACACACATATATATATATATATGATGTAATTTTAGTAAAAGGAAAAGTAGCTTGCCACAGACAAACCTCACTTAGGTCCTCGATCCATTGGCATAACTTGGGTTCTGGGTACCGGTAGGCAAGGATTAGCCAAGAAGAGGGGCTGAGAAACTGACACGACCAAACAGAGGGTTGATCTGAATGTAATTTGTCTCAAAGCGAGCACTAGTCTTATAAGTGACTTTTACACAAAATAGAGGAATGCCTACAAAGGACTGGGAGGGACCAATTGGGATAGAATTCAATGTTAACAACTGTGATTACAAGCAGCCCCCCTCCAAGGTTTGCTTAATCTTAGAAGCAATAGGCAAGAGTCTCATGCCCTTACAATGGTTCCTCTTCTAGTCTATCATATAGTACCCCTCCACCCTAGGCCATTGTAAATTCCTGTGCATGGTTGAAACTAAACTATCTATAGTTCTAAGTATCTATTCTGCTTGATCCTTATAACATAACATTCCTTATTTCGAGATAATGGTAAATTCTTGCATATGGTAGTTTGTCCTGAGATTTCTAACTCTATGTAGCAGTTAGTAATGCCTGATTTCTTTCACTGTCTCTCTTACAATATTAGAGGTTAATCTGAATGTACCCAAATAGGCAGCATCCTTACTGAATTCAAAGACCATGGTTTGCTCAAGGACTGCCTAGGAGAGGAATTTATATGTGTGGAATCTAACTTAGCAATATGTCAAAACCAATCCTTAGAGGCACTTACAATAAATCAATATTAAGAGAAAGCACACAGATCCATTTACCGACTAAAGCAAGGGCACTGGAGCATTCATTATACATGTTGCCATGAATACAGGAGACTAAATTTCCATGAATTTTTCGCCTCAGGACCATGTCTAGGCTTTTTGGCCTGTCAGGTGGGTCACTACTCGTGTGTTTGTAGCAGTTGCTGAAATCAAGGCATGGAGGAAAATGGATGGAAGGAGAGTGTTTTGTTAGGTGAGTTAACATAGATTTGGAATGAGGGTATTAACATAGGTTTGCTCTCATACGGGTTTGAGATCATTTTTATATATTTTCATGCATGTGTGTGGTTGAGTGATATTATCTAGGAGAAAGATAGAAAACAAAGTAGAATACATATCATAAAAAATATAAAATGGTGTATAGCAATTGCTGTATTATTGCCGTGATAAACCATTATTACCAAGACAACTAGTAGAAGGAAAGCTTTTTTTGTCTTATCATTCCAGAGAGATAAGATTTCGTCATGATGCCACAACTCAGCCCTGAGGCAGAGCTGGGGCTCCAGAACTCCTCCCACATACAAAGATACCTTGACTACCAGATCTGTCATAGCCAAGCTCACAGATGAGATACCCCTTGCAGCAATACCTGGACTACCTGGGACCTCCAGGGTCACTGTGCAGGCAAAACCTATTTGTCTTGCCCTGCTACAGACACATCTTCTTTTTGGCCCACTTCTTGGCCTGTGCCAGAGCCACTTTTCCAGATCCCATCCCACAACCCTAGACAGCCTGATTCCTGGTAGCTGAATCCCAACCAGTACACAAGCTCATACAAGGAACAGGATCCAGTCAGAAACAATAAGCCAAGTTAAAATCTGAGATAAACAGATATCAAGAGGCAAGTGAAAAATTGGAAAAGACCCAAAAAAACACTGAAAGCTTTAAAAAATCAACAAAACCCTAAAAAAAGAAAACTATATACATTTAAATTCTAAAACTAAGAACATAAAACACTAACAAAATATCCCAAAATTAAAAAAAAAGACAAACAAACACATTTCTAGAACTCTAAAAAGAGCCCCCCCCAAAAAAACTAAAACCTTTAACAAACCCATAAGCCAAAAAGAAACAAACAACAGCAACAAAACAAAACAGATAGAAGGTTTAAAAAAAATCCTAAAATTCTTTAAAAGCCCTAAAAAATCCTAATAACCCAAAATACCTTAAAATCCATATGAATTCAAGAAACATCCAACCCCCCAAAAAATAAACCCCAAAAAACCCTAAAACCCCCCAAAATCCAAAATTATTTTAAAAATCATAAAAAACTAAAACCCTACATAAAGTCCCTAAGTCATTCAATCCCCCCTAAAATTGTAAAAACTCTAAAATACTTATAACACCATAAAGATACCTAAAACCTTAAAAATAGGAAACCCTCAAAAACCTTAGCATCTTTAAACAAACCCTAAAAAAGCCCTAAAAAGCTTTCTAAAATAACCTAAAGTGCTTTATATTTAGTATATTTTATCTATCTACCTATCTACCTCTCTACCTATCAGCCTATCTTATCTATCTCATCTATCTCTTCTATCTCATCTATCTATCCATCCATCTATCTATCTATCTATCTATCTATCTATCATCTATCCATCCATCCATCCATCCATCCATCCATCCACCCATCCATCCATCTATCCATCCATCCATCCATCCATCCACCCATCTATCTGAGAGTATCTTGCATGGATGACAAAGATGCTATGACCTCTTTGGTGACAGGTGTTATATCTGAATGGTTTTACATACATGGCCATGTTTATAATTTGTCCTCGGCAAAAAGTCCAAGATCTTTAGGATCAGATGGTGAATAACCTAAAGCCTCTTTTTCCAAACAGGGTTTTTGGGTCTCTTGTGATAAAAAGGAAGTGTCTGAAGGTCATTGTGCAGGTGTTGATAGTCCTACTATACCATGGGCATACAGAGAAAGTCTCTGAGGAAAAAAATCCAGGTTGTATCACTCAAATCCAATTGGACAGATAAAGGAAACCCTAGACTCACTATGGTAGATAGTGAAATTTCCAAAGCTCCTGGTGAAACATTCGCTATTCCTGGCTTGCTTTTTGTACATGACAAGCTTCCAGATTTTCCTGTAGAAGACAGGCATAGGCCTACAACTTCTAGAATAGATAAAGAAGGTTCTGATTCACTTGAGCAGATGAGGGCATTGTCAAAGATTCTAGGGCAGATGATACAGGTCATAGTGTTCCCTGTCCAGATAAAGAAATTACCATGACTCCTTTGGAAAAATGAGTAGATCCTGAAGCATCTGAAGCATATGGATCTGTTTGTTGGACCATTTGTGGAGTAATCAAATAATAATTTGGTCTGTAGCATGAAGTTTAAGACCCCTCTGTAGGTTTAGAGTGATTATGTGTAAATGAATGGATTCAAAATGCTTAAGGAAAAAAGTGAGGAACTAAGATGGACAGAAATTGCAAGTTACACTGGTGAGTCACTGCATATCACATGTCCTGGGGTAGCTGTTGAAAATGATTGTCCACCTGATGCAAATGATGAATATCCTAGAGTCCCCTGGGGAGATGGCAAAGGTTCTATAGAGCCTTATGCAGTTCCTGAAATACTCAGAGGTCCTTGGATAGATCTAAAAGTCCTTGCTTTATTTGGAGCAGGGTCAGTATATCCCTGACACAGCTGGGAAGTTGGTGAGTCTTCTACTGTATAGTATGTAGATGTGGACTGAGTTCCTATACCTTGTTTATGTAAAGAAGGATTTAAAAGCCTTTGGAACATGTAGAATCTTGGGTAGACCTTTGTGGACATGTGGAGAGACATAAGGTCTCCTGTGCAGAGAGGCAGGGACTCACACCTCCAAGAGGAGAATCTGAAGATGCTGGAGTCCCTTGTTCTGAGGAGGAAAGACCTAGAGAATTAGAAGAACATTCATATCATTGGTATGTATTCATCACTGCCTATGATGAGATAGAAAGTTTCAGAGGCCCCTGGGTAAATTTCAGAGGTGCTAGATACCCTTAGCCAAATGGGAAAGTCTCTGCACATCCTTGGGTAGAATATGAATGTCTAAAAGTTTTTGGAGGTGATGGTGGCAAAGTTCATAGAGTCACTGAAGTTGAATGAGAAGGTTCTATATCCTCTATCACTCCAGGCAAATGCCCTAAACTACTCTGTGAGTCTTTTTTTTTGTGTGTGTGTGTGTCAATATCCATGTGAAACCTGTTGAATTTTCCAGATTTATATGGTTGAAGAAAAAATAACTTTGTATGTGCAAAGTTCCCTCTTCTGTCCTGAAAATTTTCTTGGGCTTTTGAAAAGATGGAAAAGCTTCTAAAACCACATAGGTACAATATGCTCCTGAACACCTAGTAGAGGTGTGAAATGTCCTCCATATGATGGTGAAGGACAAATGGATACTTGACATTTCTGACTAGGTGGGGAAATTCCAGTGTTTTTTGGGAAAGCTGGGAATCTTTATGCAAAATGTTAGTAAGTTGGAAAAAATCCCATATCTGTTTGCAAAGAAGTTGGAGCATTCAAACTATTTTGAGCAGATAAAACATTTTGTGCAGTCCCTTGTTTAGATGTGGACAGTTTTAGAGACATTTGGGTAGAACAGAAATGTCCAAAGGCCTCTTGGGAAGATGAAGAACTTAGAGTTCCCTGTGAAGCTAAAGAAAGTCACAGAGGCCTCTGATCAGATGACACAGATTCTGGTAGCACCTGAGTATATTTGGTAGACCCCAAAGGTCCTGGAGTGGGAGGCAAAGTTCTCACAGTCTGCACAGTGTGCCCAGACAAAGAACTTTGCACAGGCAAATTTCCAATTGCAACTGTTCAGATATGTACTTCCCTACTATGGCTTGTGCAGATAAAGAATGCCCCTCTGTGGCCTGAGCAGATGTGGAATACCCTATAGTACTTTCTTTAGATTTAGTCACTTTCAGACACCTTTCTTCTGATAGACAAGAATCCCACAGTTCCTTACTCAGATCTCAAAGATGATGGTGTCATCTGTAGCTATGTAGTAAGATTCAGATGCAGTCCAGCACATCTGTAAGTGTCTGAAGTCTCTCGGAAAGATGGAGCATATTCATTTGTTTCTGATATAGCTGGGCAAGGAGCTGAATGCAGTAGAGCCCTGTCAGTAGGCCTTGAGTGATGTGTCATTGCCTGGGCTGAGATGGAAAGTGCCAGAGGCCCCAGGGCTGATTGCAAATGTCCTAGAATTTCTGGACCAGATGGAAATATTTCTGCACCACCTTTAGGAAAAGATGAATGTCTACCAGGTTCTTGAGGTGATGGTGGCAAATTTCATAGAATTGGCAAAGCAGATGGAGAAGTTTCTATATCCTTCATTACTTGAGGCAATGGGCCCACAGTAGTCTCTGTGTCTTTACATTGTCCCATTCCCAATATCCTTGTGGATTCTGCCAAAGGTTCTACATACCTTTGGATGGATGACAAAGAAATTTGCATAGTCAAAGTTCTCTTTGCAGCTGTGGGACATTCCTTAGACTTTAGAGAGGTCAGAAAATATCCTTGAAACTCTGGACTAGAAAGAGGGTGATCCTGAGTACCTAGTACAGATGATGAGTATGTTACATCTCGTGATGAATGATGAAATGGATTTTTGAGATTTCTGGCGAGGTAGGAACAGACCAATGAACCTTGAAAAAGCTGGGGATTTTTGTCCAAAATGTTAGAAAGAGGAGAAAATCTCATAGCTTCCTGGCAATATGTTGGATGATGCACAGTCTTTGGAGAAGATGTCACAGTTTCTACAGACCCTAATTTTGATGTGGACTGTTTTAGAGACCCTTGCTCAGAAAGGGATATTCCAAAAGCCTCTATGGAAGACGAAGAGCCTAGAGTTCCCGTTGAAGTTAAATAAATTCCCAGAGGCCTCTGATCAGATGACAATGACTCTGAGACTACAAGAGTCACTTGTGTAGACCCCAAAGGTCCTGTAGTGGTAGCCAAAGTTTCCAAGTCTGCTTTGCAGACATGGACTTTCATACTGTGGCTTGTGCAGATAAAGAATGCCCCATAGTATCCTGAGCATAAGCATACAACCCTATAGATGTTTCTTTAAATTTAGTCCCTTGTTCAGATAAGCAAGTTTCCACAATTCCTTGTTCAAATCTTGAAGATGATTGTGTTACCGGTAGTGATGTAGTAAGATCCAGATGCAATCCAGATCTTTTGGAACTTTCTGAAGTCCCTTGGGTAAATGGAGAATATTCATTTCTTTCTGAAACTGCTGGGGAAGAAGCTGAATGCAGTACAACCCCATTGGCAGATCCTGAGTTATGTGTCATTGTCTGGGCTGAGATATAAAGTGTCAAAGGCCCCTGGATTGATTGCAAAGGTACTAGATTCCCTAGACCAGTTGAGAGCATTTCTATACCTCCTTTAGGAAAAGATGAATGTCTCACAGGTTCTCGAGGTGATGGTGACTAATTTCCTACAGTAGGGAAGGCAGATTTAGAAGATCTGGCATCCTTCTTCACTTGAGGCAAAGGGTCCAAAAAAGTCTCTGTGTGTTTACATTGTCTTAATTCCAATATACCTATGGAATCTGACAAAGGTAATGGATTCCTTTGAATGGATGACAAAGAACTTTGAAAATGCAAAGTTTCCATTGCAATTGTTAAGTTTTTCTTGTGCCCTTGAGAAGTAAGCAAAAGTATTACAGCTACTCGAGTAGGTATTATATGCCCCTGACCATCTGGTGCAGATAGGTAGTGTTCTGGATAACCTGGCAAATATAAAAATTTCTTCTGATTTTTCTGGCTAGAAAGGAGAGGTGCATTAGTGTGGGGAACATGATGAACATTGTATGTTGAGCACATGGAAAAAATTTGAGAGCCCTCTAGTGTGTAGATTTATATTTGAAAGACTTTGTTAGAGATGCAGAGTACCTACAGGTTCTTGTTTGGGTGTGAACAGAGACTCTTGGACAGATAGGGAAGTTCCCAGAACCCTTTGTACAGATGGTCATGATCCTACCATTCCCTCTGCAGGTAAGGAAATTCCCAGAAGTACTTGGTAAGATGGAAAAATTCCTATTTCCTGCTTGTCACTTTCTTTATAACCTGGGCTGGACAACAAAAGTTGTTGAACTCCCTGGGCAGCTATGGGCTGTCCCAAAGTAGATTCTTGATTGAGGTAAGCTTGTCCATTCACCTGAGTAGATGGTGAGAACAATGGAGAGATTTATGCTACAAGAGTTGCTTGTGAATACAAGTTGTCACAGTTTCTTTTCATAGATGGTGGAGGGGATTGACATGCTTGTATTGGTGAGGAATGTCCAATAGGCTTTGGGACTTGTAGCAATGTTCCTGTCATCCATAGGACACATGAATACATTCCCAAAGAACCTGAGACGAAAGAAAAATGTTAATGAATACACTTGGCACACTCTGATGTTCCCAGAATCTTTTGGGAAGATGATGACTGCTGGATAGACTGTTGAGCATATAGTGAAAGGCCTAGACATGCCTCAACAGATATGAAAATTTGGTAGACTTCAAAGGTGCTAGATCCCTTGGGACTTCTAAAGAATTCTCTTGAGATCATTGGTCAGGTTGTGAATATCCTGTATGACTTGAGGGATGTGGCAAAGGGACTGTAGTACTTTGGAATATTGGTGAGGTATCCTGAGATTCTACCATGTTGACTAGTTCCCTTGCTTCTGTTGGAAAGATGCTGAATGTTCTAGAAACCCCGGGAATCGTCAGCAAAAAATCCAAAGTTTCCTGGACAGGTATAGAATATTCTGGAACTGCTTGTTTACATCTCACAGTTGTTGGAGTACCTGATGTAATTAGTGGAAATTTCTGAGCACATGGTACAGAAGACAAAGGTTTCACAGTCACTTGGGAAGATAACAATGTTTTTTTTGTTGTTGTTTGTTTGTTTTGTTTTGTTTTTGTTTTTTGTTTGTTTGTTTTTCTTTCTTTTTCTTTTTTTTTTTTTTTAGTTTTCCTGGTGGATGAAGAATTTTTTTCAGATGGAGATGTTTCTGACTTCCTAGGTTCAGATTTGGGAGGTCACATAACCTCTGTAGAAGGCAGAGGATTTGTAGTCCCATGGAAAGATGGCAAGGTATCTAGAGATTCTACCATGTGTGACAAGTACCATAGCTTCTTTTGGAAAGGTGCTGAATGCTCTTAGAATTCCTGAGATAGAAGTAAAAATCCCTCCTTCACCGGGACAGGAACAGAATCTTCTAGAGGCCCTTAGTTACATCTGACATTTGTTAAAGTTCCCGTCATTGTGCATGGAGGTTTCTGAGCATGTGTTGCAGTTGATGAAGGTTTCACATTCCCTTTGGAAGATAACAATGTTTTCTTAGTCCCCTGGTTAGATGGAGAAGATGTAAGAACCTCTGTATCAAATGGTAGATGTCACACGGTATCTTACAAAAATAGAGAACGTGTAGAAGACTTCCCAAAAAAAAAAAAAAAAAACTGAAAATTTTCTCAGGTCCTGGTTCAGATGGTGAATTTTTTAGGGCCTAGTTTCAGATTTGGGTAGTCCCATAGCCCCTCTAAGAGACAAAGAATGTTTCTCAGTTCCTTGAGTAGATGGAAATATTTGAGCCTTCCCATGAGCATGTTGAGTAGATCCTAAAGCCCTTGTATTACTTTGTGATGGTTCTACAGTCCCCCGTGGTGATATAGACTGTCACAGAATGTCTTATTCTGATTTGTATTTTGTACCTTTCCTTGTGGGATGATATAAAGACTCTAGTGTTCCTTGTGCCAGTGATGACATTTCAAAATTTCTTTGCAAATGGAAATACCCTAGTGTAGATATTGAAGAATGCAGAGTCTGTTTATAAGGTATGTAAGTGGGCAACAGCTCTTGGGTAGACAAGAAAGTTTCCACAGTCCCTTGGTCATTTGTTGAACATTTCAAGGTATTTTGGATAGAGATGTTGTGGGACTCACCTGAGGAATAGTTGTAGCTTTTGATGTTTTTTTTTTTGTTGTTTTTTTTTCAGCAGGACATGATGCAAGTATTACCTTTTAACAGAATTTCTGAAGTGTCCTATTTCAGAAGGATCAACAATTAACCTGGTTTTTTTGTTTGTTTGTTTGTTTGTTTTTGTTTTTGTTTTTTTGTTTTTTGTTTTTTTTTTAATTCCTAGAAACTGGATGCCTGTGGATCACTTTGGTAGAGGGCAAATGTCTACTGCTTTCAACCAGACAAGACAAGGAAAATAAACACTCTAGGGTAGATGGAAATAATTGTAAAGCACCCTGTTCAGATATGATAGACATATGACCTTTTGCACAGATGGTGAAGGTCTAAATTTCCTTGTGTATATGTACAAGTCTTGACAATAGCTTCAGAATTAGGAGAAGGCCCTAGAGATACCTGCGTAGATGTGGCCTCTCTTAGAGCTTCATGGACATGTGTAAAAGGTCTAAGAGCCTCATGGGCATTTAGTGAAATTTTTAGACCTCCTTGTGTAACAGTGGAAGTTCCAAGAAAATTTTCTTCAGCTAGAGAATTGGATAACAACTTCTGTGTAGATATTTCAGGTGTCATAGACTACTTGATGGGCAAACAGGTTCCAAGGGCCCTTTGGAAGATGAAGTAAAATCCAGAGCTTTTTCAGGCATTTGGAATATATTATGGAGACTTATGCAGGCATGGAGAAGGACCAACAGCACTTGTGCAGGTGGATAAGAATGTGTATTTGGAGAAGAGGGCTGATCCTCTTGAGAGATAGAGAAGTTCTCATAGTCTCCTGTGAAGTTTGGGGAGATCATATGAATTCTTGTGCACAGGTAGAATACATGGAATTCCCTTCTTTGGGCTGTACAGGATGCTACAGACTCTTGTGCGTACAAATCACATCCGATAGCACCATGTTCACATAGGATTGGATCCAGACCCTTCTTTACAGATGGAATCTGTCCTAGAACATCTTTTGAAGATGTATCATATCCATGAGCCATTTCTAAAGATGGGACTGTGGCTAGAACTCTCTTCTGTAGATTTATCCTGTCCTACAGTCCCTTTATGTGATAGAGTAGTATGCAGAGACTCCTGTACAGGCTTTGGAAATCCTAGAAACTTGCACATATATGGGGAATTCTTCACAGCCTCTAGTGTGCCCAGTGGCAGCTGAGAGGGTGATATCCTCTTAGTTGTGTATTCTACGACAAATATTGAAATTGTTTAGCTCACTGGAAGTGTTTTGGAATAATCTCTCAGGTGTTTGGGGCCTGCTGACAAATCAAGAGGGCTCTTTTGGCTGATAAGAGATATCTGAATAATTCTTGATCAGATCAGGACTTTCTGAAGACCCATTGTTTGGACAGAGCATCTTTCAGTCTTCTACTAGAATGACAATGTTTGTGTCACATTTCATAGCAGGAGAATGATATAATCTTCCTTTCTGTGGTAGAGAAAACTTAAGAACTGTCTTTGAATCCGTTCCATAGAGGGGGATAATCTTCTTGGCCTCCTGACAGAATGAGAATTTATCATAACCCCTGGGGAAGTTGCCTATGGTTCTAGTTCACTTTGTGCAGAAGTAAAGTAGAGTCCCTTTGGAGGACTTAAGTGATTCTACCACATCTTGAGTATGTGTGGAACACTCAAGTGCAATTCCATGAATGGCAAAGTACTTGAGCTCCTTGTGGAATTTTTTTCTCTCTGCTTGGGCAGGTATGAGCTGTGTGAGGCTCACTTAGGAAGTTTTGCATTTAATTCCCTTTTACTGTAAGAGATGACATGAGCCCATTTTATAATGATAAATGACTTTGAAATCCCTCTTAGTTTAATGGGGAAGTTTTGAAACCCCCTTGTTCAGCAGGGTCCGCTCTCAAACTCATTTTACTAAAAGCAGATTGCATATGGCACTTTGGGGGAGAAAGGGAACATCTTTGGCTGTCATTTTGAGAGGACTTAGCTCTCTGCTCCGCCTTGGCATCTGTCAAACATGTTGAATTCTCCTGGGAAGAGGAGGTGGGACTTGATGCATTAGGGACTAATAAGACATCACTGACATTACCGTTAGGCGAAGAAGGTTTGGAGCCCTCTTTGTCTGATGGGGCCTGTTGCTTGACAAGAGAGTTCTTCTCCAAAATGCTTTGGAGGAGAATTGGAAAGAATACAGTTATGTAGGGTAGGGAACAAACTTTTGAACTCCTTCTGGAAGAGGAGGCATTTATGAATTTCTTTTAAGCACACGTGGGAAGTCTATGGGATGCCTGGGCAGATGTGCAATGTCCCATAGAGTCTTGGAAACTTTGCGTTAGTTCTCAAAACTTTTTGGTGCATAAGGACCTGCCCTGAGAATTTGAAGATCCCAGATCTCCTTGGTTAGATTGGGAAGGGTGTAGGGAACCTTGAATGTGTGGGTAAATTACCTGTCCATGTTGTCCAGCAGACGATGGCCCAGGCAGTGTGCTATCTTCTTTGAATTTGTGACTGGTATCTCCAGCCCTGTGTTTGGAAGATGCTGCAGGCACTCTGGCACCCGACTGGTCAAAATCCCTAGGTTCTTCAAACCCAGTGGACATAGGCTGGCTTCTTTTCACCTATCTATGCATGGACACAGCAGATGAGGCCACTCATTTTCTGGTGGAAGGTGGTAAAACAGATTGTCTGGTACCCTGCTCAGTGGGTTACTCATGAACTCAGGAAACATCAGAGAAAGTGTAACTGATCTTTTTTTGTTGTTGTTGTTCTCTTTTAGCTCCTTCAGAGGGCCCAGGGTCGTGTAAATGGCTAAACGCTTTATAAGAGCTTTGGGTTTCTGTAGCTCGTCTGCAACATGAGCATCAGATTTTTTTGAATGTGTGGTCTTCATAGGGCTTTAGGCACCTGAACTTGTGCCGTTTCTGTATAAGGAGCCCTGGAGGCACAAAGTCCTTCGGGTCTCTGCTGGTCAAATGCTTCCCCTGTTGGCTTAAGATGTTAAATACAGCTGGGGGTCAGTGAAGTGGGCCCCAGGCTATTCCCCGATTGGGGTAGGGTATCACCTTTCTTTGGGCGACACTGAAGGCAGTACCAGGCTCTAGAAGCAGGGAAACCTGTGGTCTGTGGTCATAGGGTCAAGTCTGTGCTGAGGCTCGCTGCCATCTCTCCACATGTCTTGCCATTTAATCATTAAGAAAATTGTTCAAGAAACATGAAATGGGCGACTGACCCTTAAAGGGGCAAGGAATGGACTTGCCAATGGTGACTTGCAGAAAGAAACAATGAAGCAGCATCCTTTAAGAGTGATGCTCTCTCCTGAAAATTTTGGACATATCGTAAGGCAAATCGCACAGAATATAAGTAACAGTGGCCTCAGGAATCAAGCAAATTTTGAGAACGGCTGTCCTCATGCCTTCTCGGGCCTGTCCCGAGCCTAGATAATGGCTACCCTCTTGCCTGCACAGGCCAATCTGGAACCTGTAGATTGGTTGTCCTTGTTCTTGCACTGGCCAATCCTAGGCTGCCTCACTTTGCAGTTCTGCTTCAGGTAGCACGGCAATCGTCCAAAGTTTCTGAATGAGGAAGGACCCCGAGGACTCTCTTCTTTAGGGTTCAGAGTGCTACCTGGTCTGGTGCCCACTCTAAGGGGTCATGACAAGGAATTGTTGAAGTCAGAGCATGATATGAAATAATGGACATGTTCTTAGGAGGCTGTGATCTCAAGTCCATTTTAAACCAGGATAGATCCCTATAACCTGTGGTAGTCAGTGAGATTATCAGTGACGTCAGTTTCCATCTCATAAATGAATGGGTAAGTTTTATACATACAATTCCTCCTCAGAGGCTATGGGGATAGACAAACACTGGCATACTTGCTAGGGAAAGAACTGGTGATAGTATTTGAATAGAGCAAAGAATGCATGGAATTGATATCACAGATATTATTCTGTATTTTAAAAACGAACTCTCCTAGATAAATTTGTGACAACTGTGAGTCTAACTGGATGCTGAAAGACATCTCTGAATGACTAATACTTACTGAAATATTACTGTGCAATTAACATGTTATTGTTCAGAGAATAAGGGCAAAACAGTAATCTATTTATAGTACAGATGCAAGTTTTATTTCCAATATTTTAACTGTTTTTGACTAGATTCAGAACACAGACAAAGTTGGAATCCTGAATGTAGCACTAGTGGCCTTAAAGAATTGTTTTGTCTGTCACAGTTAGCAAGTTGGGTTCTTATTCATTTTCATATTTGGATTGCTTGTTGAAGGTCATATAAATCTCCTGAAGCACAACAGGATAATGGCTCACATCAGTGGCAACACATGGAAAATTCAGTTTATGTCCAATGATGCAGCTGGAATATAGTTGCACAGGATTGTTTATTAAACACTTAGTCAAGCTGATTCTTTGAAAGGTCATGTTTTATAGAAATTGGTACACTGAGAAAGTGTAAAATTGAGGCTATAAGTGAAGATCCTACTTTACTGACACAGAAACTTGTTTTGCGTGTTTTGTACACTTTGCCAGTTTTCTAAGAGCAGTTTTTGATCTTGCTGGATGAAAGGTGTTTATTTGGCTCCTCTCTTTGATTTTTGTGAAGGATTTCTGTTTCCCTTTGGCTATGCAGCAATAAAGGCTTGCATCATTCAGAAACTCAGGGACACTTTCTATCAACCAGTTATTTCCTTGTGCCATTGCCTCAGTGCTATGCCATAAGTTCTTTCTTCTTGGAATTCTTGAATGTTTTACCACCCCCTCTCTTTTTTTTTAACTCCAACTTATCTCAGGAGTTTATATTTAAAAGCTATTTGCTGTCAGAATATCCACTCTTCTCCTACAATCTGGGGTAACTTGTATTCCTGGCTAATTCTGTATTAACTATTCTTATCTGAATTTCTAGTTGGTCTTTTGCTATCTCTGAAAACATTGAATTTAAGTAACAGAACAATCCTGCTAGGCATGAAGAACTTGCTGCATGGTAAAATGGGTAGGAAATTATATGTATCGATTCAGATAATATACACCTTTTGAGAATTAGCTGTGCAATCTTAATGTCAGAACAAAATAGCTTTCTGGATTTAAGTTACTGTTACTATGTTTCTTTCAGATAATCTATAAAGGCAAAATGAGTAGTGGTTTATAAATGGAGAAATGCTTGATTTAAGCATGGTGATATTGAAAAGAAAGTTCAATTTTTCACTTTGAAATTAAATCTATGAAGGTGATTACTTGACTTATGTTTTGAAAAGTTTTCTGTGAATTTTTCTAAATATTGGATATGTTTTTAAACATATCATTATTAATAACAGCATTATAATGTTGTTCAAATAAAATGACTTTTATTCATTGTAAATGTAATAATGAAAATAACTGAATAGGTTTGTAGCATTTAACACAGTAATTAATATTCTTTAATAAAGCTTTTAAAATCTATTCCTTTTCTTAAGTTTATTCTCTTACATGAACAAACAACTGAATGACCAGGAAAGACATAAGACCAAGTCTTTTTGTAAACTAAATTAATATCTTTTGACATTTGGCATGTTAAAAGCTTGACACTGGAAGTCAGTCAAACAAAATGTTGGTTTGGATATTTAATAGGGCCTTGGTGTACTTTCTTTTTCATGACTGGAGCTGTATTGATGACACCATTGTGCTTTTATGCTTTTTCTCCTAGCAGAGTTTTGTGGGAACAGTAAGACACTCTTGTTTGTCCTGTCTTAATGTTTTCTTACAATTTATCTTCTTATGACTCCTCCTCATCCCTTCTCTCTTTCTCTCAGTCTCTGTCTTTCTGTTTTTCTGTGTCTCTGTCTATCTTTCTCTGTCTCTCTGTCTCTGTCTCTGTCTCTGTCTCTCTCTCTCTCTCTTTCTCTCTCTCTCTCTCTCTCTCTCTGTGTGTGTGTGTGTGTGTGTGTGTGAGTGTTTGTGTGTGTGTAGAGTGGATGAGGGAGAATGGAGGTGGATCTTAATGGCATGTATATATAATGTTTTTTCATGTATGAAGCTGTACATATATGTAAGTGTATATGTTCATGTGTGTGCATGTGCATGTACAGACCACATGTTAAAGCTGTGTAATTTGATGACTTTCACTCTGTTTACTGAGCAGGGTTTGGGTTGTATAGCAAGGCAGCTTGACCCAGGATTTCCAGTCTTCCTCTGCTCAGAGTATAGGTGAGCAGACACACTCACTCACCACTGGGTACTGGGTTATCTGAACTCTTTTCCTCACATTTGTGTGGCAAGCACAATATCCCCTTAACTATTTCCCAGCTCCTATTATTTTTAAAAAAATGTTATTAGGAATTGGCTTTTACTTCCTTTATTTCTTTCTCAGCAAGTTCATTGATGGCATATATAAATATGTTGATTTTTTAATGTGACTTTGTATCACTCCAATTTGCTGAAACTGTTTGTATATAAGTTTTCTGTTGAAACTATTAAGGACAGGATTGCATTTTCTACAAATGGGGATCAATTGACTACTTCCTCTCCCATATGTATCCATGGTGGTATGTAAACATGGGCAGCACTGTGTAAATTAGTACACTGGTTTTCAAAACTAGACTTATGAGATAGTCTAGCTGTCACACACCAAGACAAATACTTAAAGATCCCACGTCCTACATCTGATATATGTTCAATGCATGTTTATTGCAATATTCACAATAGCTAGGAAATGGAACCGTTTCTTTTCCATTATGAACTTAATAGATGAAATGTGGTATATAGGGCCGGTGAGATGGCTCAGTGGTTGAGCGCTCTGACTGCTTTTCAGAAAGTCCAGATTTCAAATCCCAGTAACTACTAGGTGGCTCACAACCATCCATAATGAGATCTAATGCCTTCTCCTGGGGTACCTGAATAGAGCTGGAGTGTATATATATATATATATATATGATATAATTTTAGTCAACTGAAAGGTAGCTTGCCACAGACAAACCTCACTTGGGTCCTTGCTCCATGGACATATCTTGGATTCTGAGTAAAGGTGGGCAAGGATTTAACAAGAAGAGAGGCTGAGAAACAGACAAGACACAAAGGAGTGTGGATCTGAATGTAATTTGTCTCAAAGGGAGCAATAGTCTTATAAGTGACTTTTACACAAAATAGAGGAATGCCTACAAAGGACTGGCAGGGACCAATTGGGATAAAATTCAATGTTAAAAACTGGGATCAAAAGTAGCCTTCCCTAAGGTTTGCTTAATCTTAGAAGTCATAGGCAATGGTTTTGTGCCCTTGCAATAGTTCCTCTTCTAGTCTATCATATAATACCTCGGGCCCCTAGGTCATTGCAAATTCCTGTGTATGTTTGAAGCTCAAATATCTATAGTTCTAATTATCTATTCTGGTTTCTTCTTATAACACAACCTTTCTTATTCCTAGATAATAGTAAATTCTTGCATATGGTAGTAGTTTGCCCTGAGAATTCTAACTCTGTGGAACAGATAGTAATGCCTGATTTCTTTCATTATCTCTCTTACAGTACTAGAGGTAAATCTGAATGTCACTGAATAGGCAGCATCCTTGGTGAATTCAAAGACCATAGTTTGCTCAAGGAATGCCTAGGACAGGAATTCCTAGGTGAGGTATCTAACTTAGCAATATGTCAAAAGCAATCCTTAGAGGCACTTACAAAAAAGCTATATTAAGGGAAAGCACACAGATCCATTTACCGACTAAAGCAAGGACATTGGAACATTCATTATACAGGTTACCATGAATACAGGAGACTAAGTTTCCGTGAAGTTTTCGCCTCGGGACCATGTCTAGGCTTTTCGGCCTGTCAGGTGGGTCACTACTGGTGTGTTTGTAGCAGTAGCTGAAATCAAGGCATTTGGAGGAAAATGGATGGAAGGAGAGTGTTTTGTTAGGTGAGTTAACACAGATTTGGAATAAGGTAATTAACATAGTTTTGGTCTCATACGGGTTTGAGGCCATTTTTATATAATTTCGTGCATGTGTGAGGTTGAGTGATAGTATTCTCTTGCAGAAAGAGAGAAAACCTAATATATTACTTATCATAATGAACATAAAGGGGAGTTAGCAATTGCTGTATTATTGCTGTGATCAACCACTATTACCAAGGCAACTAGTAGAAGGAAAGCTTTTTTTGTCTTATCATTCCAGAGGGATAAGACTTTATCATGATGCCACAACTCTTCCCTGCAGCAAAGCTGGTGCTCCAGAACTCCTCCCACATACAGAGATATCTTGACTACTAGGAGGTCTGTCATAGCCAAGCTCACAGATGAGATACCGCTTGCCACAATACTGTGCCTACCTGGGACCTCAAGGGGCCCAGTGAAAGCAAACCATATCTGTCTTGCCCTGGTAGAGATACATTTTCCTTCTGGCCGAAAACTCGGCCTGGGCCAGAGCCACTGCTCCAGATCCAGTCCCACAACCATCGACAACTTTGATTCCTGGAAGCTCCACCACAACCAGTTCACAATCAGCTCGTTGGAGGAACAGGATCCAGTCAGAAACAATAAGGCCAGTAAAAATCTGAGATAAACAAATGGTGAGAGGCAAATATAAAAATTGCAAAAGACCCAAAAAACACTGAAAGTTTAAAAAAATCAAGAAAACCAAAAAAAGAAAATATATATATATATATACATACATATATATATATATATATATATATATATATATGTATATGTATATGTATATGTATATGTATATGTATATGTATATGTATATGTATATGTATATGTATATGTATATGTATATGTATATGTATATGTATATGTATATATATATATATGACCCCAAAGCCCTAACAAAATATACCAAATTTCTAAAAAATAAAATAAAATAAACAATGACAAACAAACAAACAAAACAAAAGCCTTAAAAAATAGAAATTAAAAAAAAAATCCTAAAATCCTTTAAAAGCCCTAAAAGACCCTAATACCCTAAAATACTTTAAAATTCAAAAGAAATCAAGAAACATCCATCCCTCTCCAAATATAGACCTCAAGAAAACCCTAAAATCCCAAAAAATCCAGAAATATTTTTAAATCATAAAAAACTAAAACCCTACATAAAATCCCTGTCATTCAAGCCCCCATCCTAAAAACTCTAAAATACTTAAAACTCCCTAAAAGACTCCTAAAATCTTAAAAAAGAAAACCCTAAAACACTTTAGAATCTTTAACCAAACACTAAAAGAGACCTAAAAAGCTTTTAAAATAACCTAAAATACTTTATATTTATCTATCTACCTATCTACCTTTCTACCTACCTACCTACCTAACTACCTACCTACCTACCTATCTTATCTATGTATCTTATCTTATCTTATCTTATCTTATCTTATCTTATCTATCTATATCTATCTATCTATCTATCTATCTGTCTATCTATCTATCTATCTATCTATCTATCTATCTATCTATCTATCTATCTATCTACCTACCTACCTATCTATCTATCTATATACTTTTTACGGTTTTTCAAGACAGTGTTTCTCTGTGTAATTCTGCCTGTCCTGGAAATCACTTTTTAGACAAGGCTGGCCTTGAAATCAGAAATCTGCCTGCCTCTGCCTGCCATATGCTGGGATTAAAGCCATTGGACATCACAGAAAGGAGACCTGAAAATACTTAAACAAACAAACAAAACAAAAAATAAAACAAAAATACAAAACAAAACAAAACAAAACAAACAAACAAACAAAAAAACAGGAACTCTAAAAAGACCATTAAAAATTCTAAAAACACTTTAAAAATGCCCTAAAATTCCCCAAAATCTCAAGAACCCTAAAAAGACCTTAAAAATTGTAAAAGCAAAAAATAAAAAACAAAAAAAAAAACAAAAAACAAAACAAACAACAACAACAACAACAACAACAACAACATGTCTTTAAAAAGTTGCCTGAAACACTGAGGAAACCCTAAAATTATTTTTTATATGAAAGAACCTTAAAAAAAAATCCTAAAAGACATAATTAAAACTTTACAAACCCTAAAGAAAAATCTAAAATTCTAAAGAGAACTCAAGAAGTCTTACTAAAAAAACAAATGAAACAAAGAAACAAAATATAAAACAAACTAATGAAAAAAAAAAAACCTAAAACTCTAAAATAACCTTAAAAAAAATAGAACCCCAAAAAAGACACTAAAAACCGCAATGCCCAAAAACCCTGTGTACTGTGGCATGAGAATAGGCACACACGAATATATTAAATGAACAAATGAATTTGAATAAATAAATACAAATATTTTGACTTTAGGCCATGTTTCTGCTATAAGCATTAAAGTTGGCAAAATCAGAGCTGGCAAGAAGGCTCAGCAAGTCAAATTTCTTTTTTTGCTCCCTGGCATCTGGATTTCAAGGACTGAATCCATATGGGAGAAAGGTAGAATTTCACTGAGTTATTCTTATACACAATAAACAAGCAAAAATAATCAATCTGTAATAATTAAGGCCAAATGTTGGCTATTGCATTAACTGTGGTGGAATTAGAACTGGTTATGCTATAAATGTTGCGGAATTCCAAATTGGTTGATGAATGAGTTTTACTGGGATTCCTTACAGGAATAAGTGTGAGGGGTTACTTACAGGAGCAGAAATGACTCAGGGACAGCTGCACCACCAAACCCACCCCACTATGGTCCACAAAAACGGGAACCTGGAGAATAGAGCAGACAGCTCAACAGGTTGGAGAGAATCCTTTCAATGTAGCTCAGTGGATCTAAACCTCTTCCAGGCAAGGTAGCTCCAGCTCCCTCTTGTTTCTGCTTCTTTCAGACAACTAGTCTCAACTTCACCAAGACTCTGTAAGACCCCCAAAGCTGGGCCTCCACTCAAGTCCCAGGATGAGCTGCCCAGCACCCCAAAGACTCAAGAGAAAACCACACCTAATGCAAACTGCAAGAGGTTTTATTATTAGGTAGCTGAGGAGGAACTCCTTCTGCCATGCAGGGCAGGGGAGTTTGACCCTGAGCAGTAACATTACAGGACTTTAACAGCTAGCTGAGGAATTGGAAGAAGTTGGAAGGAGAGTTGGCTATAGGTAGAGGTATAGTCGGGGAGTAGTCTGCACCTCCTCTCTATATCCATATCTTTGTAGGTCTTCCTACAATTATCGCATCTCTGGCTGTAAGGCACAGAAACAAAAAGCCTTTTGCTGGCAATAGAATACAAAGAGCTTCTTTCTGATGTTTATTTAGAGATCAAGGGAAAAAAAAAAGGTTGGGAAATGTCCAGGGGCTCTTCCTTCCAGGGATAAATGCTATAAGACAGGGTCTCACATACCCTACTCCTTCTAGTAAATAGTTCTAATATTAGAACTAGGAAAATTAAACCTCTGGCCCAGCTGTCAAATAAAGCCAACATGAGGTCACATCTTCAGAATTTGTTACATTGAGAGCCCCAGAAGCGCTTTAATGAGACTAAAGAGTTTCTCACCAGAGGTGGGATGGAGGGAGGAGGTTCAGTTCCTGAGCCAAGGCCAGTTAGTGCAAGCAGGGCTGGGTCAGTGGGCCTCGGTGGGGCCAATAGGAGGAGCCAGACACAGGCTGGAGGAGCAGCAGCAGAGCTTGTCACAAGCACCAGTTAGGGTCCTTTTCGTCTGGGTTTATGGTTGTTAGAAAGGTGGTGTCAGGCCAGGATAGGATGCTCTATTTGAAATTGATGTGGTCCCATTGTGGTTCCTGGTACCTATGTATTGTTTGTTTGTTTGTTTGTGTGTGTGTGTCTGTGTGTGTGTCTGTGTGTCTGTGTGTCTTTGTTTGATTTTTTTTCAGCAATTCCCAGGAATCATTTTTGATCAGTTATAGGGCCTTCAAGTGAGCTGGCAGGGGTTGGGAAAAAGGAACACCAGGTCAAACATTCTCCCTTCTTCATTAGGTCTCCCATGGAGGAGTTCAAAGGGTGTAAGTATAAATTTCCCTGGGAACAAGGCGAAGGTTAGGAGTGTTGTCCAATCTTTTCTGCTGGTCTCTAAAGCCAATCTAGTTAAGGTTTACTTTAATGTTCTCTTTATCTGCTCTACCTGTCCTGAAATCTGGGGTCTATAAGCAATTGTCTTATCTGAGCAACGAAGGAGGGGATGTTGTCTGATGAAATTACCTTAGGGATGTCAAATATTGGGAAAATTTCCTCTAATATCTTCTTTACCATGACATTGGTGGTCTCCTTCTTAGTGTGGAAGGCTTCCATTCACCCTGAAAAAGTGTCTAAAAAAAACTAATAAACATTTATTACTGTACTTGGCTGGATTAACGTCAGTAAAATTTATTGCCCAGTATGCCCCTAGCAGGTCACCTATTAGCTGCTTTCCCGGGTCGAAGCCTGAATTTTAACTGTTAGCAACAGAGTATTCTCGGAAGACTGACAAGGGAATAAAACACCCAGTTCTAAGAGCCTTTTGAGGTGAGGTCTGATGCCCTTGAAGGCCTCTTTGTTCATGGGGTATTATCATATCCCAATAGGAGTCGCACCAGCTTTGAGCATCACAACGATGGGGGCACCCTTTTTGTCATTTTTATACCTGCAGTCTCTGGCCAGGCTTGAGGATATCTCTCTAACCAGTTCCCTTCTAGAACTTTTCTCTAACAGGTTTGAGGCTCACTTTATCTATATTAGTTTTCTGATTTTCAAGCTAAAATTATAGAGATGGTGGAATCCAAGAGACTGAAGTTCCTTCTGAAAAGAAACTTATGTGGGCTTTTATTTTGATAGTAAGTCTCTCCCCAACAATGGGGTGGAGCATTCAGGAATGATGAGAAAGTAATGAGTTACTTGGCTTCTTCTTAAATCAACTTTATTATCAGTGGTCCAAGAGTATGGATTCTGACAAGTAGCCACTATTACTACAGTTTTCTTGTTCTTCAATTTCCCCAGTGGCTCTTTCAGGACTAAAAATTCTGCTCTGGTATCAACAAGGAAATATGTTGTGGTCGCCTCCACAGTTAGGATTACCCTAGGCTCGGGGAGGGGGGCCTGAGGCCCATCTGCCCTAGGCATTGTCATCTGGGTTAAGGACCTTGGGAGGACTGATATCTATTTTTTTGGGGGGGGCAGTCTTTTGCCCAGTGTCCATTTTTTTTTTATTGGTCCTTATCTAGAGGTGGTTGCGAAGGTCCTCTGGAGTTTTGACATCTTCTTGGTGCTGTGTTACCCAGGTACACTGTCTGCCTACATCCTCCTCCCTTTCTATAATATTCCTTATCACCTGGAATTATGTCTAAAACCCTAGTTAAATTTCTTACAGCCTTCTATCTCGTATAATTTATCTTTTTTCAGACTCTCTCTTTACTCTTTCTCTTTTTTCTTCTCCAGTCTCTCTCTTATAGTACACTTTCTCTGTCTCCTTAACCAGATCTTTCAAAGATAATATTTGCAGACTCTATAGACACTGTAACCTTTTAATGTCAGAAGCAGACTGGCCAATGAAAGCCATGTCCATCTCTGCCTGCTGGCCCTCTGATGTAGGGTCAAAGTGAGTGTAAGGCCTGTATGGTTCTAAGAGGTGCTCAAAAAAACACTGCTGGGTGCTACTTTTCCTCTTGTAGGATCCCTCTTACCTTGGCCAAATTAGTGGGGCACCTGCCAGCTCCTTTCAGCCCTGTTACTAGAGCCCAGAGGAAAACTGTCAACTGCCCCCTACTGTGAGGACTTTCAGGGTCCAGGTCAGGACTTGTCAATGGCAAGCCTGCATCTATTTCATTCAGAAGATGTGACAGCCATTCATTGACCCCTAGCATGTTCTTTCTGGCCTCCAGCAGTATCTTTTTTTTCTCCTCTGTGGTGAAAAGAATGCTCAAATTCTGTTGACAGTTATCCCTAGTGGGCTGATGAGAGAACATGAGAGATTACATTAGATGAGTATGGCTAGAGGGATTTCCAGAAAAGGGGGCATGATATGCCTTCAAATTATAGGATCAGTAGAGGAAAATGGCCAGTACTAAAGGGACTGCAGTTGTCTGGGTTCTGATGGAGGAGGGCCGTAAGTATATAAAGGCAGCACTGTGCAGTCTGTTTCCTCTAGGTTCCGAGCTCAACAGCCTCAGGTTCCAGCTGCTGGTCCCATCCCCACATCTCCAGCGGCACCTCAGACATGTTGAGAGGTCTGGGAGGGGACGAGTTGGGGATATGGTGGTAGGGTGTTATGCCATTGTGGAGGTTCTTCTAACTCTGGATATATCTTTGTGGGAGCCAGGGTTGCAGTTCAGACTCCACTATTTTTATCTCAGTTTTTTTTTTCTCTGAGTGGCAGAGAGTTAGGTCTCAGGAGTCTGGCTTTTTCCACTGAACTCAAGGTTTCAACAAGGATGGGGGGGATCCTTGGCTAAATTTTTTTAGATGAGATTCTATGGCACTTGATTTGGTTGAGACCCTGGTCCCCTCTGCCTAAACAACATTTTTAAGGGCAGAAATCACAATCAAATCAAGAGTGTCCTCTGGTGTTAAACCAACACCAAAAGCGTGCCATTCCCTAGAGCAGAAAGTTCTTCAAAATCTCTTTCTGACATCTACAGACGGGTTGTGAATCCTAGTCTTAATTTCAGTCCAAATCACAAGACTCATACGAGGGGAGTGCTAAGAGTCTGTCTCATTGTCAGAGTCACATTCAGGGAGACAAACAAGATATACACACAATAAATTACGATAACTGCAACCAGTACCCAATCAGACAGCCGAGTAAGCACACTCTTAACTTTGCACCCAGTAACAGAAACAGATGACTGAGTGAGCACACTCTCACTTGGCACCCAGTAACAGAAATGGATTGCTGAGTGAGCACCTTTCAATTGGCACACAGTAACAGAAACAGATGGTTGAGTGAGCACCACTCAATTAGCACCTAGTAACAGAAACAGACGGGTGAGTGAGCACAGTCTCAATTGGCTCCCCGATGGGAAATACCCAGGCATCCCTGGAGCTCCCTCAGACCTTCTGGGATGTCTCCCAGGTTGGCAGGCAGTTACTCCTGACACGTCTGTCAGTAACACTCCCCTCCATCCCAGACAGGGAATTTGTTGCTCTCATGTGCACAGGCTACTGTAAACTAAGAATACAAAATTCAAAAAAAGCCTGCAGACAAAGACATAGACAAAGACATAGACAAAGGCAGGATCTTACCTCTCAGCGGGGATTTCTGAGAACTGGGGTAGGCCACAAATCTCAGCAAATGAGCACCCACATGTAAGACCACCAAAAGCTGGGCCTCCACTCAAGTCCTAGGATGAGCTGGCCAGCACCCCAAAGACTCAAGAGAAAACCCCCCCTGATGCCAAATTCAAGAGTTTTTACTAAATCTAGCTGAGGACAAACTCCTTCTGCCTTGCAGGGCAGAGGAGTTTGACCCTGAGCAGTAAGAACAGGGGGTTTTAACAGCTAGATGAAGAATTGGGAGGAGTTGGGAGAAGAGTTCGGAGGAGATGGGGAGAGTTGGGAGGAGTTGGGAGTAAACTTGGCTATGGGTGGGGAGTAGTCTGCATATCCTCTCTATCTCCATATCCCTATAGGTCTTCCTACAATTATCACATCTCTGGCTGTAAGGCACAGAAACAAAAAGGCTTTTTGCTGGCTATAGAGAACAAAGAGCTTCTTTCTGAATGTATTTTAGAGATTAGGGAAAACAAGGTTGGGGATTGTCCAGGGTTTTACCTTCCAGGGAGAAATGCTCTAAGCCTTGGCCTCATATTTCTCTTTTGTACCTCATCTTTCTGCATATGAGAGGGACTCTCAGCTTTTATTCCTTTCTCTGGCAGGGAGAAGCCTACTGACTTTTGTCAGTTTGAGGGACTCCTTGAAGCTCTTTGAAGGTGTTTGCCTTCCTGCTTAAAGAGCTTCCTGGATTTCTTTTGAGTTGTTTATCTCTCTGCTTAAGGAGCTTCCTGTAGGGTGGAAGGTTTCAATCCTCTGAAGATACTATTATACAAATGTATATTAAGGGCTTTTGGAGTTATAGTAGTAATAAATTCAATGTTTCTTGTATTGTACAGTTAATAATTTTATGTCACAAAATAATATTATACTAATAATTATTTAAACTGTGTCTTATACTGCTAATATGGTTTCACATATACATGGGAGTTTGGTAGCCTCAGGACTCTGTCCAGGTAGCTGGATCATGTTAATGAATTTTACACTCAGATTGCCATTCATTTTATTTTTAGTTGCCAATTTCAAGGGCACACCATTTACTTTGCGACTACCAGTACTTTAGATTTTTTTTTTTTTATTTTCATGACAGGGTTTCTGTGTATACCCCCAGCTGTCCTGAAACACACTTTGAACAGCAGCCTGGCCTCGAACTCAAAAATCTGCCTGCCTCTGCCTCCAAAGTGCTGGGATTAAAGTCGAGTGCCACCACCACCTGGCTAGTACTTTAGATTTCTAAATGGTCCCCTCTGGTAAGTTGGAACAGGAAGAAAATTGTACAGCTAGTCCCCAAAACACACAATCCTGATTAGGTGAGAAAAAGTATAATCGAGGCTGTGTACCCAACATATCCAGTATAGCCCACAAAGGGCATGGTACCTGATACCTGCATTGACATATTTTTTTCGGTCCTGTCAGAGATTAGAGAAACTAGACAAGGATTAGATGTTTTGTTCAAAGTGGTTTGGGAATCCACACCATTGAATTTCCCAAGTGACTGCATTAAAGAATGTTTGGCCCAGGCATGTGGGGCTTCCAGCTGAAGTTTAAATCACCCTTCCATTAGGTAGGTCAGTTTTCCCCAACAACTTAAGTATTAGTTCAATTTTGGTTTTGGTTTTGTCCAGGATCTCATTATGTAGGTCAGAGTAATCTGGAACACACTGTGTAAACCAGGCTAGCCTCAAAATCACAGAGGATTCTGACTCTGGAGTGCTTAGGTTTAAACACATGTGCTATTACCACTCCTAGTCCCAATAATTGAAGTTTTAGTGAGTCAAGATTTGTAGCAGGACCGGGGAACCTTGTCTCATACAAAGGATTACAGGAATCCAGTTCTTTTTTTTTTTTTTTTTTTATCTATCCAGGCCATAGTTCTTCCATGTTAGTTTTTTCACATGCATGGACAAAATACACCCTTAGCTACTGGACTCTAGTGTCTACCAGGATGCCGCACATGCACACTGTAGTGAAGTCTGCTTGGCAGTCCAAGAGCCCTGGAAGCACTCATGAGTCAAAGAGTTTCAAAATGAACTCAACTCCTGGAGCTTTGGCATTCTCATAACCCACATATTCATACCCTATCCCCTTGTTAGTCTGGTGTACAGATCCATGTGCTCTCTTTTAGTAATATCTTATTATAAGTGCCTTTTAAGATTGATTTCTGACATAGCTAAGCCTTTGCCAGTGTTCCAATGTCCTAGAAAGTCCTTGAGCTGACCATGGGTTTGGAATTCAATGTTGCCTATTCAGTGACATTCAGAATTGCCTTTGGTATTACACTATCACTTAGAATAAAAGCCAAATCACTCCCACATACAGGAATTTACAATGGTTTAGGCAGTAGATCTGGCTGTGGTTTTAGGGTAATGAGATGGTTAGCTAGAGCCAAACTCCCTAATTAGAAATATGACTTGGGTGTGAAAGCCATTGCCCTAGGAGTGTAAGACCTCACACCTGGCTTCTAAGACTTTAGGTGACCTTAGATAGGGCTGACTTTGTCTCAGTTGTTTTATTGACCAGTTCCTGCCTGTCTTTGTGTTTACATTCCTCTGTTTTGTGTAAGAGCCATTAAGCACCCAGTAACCTCATTTGTACTTTGCCAATGTGTCACCTAACTTCCCTATTTTCTTGTGTATAAAAAGTTTGATGCTCAATTTGACAAATGACATTCAGATAGTACACAATCTCACGTGTTCATCTTTCTGTCATTCGCAGACTCTTTGCCCATCTCGGACTAGTGACTCTTTCCATGCAGAAAGAGGGACCCAGAGGGTCTGTGGCAACAGGACCAAAAACAGATTTCTTGCTATGGGAGCAATGAGAAATGGGCTAATTTTTATTTCCTCATGAAAAGAATGGAAGATCTGGATGTCACTTAATGCATGATAGAAACTCTCTTGACATTTAACACAGACCCTGTGATCGTGCCCTTTCCAATCTGCCAGCCAGTATTCTGTCAGGGGTTTCTTAAGTTAGTGATATTGAAATTAGAATGTTTCCAGGTCCCTAGTTGACAGTCTGATGCAGAAGGCTCCTTTTGAAGGAGCACCATTTTTGCACTTGTAGTGCCAGGTTGTTCATAAGATGTGCTTCCAGTAGGAAATGTAAAAATGGGCTTTAGATGTTGGGAGCCGCCCCCACATTCGCCGTCACAAGATGGCGCTGACATCCTGTGTTCTAAGTGGTAAACAAATAATCTGCGCATGTGCCAAGGGTATTTTACGACTACTTGTACTCTGCCTTTCCCGTGAACGTCAGCTCGGCCATGGGCTGCAGCCAATCAGGGAGTGATGCGTCCTAGGCGAAATATAACTCTCCTAAATAGGGAAGGGGTTTCGGTTTCATTATTGGGGTGGCTTTCGCTTTTGGGGCTGGTGGTTTCCGCCATTCTCTCTCGCTGGCATCTCTCTGGCTCTGCGCGCCCTGCGCTCTCTCGCTGCCTTAAGATGTAAACAATAGAGCGCGCTCTGCGCTTTGGCGCGCCGGAGCTCTGGCTCCTAAAGATGTAAGATTATTGAAGGGGCTTTCGCTTTTGGGGCTGGGGGTTTGCGCTCCTAGCTCCTGAAGATGTAAGCAATAAAGTTTTGCCGCAGAAGATTCTGGTCTGTTGTGTTCTTCCTGGCCAGGCGTGCGAACGCTATTAAGAATTGGTGCCGAAACCCGGGACGAGAGAAATCCGGGACGAGAAAAAATCCGGGAAGAAAAAACCCGGGAGGAAACTCGGGACGGGAGTTTCACCGGCGCAAGGAAGATCCCTCATTCCAGAACCAGAACTGCGGGTCGCGGTAATAAAGGTTCCCGTAAAGCAGACTGTTGAGAAGGATTCAACTGCATGAATTCAGAACTTTTCAGCTGGGGAACGGCGGTAACCCGTAAGTATAGCTTTACAAGGTACGCCTGGCCTTGAACTTTCTAAGGAAATTCAAGACAGTCTATCAGAAGTAAAGTGGAAAATAGCTTTATAAGATATGTTTGGCCTTGAACTTTCTCTAGTGTTAGAAGCCCTTTTGTTCCTTTTCACATGTTATCAGGTGATTAAGATAGGGCTGAAAATTCTGGATGAAATTCAGGACAATCTATCAGAAGTAAAGCGGGGAGAGAGAATAGGAGCAAAGAGAAAATATGGTACACAAAATAAGTATACAGGCCTTTGCAAGGGTCTTGAACCCAAGGAAAAGTTAAGGTCAGGTAAGAATACCTGGGGAGAGATTAGAAGGAAGGAGAAGGAAAAAGAAAAGAAAAAAGATCAATTAGAGGAGCCAGTTCTTAGTAGTTCTGAATCAGATGAAAAGGCTATTAGGGCCTGGAAGGCGCTCTCCCGAGCAGGTGAAGCCACTGGACAATAATGACAGAGGCAGGCTCTTGCAGCCTACAAGGTCTTATTGTCCACCCTGGAGTTGTAGATCAGGATTGTAAAGGGGAACTTCAGGTTCTCTGTTCTTGTCCTCAAGTTGTCTTTTCTATATCACAAAGGGACAGAATAGCTCAACTAATAATTTTGCCAAGCCTACATGGCTGTTTTTTCTTCCTCTGGTATTCCTAGAGCTGCAAGAGGGATTAGTTCTACTGGAAATGATTCTGATTACTTAATAATGCCTTTAGATTGTTGTCAAATTTTATCTACTCACGTAGGGGTAAACCCTCGTGGCGTCAGGCCATTACAGGTCTGACAAATGGATGTCACGCATATTTCCTCCTTTGAGAGAAATCAATATTTACATGTTTAGATAAAAAGAGATCACCTCCATACCTTAAATGATTTTCAAAAGCTGTTGGGAGATATTAATTGGCTCAGACCTTTTTTAAAGATTCCTTCTGCTGAGTTAAGGCCTTTGTTTGGTATTTTAGAAGGAGATCCTCATATCTCCTCCCCTAGGACTCTTACTCTAGCTGCTAACCAGGCCTTACAAAAGGTGGAAAAAGCCTTACAGAATGCACAATTACAACGTATTGAGGATTCGCAGCCTTTCAGTTTGTGTGTCTTTAAGACAGCACAATTGCCAACCGCAATTTTGTGGCAGAATGGGCCATTGTTGTGGATCCATCCAAACGTATCCCCAGCTAAAAAATGGGATTGTGGTATATACTGATGGATCAAAAACTGGCATAGGTGCCTATGTGGCTAATGGTAAAGTGGTATCCAAACAATATAATGGAAATTCACCTCAAGTGGTAGAATGTTTAGTGGTTTTAGAAGTTTTAAAAACCTTTTTAGAACCCCTTAATATTGTGTCAGATTCCTGTTATGTGGTTAATGCAGTAAATCTTTTAGAAGTGGCTGGAGTGATTAAGCCTTCCAGTAGAGTTGCCAATATTTTTCAGCAGATACAATTAGTTTTGTTATCTAGAAGATTTCCTGTTTATATTACTCATGTTAGAGCCCATTCAGGCCTACCTGGCCCCATGGCTCTGGGAAATGATTTGGCAGATAAGGCCACTAAAGTGGTGGCTGCTGCCCTATCATCCCCGGTAGAGGCTGCAAGAAATTTTCATAACAATTTTCATGTGACGGCTGAAACATTACGCAGTCGTTTCTCCTTGACAAGAAAAGAAGCCCGTGACATTGTTACTCAATGTCAAAGCTGCTGTGAGTTCTTGCCAGTTCCTCATGTGGGAATTAACCCACGCGGTATTCGACCTCTACAGGTCTGGCAAATGGATGTTACACATGTTTCTTCCTTTGGAAAACTTCAATATCTCCATGTGTCCATTGACACATGTTCTGGCATCATGTTTGCTTCTCTGTTAACCGGAGAAAAAGCCTCACATGTGATTCAACATTGCCTTGAGGCATGGAGTGCTTGGGGGAAACCCAAACTCCTTAAGACTGATAATGGACCAGCTTATACGTCTCAAAAATTCCAGCAATTCTGCCGTCAGATGGACGTAACCCACCTGACTGGACTTCCATACAACCCTCAAGGACAGGGTATTGTTGAGCGTGCGCATCGCACCCTCAAAGCCTATCTTATAAAACAAAAGAGGGGAATTGAAGAGATTTTACCCCGAGCACCAAGAGTGTCTGTGTCTATGGCACTCTTTACACTCAATTTTTTAAATATTGATGCTCATGGCCATACTGCGGCTGAACGTCATTGTACAGAGCCAGATAGGCCCAATGAGATGGTTAAATGGAAAAATGTCCTTGATAATAAATGGTATGGCCCGGATCCTATTTTGATAAGATCCAGGGGAGCTATCTGTGTTTTCCCACAGAATGAAGACAACCCATTTTGGATACCAGAAAGACTCACCCGAAAAATCCAGACTGACCAAGGGAATACTAATGTCCCTCGTCTTGGTGATGTCCAGGGCGTCAATAATAAAGAGAGAGCAGCGTTGGGGGATAATGTCGACATTTCCACTCCCAATGACGGTGATGTATAATGCTCAAGTATTCTCCTGCTTTTTTACCAGTAACTAGGAACTGGGTGTAGCCTTGATTCAGACAGCCTTGGCTCTGTCTGGACAGGTCCAGACGACTGACACCATTAACACTTTGTCAGCCTCAGTGACTACAGTCATAGATAAACAGGCCTCAGCTAATCTCAAGATACAGTGAGGTCTCATGCTGGTTAATCAACTCATAGATCTTGTCTAGGAACAACTAGATGTATTATGGCAAATAGCTCAGCTGGGGTGTAAACAAAAGTTTCCGGGATTGTGTGTTACTTCCATTCAGTATGTTAAATTTACTAGGGCAGCTAATTTGTCAAAAAGTCTTTTTCAGTATATGTTACAGAATTGGACGGCTGAATTTGAACAGATCCTTCGGGAATTGAGACTTCAGGTCAACTCCACGCGCTTGGACCTGTCCCTGACCAAAGGATTACCCAATTGGATCTCCTCAGCATTTTCTTTTTTTAAAGAATGGGTGGGATTGATATTATTTGGAGATACACTTTGCTGTGGATTAGTGTTGCTTCTTTGATTGGTCTGTAAGCTTAAGGCCCAAACTAGGAGAGACAAGGTGGTTATTGCCCAGGCGCTTGCAGCTCTAGAACATGGTGCTCCCCCTGATATATGGTTATCTATGCTTAGGCAATAGGTCGCTGGCCACTCAGCTCTTATATCCCATGAGGCTAGTCTCATTGCACGGGATAGAGTGAGTGTGCTTCAGCAGCCCGAGAGAGTTGCACGGCTAAGCACTGCAATAGAAGGGCTCTGCGGCATAAAATGAGCCTATTCTAGGGAGACATGTCATCTTTCAAGAAGGTTGAGTGTTCAAGTGTCCTTCCCCCAGGAAAAACAACACGGGACCAGACCAGGACCCCTCTGGGTGATGAGCCTGGGAGGAGGTTATGTGTACGGCTCCTTTACCTACACACTGGGGATTTGACCTCTATCTCCACTCTCATTAATATGGGTGGCCTATTTGCTCTTATTAAAAGGAAAGGGGGAGATGTTGGGAGCCGCCCCCACATTCGCCGTCACAAGATGGCGCTGACATCCTGTGTTCTAAGTGGTAAACAAATAATCTGCGCATGTGCCAAGGGTATTTTACGACTACTTGTACTCTGCCTTTCCCGTGAACGTCAGCTCGGCCATGGGCTGCAGCCAATCAGGGAGTGATGCGTCCTAGGTGAAATATAACTCTCCTAAATAGGGAAGGGGTTTCAGTTTCATTATTGGGGTGGCTTTCGCTTTTGGGGCTGGGGGTTTCCGCCATTCTCTCTCGCTGGCATCTCTCTGGCTCTGCGCGCCCTGCGCTCTCTCGCTGCCTTAAGATGTAAACAATAGAGCGCGCTCTGCGCTTTGGCGCGCCGGAGCTCTGGCTCCTAAAGATGTAAGATTATTGAAGGGGCTTTCGCTTTTGGGGCTGGGGGTTTGCGCTCCTAGCTCCTGAAGATGTAAGCAATAAAGTTTTGCCGCAGAAGATTCTGGTCTGTTGTGTTCTTCCTGGCCGGGCGTGCGAACGCTATTAAGATTTAGGGGTACATCTGGCCAGAGTTGAAGGATGTTCACATATATAGTTATCATTTAGCCTGTATGCCCACTCTGAGTGCTACCACTGACTCAATGAAGTTGATCAGCCATAATCTAGGTTTGCAGAGACATATAAAATTATTGACACTGGTTGTCCTAGGTTAGAGAATAGTAACTTTTGGATCATTTGTCCCTGTCCTAAGGGATGGCTCTGGTCGTCTTGTCATTCCACTGTTGGGGAAAACTGCATATCAAAAAATAATGTCTCCCATGTTGGTAGATGGAGTATGTGATTTTTTTTATACTTGAAAAGTGGATGTGACAAATGAAGCTGGGTCCAAGTAAATCCTTATCCCAAATGAGTCAGACAAATACAGTAGATAACAGAATTAGCAGGCTGGGCCCACAAAGCAGGGGAAGATCAGTCCAAGCAAGTAGTTAAAAAAAAAATCTGTTCATGCTGTAGGCAGCCAGCACCTAAAAGATGGTGCTGGTCTCCGGTACACCATCGCAGTAAACAACACCACTGAGCAGGTGCTAGACCAAATCTGGCACCAACCCCTCCTGAGTGGGTGCATGCAAATTAACATGTCTGCAGACTGACCAACCCTAGCAGGACGCATAGCCCTCCCCAGTGCTGGGGTGTATTTAAGCAGTCCTCCCTGGGTTCCTGGGGTTCCTGTAGCATTGAGGCATTCCTGCTCTTAAGCTGTTGAAAAGAATTCAACTGTGTTGAATTCTCTTTACCAGGAAGAGGTAGGCGAAACATCACCCCAGCAATTGTGTTCCTCTTTTCTTGCCTTTGGGAGGGCCTCAGCAAACCTAGCCCTTTCTGAGCTTCCTAAAACTTGGAAGTTTTATTTGCTTCTGAGTTGTAGGATCCTCCATCCTCCTTATAGGAAAAAATGTATGAGAATTTTGCTTCCTATAAAAACCCAGCAATGTTATATGTGTAGTTTTTTTTTTTATTTTGTTTTGTTTTAATCTCATGTCTGTCCCCAGCTGCAGATAGTTTTTGTTTGAAATTCTAGTGATTCTTGAGAGTGAATAAAAGAAAGAGCTCCTGAGAGGACCTAGGGCAGATGCTGCTCCTGCTGCACCTGCTTTTGTTATCACAGGATTAAATGAGCAATGCTCTTGTCAATGGAGCAAGTTTGTGGATTTATTTGTGTCAAAGGGCACTGATGGACATACATTGTTGCAAGGAGAAAAACAAGTGCATAATTTAGCATTCTTAGTGATTAGGTAAGGTTAGGTTATCTGAATTTATCTGAAGGCCAAGCCAAATGAAATGTTGTTTTGATTCCTTTTTGGGAATACAAAAATCCATGTCTCAAACTAATATTTATAGATTTTGTCAGTTGATTTTAATGTGTTAGTGTTATGAAATATTACATGGCAAGGGAATACATTTGCTGGACCCATGCATGTTGTGACCTTCAGAAATTACACCACGGAACAGACCTGGTATAAAGGGAATGATTGGGAGAGGGTAGAGGAGTGAGGGAATGGGGGAGGTATAGAGGCATAGAGGCAGAAACAAAACCATTAGGTCAGAAAAATGTGGGGCAAAGAACAGATAGAGGGCTAGCTGAAAACAAAGAGAGAGACAGAGCTATAGAAACAAGAACAATGGGAACAGAGAGGTTGGGCCTAGAACAGAGAGAGGGGGCTAATCAGTCCTTTTATCCTGCCTTGAAGTTAGCAGTTTAGTTTCTTTCAAGAAAGAAATATACTTTCTATGAATTTTGTAAGTTAACAGGAAATATTTTCATCTCTGAGAGCAATGTTAATTTTAAAGTGTTTATAGGAAATTTTTGTGGGACTACATTCTTAAGAACAATATAAGCCAGGTATGTTGTCACATACCTGTAATAATACCTACATGGAATGCTGAGATCACCTGGAACCTAAACATTCTAGAACTTCTTGGACAATACACAACATACTATGTGCCTATTTCAAAAATGAAATGAAGTGAAATAAAATCAACCCAATGTACCTTCTTTATTTGTATCTCTTACCTTTGGAAACTAATAAGATAATGAATCAAAAAATAAATAAATTTCAATTATCTGTATGAATGAAAACAATTTTAAATGTTAAGAAGGTTAAAAAAATCACTACAGTGATGGGGAGGAAAGAGCCTGGGTGGGAAATGGGACAAGAAGGTGAACATGATCTGGTATTATGTGTGTGGGGAACATAACTGAAGTGCTGAGGAAAAGCAAAAAGAATGGAAACAGGCAACTTTTTGAGGTAGGAGGTGAGAAAACCCTCGGTTATATCAGAGACCTGGGAGGTGAGAGACCCTAAGGACTCAAAGGGAGGGACCTTAGAAGAAATGCCCTACAGTGGGGAGAGGGAACTTGTAGAGTCCTCCTCCAGTGGAGGGACAGGACATCAAGTGGAAAGATTGAGTTACCATCCCACAGTAAAAAGCTCTAACCCAGAATTGTTCCTGTCTGAAAGAACTGCAAGGAAAAAACATGGAGAAAAGCCTAAAGAAAAGGAGATCCAGTGACAAGACCAAATTGTGATAAAGCTCAAGGAGAGGCATCAAGGCCTGACACTATTACTGATGCTATTCTGTGCTCACAAAAAATGGGCTTATCATGACTGCTCTCTGAAAGACCAAACCAGCAGGTGAAAGAGTCAGATGCTCAAATTTATATGCAACAAATAGACAGAAGCTGGGAACCCCTGTGGATGAATTGGGGAAAAGCTGGAAGAAGCTGAGGAAGAGGTCTACCCGGTAGGAGGACCAACAATCTCAAATAACCTGGACCTCCCAGGATGTCTCAGACACTGAGCCAGCAACCAGGCTTCATACACCAGATGATATAAAGCCACCAACACATATACAGAAAAGGACTGCCAGGTCTGGACTCAGTCAGATGAGGTCCATCTAATCCTCAAGGGACTTCAGGCCCCAGGGAGCAGGGAGGTCTGGTGGAGAGGGGACAGGATGGTGGGGACATACTCTTGGAGATGGGGATTGTGGGCTTGGGGCCCTGGGAGCATGGGGGCATATAGGCAGGAGATATGGGGTGTGGAACAGTAAGAGGGGGAACTAGGAGAAGAATAAAATCTCGACTTTAAAAAAAGTATAAGAATAAATTTTAAATAATTCAACTATATTAGTGTGTGGAATTTCAGTCCACGGGACTATATACCATTCACATATTCATTTAGATTTCCTTTGGAAGTTAATATAAAGATGCACTTACACTTAAACAAGAAAATGATTAAAGATATTTAAAAATAAAGAAGTTCTATTTTAACTCTAAAGGTATAACTGCTAGTTAACTTTGTAATCACATCACTGGGATTAACTTCCTTCTCAGAATCATCAGAATAACAAGGATTAAAGAAACTTTAAAACTCTGTTTCATAGGAAACAAAAAAGTTAGAGATTTTTTTATTTGTTTTATATATATACCAGCAAGTGAAAATTTTTCATGCTTCATTTTTCTGAAGATGGGAAAGTAGAAGAGTACTTCAGATTATTCTCCATGATGGCTCTTTCAAACATAGACATTTTTTTTTCTCAGTTCACCATCTACACCAAAAAGCATATCTTAGTTCTTGGTCCCCAAGTTCATCAAAACCTAAAACAGAAAAGTACCTCTTATTAAATAAATTCCCAAGGATACAAATATGAAAGATTCTGTGCAGATGATGTATAGGGTAAAGGTTAAGGTCAGGATTAGGATTAGGGTTAGTGTTAGGGTTATGTTTAATAAAGCAGGATAATTATAGTGTTATTAAAGTATGAGGTACATCTGAGGTCAAATTCCCATTTTATCATTTCATATCTTTAATAATTCATACAAAGCCATTAGGATTTTATGGATAATAGCAGTCATTTCAGTAAGAAATAATTCAAAATAATAAGTAGTTAAAACTTTATGATTATTAAAACATATTTAGATTCCTAAGGTCATTTTATGGACCATGTGCAACATACCTCCATGGACTTCTCATGCATTTCTTTAACTGCTTCCAGGGTCTGGTTCTGACTACATTTGGACAGTTTCAATGCTTGTTGTTCTTTTTGACAACTATTCTACAAATGTAAAAGGAAAACATTAGTATAACAATTCTGTTTATTTTTGTTGTTACTGCCATGCAACATGCATGGTAGTCTAACAATAAAACACTAAATGTATATCTAATACTAAAACATTTATGTGAGCAAAAATAATTCTATATGAAAGTTAAAAGGAATAGTTTTCCAACTGATTTAAAATTTTAACAACTATTTTGACTAAATATATATATATATTTACAATAATATGAAATAACATTATGCTACCAATTGTGGGGTAGGAATTTTTTTTAATGTGAAAGAGTTTTTCATAATGCACAGACTGGCCTTAGCCTCCCAAGTTCTTATGTTTATAGGCATGCACCATGTATACATGAACTCGGTAAAATCCTAGTCTTGGAAGCTTAGATTGGTTTTCTCTAGATTCCAATCTCAAGCAACATATAGAAGTAGTAACATAAAGTTCTCATTGTATTCTTTAGGGTTGCACACAACCATGATAATTTGCATTTAAAAAAAATTAAGACAAGCCCTTTACACCTTTTCACCTTGGGCTACTACAATCCTGTTTTGCCCTTTATTCACTGTGATCAATTTTTTACCTCACATTTGCACTCAAATCATCATAATTAAGTAAAATTACCTCTAATTTGCAATGCTTATCTTTAAAAAAAAGTGCACCTGCATACATTTGGAGACAAAGGGTTAATATTGGGTGTCATCTTTGATTTCACAGTACTGTTTCAGAGACAGAATCTCACTAAACCTAGAGCTCATCATTTATGCTACACCTGGTGGCTACAAAGATCTGGAGATCTTCTTTTCTCTGAACTAAATCTGAGATTGGTTGTTTTAAAATGCTCACAACCACACCAACTTTTTTTTGTTGTTGTGGTGGTGGTTTGTTTTTAGTGTTGCTAGTTTGTTGTTGTTTATTTTGTTGTTGGTGGTGGTGGTGTGGGCATTCATCCCAATGCAGGGAATATAAGCTAGGGTCTCCATGCCTACACGGGAGAAAGATTACCAATTAAACCATCTTCCAGCCCTGTAAATCAATCTTATTGGGCCCACATGCAGCATATGACACATTTAGGGATCTTTTCTTCTTTAAAACTTTCCTTCACTCATGGTAGTTTTCTTTCTACCAGTGGTTCTCTTCCTTTACTGGCTCCCTCTCACCAGCTGCCATATGCAGAATTACAAATTTTGAAGTACCCTGCTGTTCTGTCTTTAGACTCCTTATTTACAGGGATGATCACTTTCCCTTGAAATGTCATCCAGAGTCCAATGTTTAAAAACTGTCTTCAATTGGAGTATTTATTATTTATCTTTAGTTCCTATCTCTTTCCAGAACTGACTCATAATGGCAGGTTCCTCAATGCCTTCTGAGGCAAGAATGAATTTGCTGTTCCTTTCAAATTGAATACTTTCCAAACTATTAACCAGTAAATAAAATAAAATAGTTAATATGATTATCGTTGTCTCAGATCTTACTTGGAAACCAGGTGATGACTCTACAGGTAGAGTAATGGAGACGTGATCTAAAATTGTTTGCTGATATTCTTCCACAGGAAAATTCTTCCAGGGCTGTTGAGATTGTTTGTTTCCATCCTCTGTTGTTACTAAATCTTTACTAAATTTAGGACTGTAAGAACTGATTTACCAAATTGAGTTGGTTTTTTAATATAAACAACAGAGTCCAGGTGAAACCAATAAATAAGCTTTCTCTCTTCTTTGAACTCTGATATATTGTGGTTTTTTTGTTTTTTTTTTTTTTTTTTTTTTTTTTTGTAGTCACTGGTAATCATCTCTTGATCTTTCTGCAAATGTCTGCCTCTTGAAAATTTATGATCTGGTATACCATAAAATGCCTAGTCGTTTTCATTGATATAGTATGCAATCAATAGTTTATATCTCAGTAAGACTAGAACAGAAGCAAGGATAGATAGATAATGGAACTTAATTTAGTTTCATATGCTCAACTCAAGGCTAGTTGTTCCATTCCTACTTAGTAATACTAGGTTAAATATTAAGTTTTTTTTATGGTACCAACCACTGATTTTTCTTTTTCTTCATTGAATTTCTGTACATCCATATCAGACTTCTGAAATGTAGTTATATACTGCTCACAAAATTTGTTGTTGATGTTCTTCCTGTAAAGCACAGTAACAAAAGCAGGCACATTTCATACCAATATGAAAATGAACACTCAGAACAAATTCAATTGAACATTTCATACTATAAAAAGAAAAATAGCAGTATAAAATATCTAATGGGAAATCATTATAGATTTTTCTGCTAACATATTATCAGAGAGGTTTTCATTTACGTTTTAGCTTTTCAAAATTAAAGAAATATAAACACACACAACACACACGTAACACACACACACACACACACACACACACATATATATATATATATATATATACATGTACAAAATTTAATTATATTTCAATGTGGTTTTTTTTTCATTATTTTCTACCAAATATAAGTTCTAATTTATTTTTCATACATTGCCTTAGTAAAGACAGTGCAAAACATGTCAACTAAAATATACAAATTGTCTGCATATGTAATTGTAGTTGTTCCTTTTGAATATTGTTAAACATAATAATCCATAAATTACATTCCTAAGACTATGTGCAAGACTTCTGTATTTCCACAATGAATGTAAATTAAAATTTAAATCTCATTAACATTGACTTAAAGCAGAAAATAAAATTTTCATAGATTTCTATGAATTAGATTTAGTTTGCTTGAAGGCATGATGTTATAGGGTTAACTGTTTAGACAAAATCAAAGCCACACATTTTTACTAAAGAATCAGACATGATATAATTTTTTTTAAACTTCAGCCACATATAATTTTTAAAATGATACACATTTGACCCTACAACTATAACAACTCTACCTCTCTCGTTCGTTCGTTTTGCAAAATCTTTCTAATTTCTGGTTGCTGCCTTTGAAAGATTCTTTGACATAAGTTTCCATCCATTTTCTCTTTATGTGAAGCGTCTTATAAATGTCATCTATATTAAAAATAAAGAGTCATTTTGAAGAAAAATTAGATGATTCCATGTATTCAAGTAAAAATAGATATAGATAAATTTCATTCAATAATGCTATGGAAACTTAAAATTAAATGATAGATATCACAAACATGCTTCATACTTTAGAATACTTAGGGTTTGGTATGTTCAGATGAAGGATGTTCAACCTGTAAAGTCTACAGAAATGTTCCACAACATAGAAAAAAACAGTCCATGTATTTTGGATAAGAAATATCTAATCTTATCTGAATTTTAATTTCTGTAAGGAAAATAATTTTGAGCTTCAAGAACAGTTTTCAAAAGAACAAATGCACAAAACAAAGGATCAAAAGTATACTTAATTCTTCATAAGGAAACACTTTTAATAAAGGCTAATTCTTTTCCAAATCTAAAAAAGATGATGCAACTGAAAGAACAAACTTGACTGTGGAACTGTTAGACCCATTGTTTAAAATATTCAATTAAAATAAGAGGGCAACCGGTCATATTGGTTCCCATGTTAATCCTAGTATTCTGGAGGAAAAGGCAGAGAGATATTTGTGTGTTCCAGGTTAACCTGGTCAACATACTGAGTTCCAGGACAGACAGAGCTACAAATGAGACCCTGTCAGAATCAAACCTGCGTTTGATTCCTAGCACCTACATAATGTGCACAAATATCTCCAACTCCAGTTCCAGGGGATGTGATGCCCTGTTCTAAATTCTGCATGCACCAGGTACATATGTATATGACTCACAGACATACTTATAGGCAAAATACCTATATAAATAAAAATAGATAAAAATGTTAAAATCTATGTTTAAAACAATGATCTCCAAGTTTTTTTTTAATCAAAATAAAATTATTTCTAAAGTGAATTGGTAATTATATTTCAGAACATATCCTTTAAAAAAACACTTGAAGAAAATTATGGTAGGAACTTTTGATCAGTAACTGCTGCAGTTCATGAAAATTGTAATGCTTCAGAAAATGTTTAGTACCTTTCTAGCATGCACAGTTAGCTTTCAGTAACTAGGATGAAGCTATATTTCGGTGTACATGTTTAATATTCTCACCATACATAGTACTAGACAAAATCAGATTATTAAATGATGATTCTGCCTCCTCTAAATAGAGCAAATCCTTCAGTTGAAAAAAAATAATTTGGTAAAATGGGTAACTTGAAAGAAGCAAAATATTATTTTTTAAAAATATAATATTGTTTCATGGGGGTAGAGATATGGCTCAGCAGTTAAGAGTACTTCCTGTTCTTTGCAAAGGACATAGGTTTGGTGTCTAGTACTCATATGGTGGCTCACAACTATCTGACTCCAGTTCCAGGTATCTGAAATAATCAACTGATATCTGAACAACAGGTACACATGTGGTGCACATATATAACTGTAAGCAAAACACTAATACACATAAATAAGTCCAAAAATAGGTATTAGGAGCATTGTTTAGTAAGCCATGTAAAGATGTTTTTATTTGTGTGTATGATCCTAGTATTGGAAGCTTAAGCAGGAGATTTCCAGTGTAAAGACTGCATAGGTTAAATAGGAAAATGCAGGCCAGCCTGAACTACATAATGACACCATATCTCAAAGACAAGTTACTGTCTTCTGAGAAAGCTCACTTAGCATTCAGTTACACATAATTTAAAACAGATACTTTAGAATCTGAGTATCATTCTCTCATTGTTTAGTAAGTTGTCTTCCACTTACAGTTACATAATTCATTTCATAAAAAGAAAAAGAAAAACAATGAAGGGATTGGAGAGATGATTCAGCAGTTAAGAGCACTGGTTCCCTTCCAGCTTTCTGAGATTGGAGTACCAAAACCCACAAGGTGGCTCACTACCTATAACTTCAGTTTCAGGGGATTCAAGGCCTTCATCTGGCTTCCTCAGGTACAAGACACACGAGTTGTGCACATACACACGTGAAAGAAAGAAAAAAAAACAATAACCATAACATAAAATTTAAAAATAAGTTATAAGGGTTACATTAAAGAATTCAGTTTTGCACTGTGCCATATAAAGAAGGAAGCACAGAAGACTCCTAGAAAAGAAACTGACTTAATATAAAATTAGCACTGGATCAATGAAAATATGTTTCATGTACAGAATTTTGTATACATATCACTTAGCTATGAGTACATGGAACTGTGAAATTGTTTACATCTATTTTTTTTTCCTTTTAAAATTCCTTCAAAGCTGTTACAAAAAAGCCTCAGTAGTCAAGAGGGCCTACTGTGAAAAGAGGAGGTTCACAAAGTACTTTTTTTTTGTTTTTTAAGGTAAGTAATGTTACTTCATGCTTATCAAAGGATAATTCATCAAAGATGAACTCACAATTCTGAATATCTATGCTCCAAATACAAGGGCAACCAAATTCATAAAGAAATTTTACTAGAACTCAAAGTACATATTGTACCCCATATAATAATAGTGAGAAACTTCAACACCCCACTCTGAGCAACGCAGAGGTCCTGGAAAAAAGAAATGAAAAAGAGACACTGTGAAACTAATGAGAAGTTATGAAACAATCGGATTCATCAGATACATATATATGTATCTGTCACACACACACAGACACACACATCCAAACATGCACACATATATTGAAGCAAATTCACACACAGTTCTCACTAGATGAAGAGAAATTATTTGAAAAAAAATCAACAAACCTTCATGATAATAGTCTTGGATAGATTAAGAATTTTAAGCACATACCTAAATATAGAAGCAAACCAGAAGCCAACATCAAATTAAATGGAAAGAAACTTGATGCAATCCCACTAAAATAAGACAAGACAGGACTAGTCAAGGCTTCTTACTCTTTCCCTACCAATTCACTATAGTACTACAAGTTCTAGACAGAGCAACTAGAAAACAAAAATTGGTCAAAGGAATAAAAATTGGAAAGGAATAAATCAAAATATCACTATTAGCAGATAATAAAATAGTATACTTAAGTGACCACAAAAATTCCATCAGAGAACCCATAAACCTGAAAAACAACTTCAGCAAAGTGGCTAGATATACAATTAACTCAAACAAAACAGTACCTTTCTTCTACTCAAAAGATAAACAGGATGAAAGGCAATTATGGAAACAACACCTTTCAAAAGTCACAAATTATAGTTCCTTGATGTGACTCAAACCAAGCAGGTGAAAGATTTCTATGACAAGAACTTCAAGTCTCTGAAGAAAGAAACTGAAAAATCTCAGAAGATGGAAAGGTCTCCCATGGTCATAGATTAAGTTAGTAAAAATGGCTGTCTTCCCAAAAGCAATCTACAGATTCCATGCACTCTCCATCAAAATTTAAACTCAATTCTTCGTAGAGACAGAAAGAGCAATATGCAAAACCATTCGGAATATCAAAACTCCAGAATATCCCAAAACTATTCTCAACAATAAAAGAACTTCAGGGGGAATCATCCCTGACCTTAAGCTGTATTATGCAGAAATAGTGATAAAAAATGTATGGTAATGGTACAGAGACAATGCCTTCATGAAATGGAGAGATCTAAAATATATCATCCTGTGTGATCTCAAAGGAAAAAAAACATGGTATGCACTCACTGATAAGTGGATATTATCCTAAAAGCTCAGAATACCCAAAATGTAATTCACAGACCACATGAAGCTGAAGAAGAAGGAAGACAAAAGTGTAGGTGTTTCAGTCCTTCTTAGAATGGGGAACATACTATTCCTGATAGGAAATGTGGAGATCAGGGCAGAGACTTAAGGAATGACCATCCAGATTCTGTCCAACCTTTGGATCCATCCCATATACAGAAACCAGGCACAGTCACTATTGTGGATACCAACAAGTGCTTGCTGATAGGAGCATAATATGACTGTCTCCTGAGAGGCTCGGCCAGGGCTTGGCAAAAACAGAGGCTGATGCTCACAGCCAACAATCAGACTGATCATGGGGTCCCCAGGGGAGCAGTTAGAGGAAGAACTGAAGGAGCTGAAGGGGTTTGCAACCTTACAGGAAGAACAACAATATGAACCGAGCAGACAGACCAGAGCACTCAGGGACTAAGCCACCAAACAAAGAGGGGCACCCATGACTCTAGCGGCATATAGAGCAGAGGATGGTATTGTCAGACATCAGTGGGAGGAGAGGTCCTTGGTCCTGTGAAAGCTCCATGCCCCAGTGTAGGCAAATGCCAGGGTAGGGAGGTGGAGTATGTGGGTGAGGGAACAGGCTCATAGAAACAAAGCAAGTGTCAAATGGAATAGGGATTTCCTGGGATTAAACCAGGAAATGGCTGATATTTGAAATGTAAATAAATACACACACACTCACACACACACACACACACACACACACACACACACAGATGGCTTTAACTGTGTCTTCAGGTGGGTTTACATCTAATCACAGGATGATCTAAATTTTTCCCATTCCTGCTAGTTTTTTGATAAATTAGAGTAAATGTGTCTGCATCTCAATCTCCAAATAAAATCATAGTTGCTCTTATCACAACCAAGCTCCTCAACCTTTTTCATCACAATACAAATCTAAGACAAATCTTAAATATAAAATTCTTCCTGGCTGGACAAATATTTTACTGCTACAGCAAGAAGCTCTGGTTTCAATCTTCAGGAATGAAAAATAAAAACCCCCAAAATTTAGATATAAAAAATAAAGAAGGCATGATTCCTCGGGCCCCATTACATTTCTGAGGCTGAGGACTTCAGGTACAAGGCCAGTCCAGGCTGCAATTGAGGTTTCAGACAATCCTGAGATATAGAGCTAGAGGTTACTTTCCTAAACCAAAACAACAAATAAATAAAGACAGCCTGGTCTGAATTATGTCTGAATTCCCAGCACTTCTGAGGCTGAGAGAAGCCTCTAGTATTTGAGGCAGTTTGGAACCTATTATTTCGGCAATGTGGCATTTTCACAACACGTTAAAATGTAGACTGGTCTTCAGTTTCTTTTTAATAAATTCCTGGTGGGAAGCAGTTGCACAGAAGAGGGTTTTGTCTGTTTCATCCACTAAGTGAAGTCCAGTTTACTCACACCTCACATCCCCAGTCCCCAAGAATACTTTCAGGGTCTCCATTTCCTTGGCCTTCCTGATTTCTGCTAGGAGCTAGTCTGTTCAAACTCTTGCACTTACAGTGAAGTTCTCAGTTTTTCTCAGCAGAGGCCTAAGTGGGAAAGGTCGATTGTGAACCTGGAAGTAGCAACTTCCTGAGTCCAGTGAGGGTCACCTAATCTCATTACTCCTGAAGAAACACCTCCAAATCTCCACCTTCATCCCCACCCAGACCCCTAGCTGAACCAGGATTAACCAACAGACAATTGACTACCTCCACTGAGACTTCATCCTACCATGATTCCTCAAGAATTTTGCTTCCTCAAGAACTCTTTGTAGCCACCATACTGGGTAACAGGGTTTGAACAGCAGGAAAATAATCTCAGCCAAGCCCATTGCTGATTGGCTGTGTTTGCACATGAGTACTAAGGGTAAGAGAGGCTCTTTCAGTCATCTGTGATTAAAGTTTCAAAAAGCGGGTAGTATTTTAACTTCCACTACTACCCAGAGGCTTTCCATTTTCTAAGTTTGCAATACTAACTTGAAAGTTAAAATAAAATGAACTCCAAAGACGACTCTCCTACTTTGTTTCAGATGAAGGGACTGTTCTGTGTAACTCTAAATTGTTTTTTTGTTTGTTTGTTTGTTTGTTTTGTTTTTTTGTTTCTTTTTTTTTTTGGTTTTTTTTTTAAACTAAAGTGTTTTTGCATGTTTGTATTTATATAACATGTATGACTAGTTCCCCTAGAAACTAGAATAGGATGCCAAAATCCCTGGATCTAGAATTAAAAATGATTTTGAGAATTATGTGGGTTCTAGGAACTAAACCTTGGTTCTGTACAAAAGCAACAAGTGTTCTTAATTTCTAAGCCATCTTTCCATTCCTATCCTGTGTGTGTTTTAAGGTGTGCTGGACCATTTCTCACGATAGATGTTTAATTTTACTATATAATGGAGAGTATAAAAAATGACTTTGTTAATGTTGTCTATTTCCAGAAACAGAAAAACAAACAAACAAACAAACAAAACAGCAACAAAAAAACCATAATTTTAATGGATTGTGTAAATCATAAATAGTTTCAGGATAAAAATGGAGTGTATACATTTCAGTATATGGGTGCATAAGGAGGCCAGATATAGACATCTGTTTTATTCTCAATTATATTCCAAATTTCTTTTTCATTTTCAGTTTTTTTTTTCAAGTCAGGGTTTATCTGTATAGCTCTGGTTAACCAGGAACTCACCCTGTATACCAGGGTGGCATCAAAATCAAAAATCTCCCTGCCTCTGCCTCCCAACGTCTGGGATTAAGGCATGTGCCACCACTGACTGACCCAACTTAAAACTTGAGATAGGTTCTCTCTGAATATGCAGCTAACCAATGCCACTACCTCGGCTAGCCAGCAAGCTGTCTCCACCTACTCAGCACTGGTTGGCAGCCTGCATTTTAGAAGTGGATTCTAGGCCCCCACTTTTATTTTCAAGAAAAACATTTTACTAAAACAGCCATCTCTCTAGCCACTCTTCAAGGTTTGTTCTGTTGCTATAGACACTGCAATTTTTTGTTTGTTTGTTTTTTGTTTGTTTGGTTTCTTTTTCTATTTCTCTAATCATGCCTAAGTTTAGGCTCCTAAAATGCTTAGTGGTGGTTTTGCTTGTTTCCTTACAACAGCAAATTGGTTTTCTTGCTCACTTTACAATTTGCAGCTAATTTGGCACACTGGACGAACTGACATTTCATTTACTAGTCTTATTGCTGTGTTTTGTTTCTTTGGTGCTTTTTTTTTTTTTTTTTTTTTTTTAATTTGCTGGGTTTGTTTTTTTTTGCTGGTTTTTTGTTTTTGTTTTTGTTTTCACCACTGAAGATGAAATTTATAACTTTTAATGGTGCTTTACCACTGAGCTACATCTTTAGTTAATCTTTAGTTTTGAATGTTGGATGAGAAGTTATCTGTGTGTATTTTTTAACGAAAACTATAATTTCTGTGAAGCCTACAATTATCCCCCTATGCTATAGGTTCTATAGAGATCTGTTTCCCTCGTTTGGCCTCTTCAAGAAACAGGGAAATATTTCTAAAACACATACCTCCAGATTTATCCAACATACTGCCTACTTCATGTCTGTGAAGACAGAACAATAAAAAATTAAAGCAAGAAATATAGTAGACTGGTAGGCCATTTTTTTTTACCACACACAAAACTTTACACAGAACCTTCTTTAATTTTTTATAATAAATATATAATGTTTGGTTTGGAACAAATGTCATATGCATATAAAATATATGGTGGACTACCAACTTGAACTTGGATTATTTACTTTTAACAATTCATACGTTTACACCCCACAAGGAGTTTATTCATAACTCTCCCACAATTGCCAAGACCCTTTTTTCCCCCAGATAGTCCCCTACTTATTTTTATGATGTTTCTCCTTTTCTTTGAGTGTGTCAAAGATCACATGCAGGTGGTCCTATTGTATGAGTTCCTATGTGTTTGTGATCACAAAGTCTAAAGGATCCCAAGCTGGGCTTGAACTTAACATATATCAGCATCTGACATTGAAATGCTGATCTTCCTGAATCTAGTTTTCCAGTGAAGGTAACACAAACACTCTTTTGAAGTACTCTATTGAACTGGCAAAAAAAAAAGAAAGAAAAAAAAAGAGAAAAAAAGAAAAAGAATTGAAAATATTACCCCATGTCTTCATCTCCTTTTACTTGAGGCGATATATTTTCATCTTTACCAATTGCTGGATTATTTACTGTATTGACAATAGAAAATGTAAACATTTGAAAGTATGCAATATTAGTAATAGTTAATAAAGTACTATCAATTTGAATTTCTTTGGAAAAACTGCCCATTTTGAGTTTTTGAAACAGATTTTAAAAATTAAGTAAAATTAAGTACATCCAGGAAATCTAGGACACAAGGAGAAGAAAAAACATAAGGATAACAGGTATAGATGAGAAGTAAGATTTCCAAATTATAGGGCCAGTGAATATCTTCAACAAAACTATAAAAGAAACCTTTCCTAACCTAATGAAAGAGATGTCCATGAACATACAAGAAGCATGCAGAACTCCAAATAGTTTGGACCAGAAAAACAACAACAAAAACAAAAATCCCTGCCATCATATATTAATCAAAGCACCAAATGAACAAAACAAAGAAAGAATATTAAAAGCAGTAAGGTAAAATGGTCAAGTAACATATACAGGAATTCCTATCAGAATTACACCTAACTTCTCCCCAGAGACTATGAAAGCCATAAGATCCACGGTAGATATCATACAGACACTAAGAGAGCAGAAATAAGAGCCAAAGCTATAATATGCAGCAAAACTATTTTACCATAGATTGAGAAAACAAGGTATTCCGTGAAAAAACAATATTTACACAATATCTTTGAACAAACCAAACCCTTCAAGGGATAATAAAGGGAAAACTCCAATATAAGGAGGGAAATCATGCTAGCAAAAGCAAGATATTAATCTTGAAGTAAACCTAAAAGAAGATAGCTACATGAACAAAATTCCAACAAAAATAACAGGAAGAAACAAAGACTTTGCCTTAGTATCTCTTAATATCACCATATTCTATTCACCAATTAGAAAGAAATAGACAAACAGACTGGATGTGTAAGCAAGACCCAGCATACCAGAAACAAACCTCAGGGACAAAGACAGACATTTCCTCACAGTAAAAGGCTGGAAAACAATTTTCTAAGCAAATGTTCCAAAGAAACAAATTTGGAGTAGCCATTCTAATATCAAATAAATTTGACTTTCAACCCAATGTTATCAAAAAAGACAAGGAGTGACACTTCATATTCATCAAAGTTAAAATTTACCAAGATGAATTTTCAATTCTAAACATTTATAGTCCAAATGCAATGGCATCCATATTCATACAAGAAACTTTAGTACAGCTCAAAATGCACATTGCACCACACACAATAATAGCAGAAGACTTCAACAACCCTCCTCATCAATGGAAAGATCCTGGAAAGAAAAATTAAAAAAAGACACAGTTAAACTAACAGAAGTTATGAAACAAATACATTAGTTGATATCTATAGAACATTTTATTCTAGAACAAAAATTGTCCATTCTGCTCAGCACCTCATGACGCCTTCTCCAAAATTAACAATATAATCAGTCACAAAACATGCCTCAACAGATATAAAAATATCCAAATAATCTCATACATCCTATCTAATCACCAAGGACTAAGGCTGATCTGAAATAATAATATAAATAATTGAAAACCCATGTACACGTAGAAGGTGAACAAAAATCCAGTCAGTGATAAATCAGGTAGGGAAGAAATAAAAAAAAAAAAAATAAATGTAAGACTTTTTAGAGTTTAAAAAAAATGAAGTTACTACATACCGAAAGTTGTGGAACACAACTAAAGCAGTGTTAAAGGGAATCTCATAGCTCTGAATGCCTCTAAATAGAAACTGGAGAGAAGATACAGTAGTAGGTTGACAGCACACCTAAAACCCCTTGAATAACAGGAAGGAAATTCACCCAAGAGGAGTTGAAGGCAGGAACTAATCACACTCAGGGCTGAAATCAAACAAGTGGAAACAAAGGAACTATAACATAAAATCAAACAAACTAGGAGCTGGACCTTTGAGAAAGTCAACAAGATAGATAAAACATAAGCCAGACTAATTACAGGGCACAGGGAATATATCAACATTAACAAAACCAGTAATGAAAAGGGAGACATAACAACAGATACTTAGTAAATCCAAAAAAATCATCAGATCCTACTATATAAGCCTGTAACTTAGCAAAAGTGGAAAATCTGGATGAATTGGACAATTATCTAGACAGATGTCAGGTACTAAATTTCAATCAGGTTGAGATAAACCCTGTAAACTCTCCCATAATCCCCAAAGAAATAGAAGCAGTCATTAAGAGCTCCCCCCTCAAAAAAAAAAAAAAAAAAAGCCCCGTATCTGATGGGTTTAGTACAGATTTCTATCAGGCTTTCAATGAAACACCAATACCAACAATCTTCAATCTATTATGCAAAAACAAAAGAAAATGAACACTACTTAATTTGTTCTATGAAGCCACATTTACTCTTATACCCAAACCATACAAAAACCCAATGAAGACAGGATACTTCAGACCAATTTAACTTATAAATATTGATGCAAAAGTACTCAATAACATCCTGTTAAACACAATCCAAGAACACATCAAAATGATCATCGTTCATCCCAGGGATACAGGAATGGTTCAATATATGGGAATCCATCAATGTAATCCAATATGTAAAGAATCTCAAGGAAAAAAACACAGTATTATCTCATTAGACGCTGAGGAATCATTTAAAAAAAATCAACACACCTTCATGATGAAGTCTTGGATAGATTCAGAAAGCAAGGCCCATAACTAAACATAGTAGCAAACCAGGATCCAACATCAAAATAAATGGAGAGAAACTCGATGCAATCCCACTAATATATGACAAGGCTTCCCACTCTCTCCCTACCTATTCACTATAGTACTGGAAGTTCTAGCCAGATTAAATAGACAACAAAAAGAGGTCAAAAAGTTAAAAATTGGAAAAGAACAAATGAAAATATCACTATTAATAGGTAATAAGATAGTATATTTAGTGACCCCAAAAAAATCCTCTAAAGAACCCTTAAGCCTGAGAAACAACTTTAGCAAAGTGATTGGATATACAATTAACTCAAATAGATCAGTAGCCTTCCTCTACTCAAAGGATAAACAGGCTGAAAAGGAAGTTATGGAAGCAACACTCTTCACAATAGTCTCATATTTTAATAACTTGGTGTGACACGAAAAAAGCAAGTCAAAGTTCTGTAGGACAAGAACTTCATGTCTCTGAAGATAGAATTGAAATTCTCAGAAGATGGAAAGATCTCCCATGGCCATAGATTGGTGTCCCAAATAATTTAGTAAAAATGTCTATCTTGCCATAAGTAAGCTCTGATTCCATGCCCTCTCCATCAATATTCAAACTTAATTCTTTATAAAGATAGAAAGAGCAATATGCAAAATCATTTGGAATAACGAAAATCCAGGATATTGTAAAACTATTCACAACAATAAAAGAACTTCAGGGGGAATCATCCCTGACCTCAAGCTGTATTATAGAGAAATAGTGATAAAAATGTATAGTGACCATAAAGAAAAAATGACTTCAGGAAGTTCACACGCAAACGGATATGTCTAAAGTATATCATCCTGTATGAGGTAACACAATCCCAAAGGAAAAAATATGGTATGCACTCACTGATAAGTGGATATTATCCTAAAAGTTCAGAATACCCAAAATGTAATTCACAGACCACATAAACCTTAAGAAGGAAGAAAAAAGTGTGCATGTTTCCGTCCTTCTCAGAATGGGGAACAAAATACTACTGGGAGGAAATATGGAGACAAAGTGCAGGGCAGAGACTGAAGGAACGACCATTCAGAATCTGCCCCACCTGTGGATCCATCCCGTATATAAACACCAGACCCTGTCACTATTGTGGATACCAACAAATGATTGCTGAAAGGAGCCTAATAAGGCTGTGTCCTTAGGGGCTCTGCCAGAGGTTGGCAAAAACAGAGGCTCATGCTCACAGCCAACAATCAGACTGATTATGGGGTCCACAGTGGAGGAGTTAGAGGAAGGACTGAAGGAGCTGAAGGGGTTTGTAATCTTACAGGAAGAACAATAATATGAACCAAGCAGACCGCCCCCCTCCCCCCAGAGCACTCAGGGACGAAGCCAGCAAACAAAGAGGGGGACCATGGCTCCAGCTAAATACATAGCAGAGGATGTCCTTGTCAAACATCAGTGAGAGGAGAGGTCCTTGGTCATGTGAAGTTTGGTGTCCCAGTGTAGGCAAATACCAGAGCAGGGACATGGGTGTTGGTGGGTGGGGGAACATGCTCATAGAAGCAGAGGGAGGGTGGAATGGTAAAGGGAATTTCTGGGGTGAAACCAGGAAATGACTAATATTTGAAATGTAAATAAACACACACACACACACACACACACACACACACACACACACACACACACACACACACACACACACACACACACACCTAATATGATGGCTTTAACTGTGACTTCAAGTGGGTTTATATGCAATCACAGGATGATCTAAATTTTGGTCCCATTGTTGCTAGGGTTTTGATAAATTAGAGTAAATGTGTTTGCATCTCAATCTCCAAATGAAATCATGGTTGCTTTTATCATAACCAAGCTCCTCAATTTTTTTCATCATAATACAAATCTAAAGCAGATCTAAAATATAAAGTTTTTCTGGCTGGACAAATATTTTACTGCTACAGCAAGAAGCTCTGGTTTCAATCTTCAACAAGGAAAAAAGGAATAAAAAACAAACAAACAAACAAACAAACAAAAATTTAAATATAAAAAATAAAGAACACATATTTCCTCAGGCCCAGGTACATTTGTAAGGCTGGGGACTTCAGTTTCAAGGCCAGTCAAAGCTGCAGGTGAGGTTTCAGACAATCCTGAGATATAGAGTTAGAGCTTACTGTCCTAAACCAAAACAACAAATAAATAACAACAACCTGGCCTGAATTATGTCTGAAGTCCCAGCACTTCTGAGGCTGAGAGGAGCCTCTGTATTTTGAGGCAATTGGAGCCTATACATAGAAATTTCGGGAATCTGCCATTTTAACAACAGGTAGAGGTAAATGAAGACTGGTTTTCAGTTCGTTTTTAATGAATTCCTGGCAGGCAGCAGTAGCTAAAAGAAGGTTTTAGTCTGTTGGCTCCACTAACTGACTTCCAATTTACTCACTCCTCACCTCCCCAAGCCCCAAGAAGACTTCCAGGGTCTCCAATTCCCTGGCCTTCCTGCTTTCTGTTAGAAAATAATTCTGTTCAAACCCCTGCCCTTAGCGAAGTTCTCTGTTTTTCTCAGCAGAGACCTAAGTGGGAAAAGTTGATTGTGAGCCTGGAAGCAGTACCTTCCTGAGTCCAGTGAGGGTCACCTCCTCTCCTTACTCCTAAAGTAACACCTCCACCCCTCCACCTTCTTCCCCACACAGGCCCCCAGCTCAAACAGTATTAATCATCTTTCAACAGACAATTGACTACCTCTACTGAGACTTCTCCCTACCATGCTTCCACAAGAACTCGGCTTGATGACTACCACAAAGCATACTGGGTAACAGGGTTTGGATAGCGGGAAAACAATCTCAGCCAAGGCCCTTGCTGATTGGCAGTGTTTGCACATGTGTACTAAGGGTGAGAAAGGCTCAATCAGTCGTCTGTCATTGAAGAGCAAAAAGGAGGTAGTATTTTAGCTGCCACTACTACCCAGAGGCTTTCCATTTTCCAAGTTTACAATACTAACTTGAAAGCTAAAATAAAATGGACCCCAAACAAGACTCTCCTACTTTGTTTCAGATGAAGGTGCTGTTGTTTGTAATTTTCAATTGTTTTATTTATTTAAGTAATTTGTTTTTGCATGTTTGTGTTTATAAACATGCATGTGTGGTGCACATAGAAACTAGAAGAGAATTCGAAAACCCATGGATATAGAATTAAAAATGGTTTTGAGCCATTGTGTGGGTCCTAGGAACTAAAACTTGGTTCTGTCCAAGAACAACAAGTGCTCTTAATTTCTAAGCCATCTTTCCATCCCTGTCCTTTGTGTCTTTTAAGGTGTGCTGATCATTTTTCTTGAAAGATGTTTATTTGTACTATACAGTGGAGATTACAAAATTATAACACTTTCTTAATATTGACAATTTGCTCATAGAGAAAAAACAAAAAGACAAAAACCATCATTTTAATGGATTGTGTAAATCAGATAAAGAGTATTGTAAAAAACTGATGCATATACATTCCAGTATAAGTATGCATAAGAGGGCGACAAATAGACATTTGCTGCATTCTCAATCACATTCCAACTTCCTTTTTTTTTTTTTTTTTTTTCAAGGCAGGGTTGTAGTCCTGGACCTCACCCTGGTTACCAACTGCTGGGATTATGGCATGAACCACCTCTGACTGCCCAAATTTAAAACATGAGACAGGTTCTCTCTGAATCTGCAGCTCACCAATGCCACTAGCCTGGCTAGCCAGCAAGCTGTCTCCAACTACTTTTCACTGGGTCGCAGCCTGCATTTTTAAAGCCGATTTAAGACCCCCTCCTTAATTTATATACTTTCAAATAAAGCACATTACCAAAACAGCCATCTCTCTAGCCCCTCTGAGAGGTTTGTTCTCTTGTGGTAGCCACTGTATATTTTTTTTTTCTTCTCTAATCATGCCTAAGTTTAGGCTCCTAAAATGCTTATTGCTGGTTTTGCTTGTTTCCTTACAAGAGCAAACTAGGTTTCTTGCTCATTTTACAATTTGCAGTTAATTTGGCAAACTGGACAACCTAACATTTCATTTGCAAGACTTATAACTGTGTTTTGCTTGTTTGGTAGGATTTTTGTTAATTTGGTGCATTTGTTGGTTTGTTTGGGGTTTTTATTGTTATTGTTTTGTTTTGTTTCTTTGTTTGTTTTTGTTTGTTTATTTTTGCCACTGAAGATGAAACTCATCACTTTTAAATGGTGATTTACCACTGAGCTACATCTTCAGCTAATCTTGCATTCTGAATGTTTGCTGAGAAGTTATCTCATATGTGTTTTAAAGGAAACTACAATTACTGTGAACCCAAAATTATCCCCTTTTGCTATACAGTCTAGAAATCTGATGCCCTCTTCTGACCTCTTTAAAAAACAGGCAAATACCTCCAAAAACACATACCTTCAGATTTATCCAACATACTGTCTACTTCATCTCTGTGAAGAAAGGAAAATAAAAAAATTAATGCAAGAAATATAGTGGACTGGTAGGCATTTTTCTTACCCACACAAAACTTTAAAAAGAACTTTCTTTTAATTATTTATAATAAATATATAATGTTTGGTTAAGAACAAATGTCATATATATATATATATATATATATATATATACATATGTATATGTATGTGTATATATATATGTATGTATGTATGTATATATATATATGTGTATATATATATGTATGTATGTATGTATGTATGTATATATATATATATATATATATATATATATTACATGGTGGAGTATCAAAGTGATCTTGTATCCTTTACTTTTACCAATTCATACATTTACACCCACAGTAGTTTATTCATTACTCTCCCACTCTTGCTGAGACCCTTCTTCTTGCCAGATGGTCCCCCTCTTATTTTCATGATTTTTCTCCTTTTCTTTGTGTGTATATCTTGGAAGATTTCAGGCAGGTGGTCATATTATACTAGTTGCTATGTGTTTGTTATCACAAGGTCTGAAGGACCTCAAGCTGGGCTTGAACTCAACATATAGCAGTGTCTGATTTGTATTGCTCTCTTCCTGAATCTACTTCTCCAGTGAAGGTAATACAAACACTACTTATGAAGTAATCTATTGAGCTGGCAAAAAATATTGAAAATGTTACCCCATATCTTCATCTGCTTCTGCTTGAGGCGATATATTCTCATTTTTATCAAATGCTGGGCTCTTTACTGTATTAACAATAGAAAACAGAAACATTTGAAAGGATTCTATATAAGTAATAGTTAATAAAGTACTATCGATTTGAATTTATCTGGAAAAACTCTCCATGTAAATTTTTGGAAGAGATTTTAGAAAGGAAATATTTACACCGAGAAAATCCAGGACACAAGGAGATGACAAAACTTAAGGATAATAGGTATCAATGACAAGTAAGTTTTTCAAATTTAGGGACAGTGAATATATTCAACAAAATTATAGAAGAAAACTTCCCTAACCTAAAGAAAGAGTTGCCTATGAATATACAAGTAGCCTACAAAACTCCAAATAGTTTGGACCACAAGAGAAATTTCTTCCATCATATAGAAATCAAAACTCCAAATGCATAATAAAAAAAAAAGAAAAGAAAAAGAAGAATATTAAAAGCACTAAGGGAAAATGGTCAAGTGACTTATAAAGGAAATCCTATCAAAACTATACCTAACTTATCCCCAGAGATTATGAAAGCCATAATATCCAGGGCAGATGTCATACAGACCCTAAGGGAAAAGAAATGCCAGACAAGGCTACTAGACGCATCAAAAATTTTTACAATAGATTGAGAAAACAAGGTATTCTGTGAAAAAAACCGATATCTACACAATATGCTCGAACAAATCCAGCCCATCAAGTGGGTAATAATGGGAAAACTCCAATATAAGGAGGGAAATTACACTCTAGAAAAACCAAGAAATTGATCTTGAAGCAAACCTAAAAGAAGAAAGCTACATGAATCACATTCCAACTCTAACAACAAAAATAACAGGAAGCAACAACTACTTTTCCTTAATATCTCATAATATCAGCGGACACAATTCACCAATAAAAAGACATAGAATAACAGACAGGATGTGTAAGCAAGACCAAGCATACTAGAAACAAATCTCAGGGACAAATACAGATATTACCTTAGAGTAAAAGGCTGGAAAACAATTATCCAAGGAAATGTTACAAAGAAACAAGTTGGAGTAGCCATTCTAATATCAAATAAATTCGACTTTCAACCCAAAGTTATCAAAAAAAAAAAGAGGAGGGACACTTCATATTCATCAATGTTAAAATTTGCCAAAATGAATTCCCAATTCTGAACATTTATACGCCAAATGCAATGTCATCCACACTCATAAAAGAAACTTTAGTAAAGCTCAAAAACACACATGAATAGAGCATTAAAAAAAACCTTGACTAAATTAGTTTTAGAGACCTGCAGAAAAGATTATGCAGCTCTTTTTCCCTTCACCTTGTTCTGAGTATGGAACACCACAGGGAAATTTAAACTTACACCATTCAAACTCCTCAACTGGGGACCCCCCCCTTTAACAGAAGCAGGTGGAATGTTTGACCCTCATGTTTCTTTTTCAGAACTCCCACTAGCTCACTTGAAGGACCTACAACTGGTCAGAAAAGATGCCTTGGAAATGTTGAAACACAATAAAAAACTTAAACAAAAACAAAAAAACAAAAAACATACGAACCAGAAACCATCTTGGTGCCACATAAATTTCAAACAGGAGTACCTGTCCTGGTCTGGTGCCACCATTCTGGCAAACTTGAACTCAGATCAAAAGGACTTTCCCTGATGATTCTCACAAGCCCTGCTGCCACACCTCCAGCATGTGCCCAGTTCTGGCATCCAGCCTGCCATGGCCCACTGGCCTGGCACTGCTCACACACAGTGGGCACTGCACAGGAACCTCCCTCCCTCCCTCCTCCCAATGGCAAGAGGCTCTTTTGTCTCATTCAATGGGCTTCTGAGGTTCTCAATCTTACATATCCTAAAGCTGTGACCTCATGTTGGCTTTGTTTGGCAGCTGGGCCAGAGGTTTAATTTTCTAACTTATAAGATCAGAACTATGTACTAGAAGGAGTGGGAAATGTGAGACCACAACTTAGAGCGTTTCTCCCTGGAAGGTAAAGCACCTGGACATTCTCCAAGATTGTTTTCCCTGATTTATAAAAATACAGCCAGAAAGAGACTCTATGTTCTCTACAGCCACCAAAAATCCTTTTGGTTTCTGAGCCTTACAGCTAGAGATTCAAAATTGGAGTTTTGACAAGGACATCTGGGCAGAGAAGAACACTCCTCCCATCTCTTCCCAACTCCTCCAAACTCTCCTCCCAACTCATCCCAATTCCTCAGCTAGCTAATAAAAACCTTCTTCTGTCACATCTCAGAGTCATACGCCCCTGCCCTGCACAGTGGAAGGAGTTTGTCCTTAGCTAGCTGATAATAAAAACTCTTGCAGTTTGCATCAGGTGTCGATTTCTCTCAAGTCATTGGGGTGCTGGCCAGCTCATCCCGGGACTTTACTGGAATTGAGAGGAGGTCCATCTTCGGGGTCTTACACATGGAGACCTAATACCAAAACTCTTCAAACTAATATGCAAAATCAAAAGAGAAGGAACACTATTTAATTTGTTCTATGAAGTCAGATTACAATTATATTCAAACCATACAAAAACACAATGAAGAAAGGAAACTTCAGACCATTTTCCCTTATGAATTTCGAAGCAAAAATACTCAATAAAATCACTGCAAACCAAATAAAAGAATACATCAAAACGATCATCCATCATGGTCAAGTAGACTTCATCCCTGTAATGCAGGGATGGTTTAATATATGGAAATTTGTCAACTTAATCCACTATAGAAACAAACTCAAAGACGAAAACAACATGATCACCTCATTAGATGCTGAGAAAGCATTTGACAAAACACAACACCCATTCATAATAAAAGTCCAGGAAAGGTCAGGAATTCAAGGCCCATATCTAAACATAAAAAAAAAAATACAATAGACAGCAAACGAGTAGGAAACATTAAACTAAATGAAACAATCTCATTAAAATCAGGGACTAGACAAGGCTGCCCACTTTCTTTATACCTATTGAATATAGTAGTTGAAGTCCTAACCAGAGCAATTAGACAACAATAGGAAAACAAATGAATACAAATTGGAAAGGAAGAAGTCAAAATATCACTATTTCCAGAATATATGATAGCATGTATCAGTGACCCAAAAATGCACCAGAGAAATCGTAACCATATATATGACTTCAGTGCAGTAGGTGAATATAAAATTAACTCAAACATATCAGTGGCCTTTCTCTACTCAAAGGAAAAAGAGGATGAGAAAGAAATTTGGGAAAACTCACCCTTCACAATACTCACAAATAATATAAAATAGCTTGGTGTGACTCTAACTTAGAAAGTGAAAGATATATATGATAAAAACTTCATGTCTCTGAAGAAAGAAATGAAACAAGATCTCAGAACATGGAAAGAACTCCCATGCTCATGGATTGGAAGGATTAATATAGTAAAAATGGCTGTTCTGCCAAAAGTAGTTTATAGATTCAATATAATCCCCATCAAAATTTCAACTCAATTCTTTACTGAGTTAGAAAGGGCAATTTACAAATTCTCCTGGAATTTGAAAAAAACAAACAAGCAACAACAACAACAACAACAAAAAACCAACAACAACAACAACAACAACAAAAAACAAAAACCTGGTATAGGAAAAACTATTCCCAACAATAAAAGAACCTCTTGTGGAATCACCATGCCTGACCTCAAAGTGCACTACAAAGCAATTGTGATAAACACTACATGGTACAGGTATAGTGGTACACAGGTAGATAAATGAAATAGAACTGAAGTCAGAGAAATAAACCTTTAGTCACTTGATCTTTGACAAAGGATCTAAAACCATCTAGTGGAAAGGAGACAGCATTTTCAACAAATGGTGTTGGTTCAATTGGCAGTTAGCATGTAGGAGAATGTAAATTGATCTATTCTCATCCCCTGTGCAATGCTCAAGTCTAAGTCGATCAAGGGACTGCACATAAAACCAGAGACACTGAAACTTATAGAGGAGAAAGTGGGGAATAGCCTGGAATACATGGGCAAAGGGGGGATATTCTTGAAAAAAAATACTACCAATGTCTTGTGCTATAAGATTAAAAATGGACAAATGGGACCTCATAAAACTGATAAGGTTATACCCAGAAGTTCAAACTTGTAATAAGGAAACATGCTTCACTTTGTCCATAGCAGCCTTTTGTATAATAACAAGAAGCTGAAATGAACCCAGATGACTCTCTTTAGAGGAATGTATATAGAAAATATGGCACATTTACTAAATGAATTACTACACAGCTATTAAAAACAATGAATTCATGAAATTTTTATACAAATGGATGGATCTGGATGATATCTTCCTAAGAGATTTAACCCAATCACAAAAAACACACATGATATTCACACATTGATGAGTGGATATTATCCCTGAAGCTCAGAATAACCAAGGTAAAATGTGCAAAACCCATGAAACTGAAGAAGGAAGACCAAAGTGTGGATATGCCGTTCCTTCTTAGAATGGGGAACCAAATAATCATGGAGGGAGTTACAGAGACAAAGATTGGAGCTGAGAATAAAAGAATACAGAGACTGCCTCACTTGGGGATCCATCCCATATACAACCACCAAATCTACTGAAGATGCCAACAAGGGATTGGGTGCAGGAGAATGATATAGTTGTCTCCTGAGAGGATCTGCTAATGCCTGACAAATAAAAAAGTGGATGTTCACAGACATCCTTGGGACTTAGCACAGGGTCCCCAATTATGGAGCTGGAGAAAATACCTAAGGAGCTTAAGGAGTTTGCAGGCCCCTAGAAGAAAAAACAACATGAACTAACAAGTACCCCACAATTCCATGGGATTAAACCACCAATCAATGAAAACAAATAATGGGATATATGATTCCAGCTTCTTATGTAGCAGAGGATGGACTAGTCAGGCATCAATGGGAGGAGAGACACTTGTTCCTGTAAAGATCCTATGCCCCAGTATGGGGGAATACCTGGGTTAGGAATTGGTAGATGATGTGTTGGGGAGATGGGGGAGAGGGGAGAGGACAGGAGATTTTTTGGAGTGGAAACTAGAAACGGGGATAATATTTGAAATGTAAATAAGGAAAAGTTATAATAGAAAAAGAAAGGAAATAATTTATTTGCAAGTTTTATGAAATAAATTCATGTTTGGCAAACATATTATACGAACAATGTTCATGTCTTTTCTTGAGGTGAAATCAAGAAAGTTCTTCTCTCTCAACATATGCTGATATAGTTCCAAGAGTAGGTTTATGTGCTGCAAAACCTTGTATATAGGAATAGAGAGATATAGGTAAAATTAGAAATGAAGTATATGTAAACTCTTAACAAAGACTTCTTCCATTTCAGGTGACTAGGTAAAGTCTAATGAACTGCAGGACACAATTAATACTGGAAATGCGATACCTTCCGAAAGAGCCTCCTCTGAAACTTTTATGTCATCGTCCTCATCATCAAAGTCCAAAAGTAATAAGTAACCTTCCTTTGGTATCACCTTCAATTTCTTAAGAGCCATTCTTCTCATAAGAACTCAGTAGTCTTCTTAGTTTAAAAAAAAAACAATAAAAATAAAAAGGAAAAAAAAAGAACTTAGTTACCTGATTAAAAATTATCATTTAAATAATTAAAAATAACAAAAAATCAAATAATTATTTTAGCTCAATGAAAGATCATTTCTTTTTTTACTTAACATGTATATTTTTAATCAATTGCCTTTATCAGAGAGTTCTGTGTACATATTCAATATGGTGATGCATATATATATACACTTACCCGTACCATTTCCTCCGTGTATCCCATTTATCATGTCCCTCTCCCTCACAACTTGTTTTAAAAACTTCTTTAACTCACTTCTTTAAAAACCTCCTTTAGAACCTAAATTATTAGTCTGCCATTTCTCAGTTTAAAGAGAGACAAAAACTGGCCAACCTTCAACATATGAGTCCTCCCCTCCTCCCAAAAAACGATGAGCAACATCCTTTAACCTTTGAGGTATCTGAATTTTGGTCCTATCTCCCACAGAATATTTTTAAACAAAACATCAGCAATTCTGTTTACCAGTTTATCTCAGTCTAACGTAAACTCACAGTTCTATCCAGAAAGATAAAGAACATGGTAACTGTATATTCATATCAAAAAGATCCACCACTAAGTCTACAAAAAAACATGAACTACCACCACCACCCACACAGAAAGACCTTATATTGGAGAAATTAGGGATTTGGGGAGGCCGAGGATTTCAAACATCTGAAGATTGTAAGTTCAAGGCCAGGCCAAGCCGGGCCAGCTGAAACTACAAAGATAGATCCCATCCTACAGAAACTAAACTGAGAGAAAAAGCTGAACTTGGTGGTGCAAGTCTTTAATCCCAATACATGGGAGACTGAGACAGAAAGATCTGTGGTCAGAATCCATCCCCAATGACTTATGAATCTCTTACAATTATCTCCTCTTCTTCTTTTCATTCATCTTCCTATGCCATTCTACTGTCTGCAATGTTCATACAGTCTATACCAAAGGAACACACCATAGAGAAGACAATGAGGAGGGAGGAATCCTCAGTGTGTTTCTAAGGGATCCTGAATATCACACAGGACAATCGCCAAGGCATCTCACCAATGGCTCCCTGTTCCCTGACCCACAGTCCTGCAGCTGGTTCTCTGATCCTATCCCCAGGCCCCAAGCTTTTCTCTTCCAAGGGTTCCCAATTCTCTATGGCCCTGACCTGTTCGATCCTCTTCCATGAATATGGTCCTCCACCTTCCATTCACCCTCAGATTCCACAGAAAATGGCGATCAGGAGGCTTTTCCTCACATAGTGGCCTCTTGGGCCTGAGATTCCCCACCCTGTCACACCTCGATTAACTGTCCAACAACCCTGATCAGGGCAGACTATCACTTACAGCTCATCTAAGAGGAGAACACCTTCCAAACCGCACCCTTCTGTGCTTAGCTCCTCAATGGCAAAAAAAAAAAAAAAAAAAAAAAAAAAAAAAAAAAAAAAAAAAAAAACCGTTGTCAGGGGCCACACCCAGACAGAAGCCTCAGAGGATCCTTTGTGATGCCAGCTGGAGCAAATAGGTCTCACCAAAGGACTGTGCTGATTGGCTGAATACACCCTGCGCATGCGTTCACGGAATACCAAGTACTTTGAAGGGAGATTTTAGAAGGTGGGAGTAATCTACTGGCTTTAAGACAAATGATTTCCAGTTTGTTGGTTGACAAGTGCTTACAAACTTGAAAATCCAGAACAAATATGTAACATATGAAATACAGCAAATGGCTCTACTTAATTTCAGCTGTAGAGGCTCTTGTAAGCATTTTTGGTTTTTTATTTATTTATGTGCATAAACATTTAATAATGTGGACTTCTGCATGTACACACGCACACCAGAAGAGTCTATGCTTCCCTAAGAGTTCAGAAGGGAACATGCAGATTTCCTACAACCCCTGGTACTCTCCTTTCTCTACTTTCTTAGTCCTCAGCTTGATAGAAGAGTGTGCTAGGCAGTGCAGGCCCTCTCTCTCTCACTTATGTGCTTGGCCACTCAGGCCCACTCTCTCACTTAGGAGTTAGGCTGGGCAGGTCCTCTCTCTCTCTCTCTCTCTCTCTCTCTCTCTCTCTCTCTCTCTCTCTCTCTCTCTCTCTCTCTCTCTCTCTCTCTCTCTTAGGTGCTAGGCTTCACATGTCCTCTCTCTCTCTTATGTGCTAGACTGCCCAGGGCCCTTCTCTCTCTTATGTGCTAGGCTTCCCAGGACCTCCCTCTCACTTAGATGTTAGTCCTTGCAGGCCCTCTTTTTCACTTATGTGCTAGGCTGGGCAGGGCCTCTCTCTCACTTATATGCTGGGCTGCCCAGGTCCCCTCTCTCACTTATGTGCTAGGCTGAGCAGCCCCTCTCTCTCACTTATGCCTCTGTTGCCTACAGACGCTGCAAGAGAGCACTGTTTCTCTGAAACTGTGATTGTGCATATGTTATGAGCCACAATGTGGGTGCTTTGTGCCTGGTCCTCTGCATAGAATAGGTGCTTTTATTATTATTATTATTATTATTATTATTATTATTATTATTATTATTATTATTAAATTTCAAGACAGGGTTTTTCAGTGTAGCACTGTCTGTCCTGGAACTTACACCAGGCTGATTTTGAACTCAAAAATCCTTGTCCTCTGCCTCCCAAGTGCTGTGATTGAAGGCATGAACCACCACTGCCTAACCAAAAGTTGCCCTTAACAGCTAGTTTTTCCATTTTTTCAACTAGTCTAGTGTGTATTTCATGTACCCAAGAGCATTCCGCCCATTAACTTGCAGTGTTTTCCTACTTGTGCATTAGATTTCCAAGGCTGGTTTGGTGGAAAGAAATGAAAGGAAGTAGTTAGACACTTTAATAATAATAATAATAATAATAATAATAATAATAATAATAATAATAATAATAGAAACATTTTAATGTGTTTAAGTCTATCATTTTTAAAATGTATGAGTCCTCTTTTTATGGGTTCACCTTCATGAAAGAAGGGGTCATCAGATCACTTTATATATGGTAGTAAGCCACCATGTTGTTGCTGGGAATTGAACTCAGGAACTGTAAAATAATAGCCGGTTCTCATAACTGCTGAGCAATCCCACCAGTTCTAGAAATATATTTTGATTTAATTTTTATTGCATTATGATAAGAAAATATACATAATTTCAATTTATCTGAATTTGTTAACATCTAAAAACATATTTTGAGTAAACAGACTTACATCACATTCTTCTTTTTATTTTGTACCCCAACTCCTCCAGCTGATGCCCACTCAAAACCTATCAACCTTCCATTTTTTATCATGTTCCTTAATATTTATAAAATATTGTAACAATAAAAATGAATATTAAAAATGTTGTTTGATAGAAACAACAATCAATTTATATATTTGTCTGCAGCAATACTGAAAATTATTTTTTCTCATAAATTTTAAATAACTGCAAATATATTAACTGTATGATATATTAAAATAATATATCACTATTAGTTTTTTTGGTGAACATAAATAGTCTTTTGGTTTGTTTGTTGTTTGTTTGTTTGTTTGTTTGTTGTGTTTTTAGGAGATCTTAAAATTCTTGATTTACAGATTATGCTAACAGGACCCTGAAGTTGTCTTGTGTGAGGATAGTCCAGTGACTGGCAAATACAGAAGTGGATGCTCACAATCATCTATTGGATGGAACACAGGACTCCCAATGGAGGAGCTAGAGAAAGTACCCAAGGAACTGAGATGGTTTGAAACCCTAAATAAGAACAACAATATTAACTAACCAGTACCTCCAGAGCTCATGTCTCTAGTTGAATGTGTAGCAGGAGATGGCCTGGTAGGCCATCTGTGGGGAGAGAGGCCTATGGTTTTGTGAAGGTTATATGCCTCAGCTCAGGGTACTGCTAGGGAATGTAGGTGGGAGTAGGTATGTTGGGGATCAAGGAGAGGTAAGGGGGGAGGCGGGAGGGGACTTTTGGAATGTAAACGAAGAAAGTATATAATAATTGTAAAATTAAAAAAAAATCTTGGCTTACTGTGATACAAAAAAAAAAGAAAAGAAAAAAAGAAGAACAATTTATGGACACTGGATTTCATTGTAATAAGGCTGTACTTGAATGTCCCTCACATCACCAAAGTATTTTACCTCCATAGTACTAAGGGTAGAGTTGTTATATCTGCTGTGGCAAGGAATGAACTGTAGGCATGATTTTTGGATACTAATTTCCTGCTATGTTCAAAGCTATTTGATTTGAGTGATTGTTGTCATTCTCAGGCCACATGTAACAGGGTACATTCACTTATGGAATGGGTGTTTATTAAGATGGTCTATCCATGAAGTCATTGATCAACTGTTTCAATGAAGAATTGTTCTGCTTGGAGAGTGTCACAGAAGTTAGTTGATGATAGAATTCAGTTTTATTGGATGTGATGTTTTTTCAAAAGCATTCACCTTAGAATAATAGTAACTTATAAAGTCCTCTTCAGAATTTATACAATAATAATAAATATCAAGCAAAGCCTTTAGTCTCACTCTTTGCTGTTCTCTTATAAGCCACCTCCCAAATTAATTGTCTACATTTATTTTGGTTTATAAAGAGTTTTGAAAAATTTAAGCTGTTCTGAAAACCATAGTATAGTGTAAAAATATCAAATAAACAATCCTACTAATACAGAGGCTGAGATAGGGGAACCATGTTTTCAAGACCATTATGTGGCACACAGCAATACAGTGTTATGTATAAACAAGAAGAAAGACTATATGGATTATACAATATTGGACTTATTAATCCTATTTAACAAATTAGGAACAACATAATGAAAAACGGACAATTTCTAATTCCTCATATTTTTGAATTTCATTCAATTAGGTTATGATGGTAATATTAATTTTCATATTAATAGATATTAAGGTAAAGTGATTGTTACTTTCTATTAGTTTTATTCTTAGAGGTGGAAGCATGTTTTTGTGGATTTGTTGTAAGATTACTTTCTTTTTTCTTCTATGGTGTAGTTTCACTCCTTGTGTTGTTGTATTCCACCTATTATTCTTTGTAGGGCTGGATTTAAGGAAAGATTATGTGTAAAATTGGCTTTGTCGTTGTATATATTGTTTTCTCCATCTATGGTGATTGAGAGTTTTGTTAGGTATAGGAGCCTAGGCTGGCATTCATGTTCTCTAGAGGTGGAATAGATGCTGGGATTAATATCTTTTTTTATAAAAATACATCCATGAGTTGAGAGAGGAGGACTTCCACTGGCCTTTGTACCCTAGTGCCATGTTCTAGGTGCTGCTAGTGAATGGGGAAATAAGTGACACCCCAGTGACAACAGAAACCACCTCTTTCAGAATCCAACCTAAGAATGTCAGGCAGAGTTTATTTTGGCTGACTCATGGTAAACAGATCTTATATAGAGAGGGTGGGACTCATGTATCACTTCAGAAAATGCTTTTAAGTTTAGTCTTATATATTTTACAGAGAAGGAAAAGAGAGAAATAACTTCATGAAGGATAACACCCAAGAAAGCAAATGATCAAGGCATCTTTATAGCAACACACAAATCTGCCCAACAGTAGTGTTTACTAGTGGTTTGTTGGTGTTAAAAAGCCATGGAGGCTACTGGACCATAGAGGGGCTGGAGAAAGTCAGATTGCTTTTTGTTATTGTTTTATTTTATTTTAACATTTCCCTTTTGAATTCAGGCAGTCTCATTTTAGATTTTTCCTGCTGCTAAGACCACTAGTGTTCTCTGGTACATTCAACCTTACTGATCTCCAGGCGACTAAACTTGTCAGGATCAGAGTGGAAACTGGATATTTTACAACCAATTATCTGGTCCACTTGCCTACCTCTGGTTATCCCAGTTTCTCCACCTAAATTCGATACTGATAATTTCCTCAGTATGCAGCCTGCCATGATTCACAGACAGGTACAACAACTGCTTCTGACTCAGTATTAAATTCAAGTCCTTTCTCTTCTTCAGGAATGTTAATATTTGACGATATACAAATGCATTTATCTGAGGTAGAATGGGCTATGCTAACCCATGGAAGAAGACACTCTACAGTGTTGTAATGCTGGCCATCTACAAGCTAACCACCTGACTAGTTTAACTGGTTAACTATAACTCCTTTCCTTTGTGTATACATTGTGTAACCTGGACTGTAACAGTGAAAAATATACTCTGGGAGATATTGCCTTTTGGATTATAATTGATTTAGATTGCTTCTTCACTGTTGAATCAGGAACTGCTACAGAAAAATAAAATATTTTCTATGTTATTTTTTGTTTTGGGGTTGTTTGTTTTCTTTGTTTTTTTAACATACAATTTCTCTGCATAACCCTGGCTGTCCTCAAGATCAATCTGTACATCAGGTTTACCACAAACTCACCTGCCTTTGTGTCCCAAGTTCTGGGTTTAAAACACACACCACCACCATCCAGCTCAGCGTGAAAGTTCTTAATTTTAGTGAGGATCAATTATTTCTCTTAGAATGAATATTTCTTCCATGAAATCTAGCACTCTTAACTCTCTTAATCATACATATACTCCAATTTTCCTAAATTTTTTTTGTTCTTACCTGCCCTTGTGAATTATTTTACATACAGTATGAAGTTGAGATTGAGTGTGAGGCTGACTCTTTTACCTATTATGTGTCACTGCTCTCGGGTGAAACAAAACATACAGCACAAATTATATATATGCATAATTTTATAAAACTATGGTGTATATATTATATATAATTTATTTTATATGTAATATATTTTATCATTTATAATATTTTGTTATATAATATACTGTAAATGTAGTTTAAATATACTTTAAAGTGAATTACAGGGTGTGATCCAACAATAGCTGTCTACCAACTGATATTCTAAGAACCTCATAGTTATTCAGTCAATGAGGTGGATTGTCTCAGGTAGTCTCCAGTGTATTATGGAATACTGAAAATGGCCTGTATTGACAGTGAAGAAATGGGCTTCCCAATGAGGGCAAACAGGCAAAGAAAACAAAATTTCTTCTTCCATGTCTTTCATATAGGTTGCAGAACATTTATATAAGTGTGTGCCAGGTTTAAAGTGACTTTTCCCACTTGAAAGATTCAGATTCAAAATGGATCTTGCCATTTCAAATTACTAAGAAAAAAATCCATTAATGTCTTGCCCAGTCATTTGGATTTTAGTTAATTTTTGATGCAGTAAAGTTCAAACCCAAGAACACTCATCACATTGTCCAATTTGCTCCCCATCATTTATTGACATTTATAGCCTTCCTTCATTGAATTGCTTGTGTGTTTTGTTAAAAGTTACTTGGCAATTTGTATACATATGTCCAGACTGAGCTGATTGACTTTTTGTTGTTATTATTTAACTCTTAAACAATTATAGATAAGCCCTCATATCTATTATACAATATTTTTCTATTTTATTCATTCTTGTTATTCTTTGCATTGTGAAGAAAGAGATGGCTCAATTCTTATCAGTACATGTTAAACTTCCCGTTCTGTTTATAGCACCAAATATAGTTTAACAAAAAAACTGTCTAATGTCAGGCAGTGTGGGAACAGGTCTTCAATCCCAGCATTTGGGGGGTGGGGGCATAGGCAGGCGAATTTCTGAGTTTGAGGCCACCTTGGTCTACAGAGTGAGTTTTTGGAAAGCCAGGGGTAAACAAACAAACTTTTCTAGAAAACAAAACAAAACAAAACAAAACAAAAGAACAAAAAAAAAACAAGAATAAAAACCTACTTGTGTCTCTAAGTCTTCTGGTCTCTTTGGATTCTGAATACATATCACACACACACACACACACACACACATGCACCCTCACACACAGAAAAACACCGTTCAGATTTTAAAATACATTATCTGACTCACTAAGAAATAAAACTACATCTGTGTTCCTGTTGCCAGAAAACCTTTAATCATAATACAAATTTAGTTGAACATGAATGATTTTATACAGGAGAGAATCCTGTTTAACTGTATTGAATGTGGGAGACCATTCCTTCAAAAATGTCACCTCATTAAGCACCAGCTGACCCACATTGCTGACCATCCCTATACATGTAACCTGTGTGAGAAAATGTTTAACAGATGATCAAGGCTTCTCAGACACCAGAATGTACTTAGTCAGAAAACTCAGACAGAATGGCCAAGCTAAGGAAAATTAGCATATTGCAGGGACAGAATGTAAAGAAGGTTTAAAATCTAGAAAATTTGGGAGAGTTATGTTTCATATCATAAAAAAAGATACAATAGAATTCTACGTTGTTTCCCACTGTCTTTCATTATCTGTGTTATCCACACATTTTTTTTGTATTAGTAATAAAAGAAATGAGTATTTGTTTGACATTTGTATCAATACCTATGTTTTTGTTAGACATCTGTGTCCATAGCAATGTTTTCTTAGACACTATCCTCTGGTTTCAGGTACCATGGACTATGATTTAATTCTTCACTTTTCTCAGAAGAGATGTAAAATGCTATTATGGCCCTTGAAGTCAGAAAGAATTAATATTCATGGCATAGTTTCAGTGGCTATAATGTTGACCGTCATAGAATACCAAAACAAAGATTCAGGTAAATTTATGAACAAGATGATAAGACTGTGTCTTCATTCAGTGTAAGCATGGTAGTTGTCACCTCAGTTTCTCCCTTGACATTGTCTATTTTCAAGAAGCTTGGGGAACACAAGAAGACCTGAAAGCCAGCACAAACCTAAGAAAGTTGTAAGCATTTGAAGTCCACTTACAGATCTCACTGTCCATACTAGTTATCCATCTCTGTGGAAGTAAAAGAGAGCAGTAAAGTGACTTTGATTATTTTGGCTTTTATTACACACACTGGAATTTTTAAATGATTGCATACCACTCCTGTGCCTAAAGGGATGTACAATTTGTGATTTCTTAATTTTAAATGAGTATAGCAGTTTTCTCTATAGAAAAGTTTGAGCATTAATTTATTGATAAGGTCAGTGCATGGGAGCTTCTGTACCCTCTCCAACATGGTATGCATCTGATACTCGAGGGTCTCATCCACTAGTAGTCTGGCAGAGAAACACATGTGGCTTATACATTTGGTCCCAATTAGAAGCAGGGTAGATTGAATCCCAGGTTTATGTAGAAATAACAACTGCTTGGTCAGGAGGATACTTCTTAAGATGGCCGTGTAGTCAGAGAAGTGAATCCTGGCTTGTGAGCTCATGAAAGACAAATTATATTTTGCTAGCTACTTTAAGCAACATAGTAGGTTCACACACCAAGACACACAGACACAGACACAAACACCAATACGAATTCACTGTAGGATCTCAGATAATAAAATTCTCCTTAATAATAATTGTTGAGATGAGTTTTCTCTAACACCAGAAAATAATCTGTCCTGGAGCTGATTTTTTAAATTAGTTAATCAATCAACATCCCAAACCTAGTATTCCTTCTCTTCTCTGCTCCCTGACTTCTCCTCCACTCCTGCTACCCCAATCCACTCTTCCTCAATTTTTCTTCAGAAAAGAGATCTTCCATGATAACTTCTAGTTTTGGCTATTGTAGTTGCACATCCACTCATATTGATGATAGACAAGGCCTGGCAGAATTTCATTCCATTGGCTATGGAAATAGAGCTAAGTGGAAGACAGGCTATGTGAACAAATCTTAACAAAAATTTACTCTCATTAACCATAAAGTCTTTTTTATTTCTCTTTTTATTTATTAGGTATTTTCCTCGTTTACATTTCCAATGCTATCCCAAAAGTTGCCCATACCATCCCCCCACTCCCCTACCCACCCACTCCCCCTTTTTGGCCCTGGCGTCCCCCTGTACTGGAGCATATAAAGTTTGCAAGTCCAAAGGGCCTCTCTTTCCTGTGATGGCTCACTAGGCCATCTTTTGATACATATGCAGCTAGAGACAAGAGCTCTGGGGTACTGATTAGTTCATATTGTTGTTCCACCTATAGGGTTGCAGTTCCCTTTAGCCCCTTGGGTACTTTCTCTAGCTCCTGCATTGGGGGCCGTTTGACCCATTCCAATAGGTAGCTGTGAGCATCCACTTCTGTGTTTGCTAGGCCTCGGCATAGTCTCACAAGAGACAGCTATATCTGGATCCTTTCAGCAAAATCTTGCTAGTGTATGCAATGGTGTCAGCGTTTGGAAGCTAATTATGGGATGTATCCCTGGATATGGCAATCACTAGGTGCTCCATCTTTCCGTCACAGCTCCAAATTTTGTCTCTGTAACTCCTTCCATGGGTGTTTTGTTAACTATATTACAAGTACAGCTTTACATTTTTCTCTTTAATATTTTTACATTTTCTACATCTTCCAAGCCTGGTGGACAAAGTGCTCTTTTAGTCAAATTGTATTAATTCATACCAATATTGTCCAGGGAAGTTTCTTGGTAAGCCCTTTAGAGCATCAGTTTCTTGCTTTCAGCTGTTCCTTCATCATGAGGAATAAAGTATAAACACAGTACATAGCCACAGTTTCTGTCATCGATGAGGACTTGGTCTGTGAAAGATACTATGCAGATTCTTAGCCTCTGAACTTGGCAATGGTTTACAGATGCTGATGTGAGCAAAATGAGGAACTAAAGGACAACTTTGTTAGGTCTCAGGTCTTCTTGTGCACACTGTTAACAGATAATAATATGGGGAATGAGATCTAGTTTTTTAGTGCAGAGTCATTTGCCCCTGGTCAATATTAAAAGTTTTAAATATTTCTTGAATATCATTTACTGAAATTGAATAAATTTTAAATTTAAATTATGTAATTATAACAAAAAGAAAAACAACAGCAATTAATTAATAATAATAATAATAATAATAATAATAATAATAATAATAATAGTAAACAATAATACAGTGAGACTGATGAGCCTTCAGTGACAGGACTTGAGTGTCTATGATAGAATTTGAGTCAGGCATTGTGTACTCACACATTAATTATGAGGATCTTGCTTAATTTTGTGTACATAGAACTGGATTATCACATGGATCTTTTCCCCCTCTTATATTCTGAGCATGTGAAGAAAAGTGATGTTTCTCTTTCTTATACAATTAAACAGATTCCATAAAAGCTTATCTTCTCCCACTTCTAAATAAGCATTTTCGTTTAATTTATTGCCATGTTGTATGCTTTAACTGTTTGGTAGTTGTCTGTTAATTTTTGATTTATCTTACATATAAAGCAAGTTTGATAAAAATTTGGTACGGAATTTTATGCATTTTATAATTGTAAAAATATTATTTTCACTCAACTCAAAGTGCTCTGTGGTTATAAATTGGCCTCTCAGTTAGTAATACACAACACAAATTCAATTCCACTTAACCCTTCTGAAAATGAACTTGCATGGTATTGTCTGATTTGAAGCTAATAAATCTATTTAACTAAACCAGAGACATTTGTGTTAGGAAGGAAACTACTACTGTCTGTAGTTTAGAAAATGGAAAAGTTACTTCTACAGTAAAAGAAAGAAAGGAGGGCCTGCCTTCAGCAATTGTGGGAAGTCTGTGTTGCATGTGCATTTTTCAGTTCAGCAGCATCTAGGGCACTCAGAATACACAGAGATTTCTTCATATGTGGTGAGAAAAACCAAATCTACAGGCATCCCAGGCAAGTGCTTCAAGCGAAGTCTTAGTCGTGCGAAAGTAGATGTAAAACCTCCCTTCTGCATGGGAGGTTGGTAGGAAACAAACAAGCTCCAAATCCTATAAATGTAGTCTCTCTGAAACTTCCAGTAGGAGGTCTGCTTGTTTTTTTATGATTTTATACATTTTAATGTACTTACATTATAGGTACATGTGTTTGATAAAGTACATATGTGTGTAACTGTGCACAAACCACTGCACATGTGTAGAGATTGCAGGACAGTGTGGAAGAGACAATCCTCTTCTTCTACCATGTATATTATTTCAGAGATGAAGTTCAGGTACGCGGTCTTGAGTGGCTAGTAACCTTACTTGAGTGGCTAGTGGGCCACCTCATACATTCCTTGAGCTTTAATTCTTTACATCCTCTGAAGATTGTCTGTTCATTCATCATGTCAAAACCCACAGAGACTATGAAGGTGGTCATGCTGCAAACCAGCATGAGTATAGAAAATGAAGCAACCAAGTTTAAATGAGCCATTGATATTTCTTATCATCCTATCACTCCCATAGGTCGAAGTGGTTAAAACTCTCACCCAAGGCCTTCTACTATCAGTTGCATTGAACTAAAAGTGTCTGTAGCAGTATCTGTATGCACAGCGCCTGCAAGGTCTGAGATAGAAAGAGCCCAAGCAATGAGAGGGAAGGGCGTGCATGCCACTATCTTTATCTCAGAAGTTATTTCTAGTTTGTAGCTTGGAAAGGAAAACATTCAAATTTCCACTAGGGTATCACTGGGTATGCAAACCATGCTTAAATCTAAGTCTCTAGTTCAGCATTGCCTGGCAAATGAAAATCAAACTGGATAATAATCTTGGAGGTCCTTTATATAATAAGGTATTGGCAGGGTTCTTTAAAGAATACCTTAAGGGTCCTTTGTTTATATATTATGGTTTGCAGTCTTTTTTGTTTTTATGGGATTTCTGAGTGTTTGTGAACATATATGTCTCTGTGTCTACATGTATATTTCTTGTGCTTTTTCTTTGCCTCTTTTTCATTATGTTTGCTTTGTTCTGTTCTGGTTCATTTGTTTATTTTGTATCTTATTCTTCATTATTATTGTCATTAGTATCATTAATAGTATCATTATTATTTAGATGCCTGTTGGTATTTTAATAAAGGGAGAAAGAAAAAGTGTGAATTTGGGTGGGTCGAGAAGTGGAGAGGTTGTAGAAGGATTTGGGGGGACAGTAATCTGAATCTATTGAATGAAAAACTGTATTTTCAATGAAAAGTGTCTTCCCAGAAATTTTGATCTTACTATTAGTACAAAGGAATCAAAAACTTATTTTTTAAAGAATCATATTGTATACAGAGGAAAAAAATGAGAGCTTTTCCAACTGAGAAATGTTTCATTTTGCAAGTATGGTAAGGACCCTAGAGGTAATAATCAAGAACACAGAGCACAACACAAAGCAGAAAAAAGTACAAAGCACACACAAATATACAGGCAGGAATCAAATTAGTCAATTTATTGACCTTTTTAATGGAGCACAAATCCTCATCCATTCTCCATTCGGACAAAACAGATTTGCTGTTGTCTCCAATGACTTTGAGTAGGAATTCATCCAGTAACCTTTCTCATCTATTTCATTAGAGCTGACTCATCCCTGCCAAGATTCCAGGACAGGAAAAATAGACTCCATCATCCTCTTGGGTATGTGTGTTTCCAAGTTCCTTCATATATATTCTTCCTTATGCTTGGTGAACCCCTACATTAAATTATTTTTTCCTACCTCATAACTATAATTTCCTACTGTTATAAATCCTAACATACATACCTGACATAAAGATAGTCTTAGACAACTCCAGATGATCACATGATTAGACAACTAAAATAGATCACATCTATCCTAGTACAGTTCTGGAAGGCAGAAAGTGTAAAAATCAAGGAGCTGGCTAGTCTTACTAGTATTTCCTGGCACTGTGAATGGCAACCTATAAGTTCTAAGTCCTTGTGACACTTTCATGGGAGTTGTCTAGGACTATCTTTATGTCAGGTATTTATGTTAGGATTTATAACAGTAGGAAATTACAGTTATGAAGTAGGAAAAAAATAATTCTATGTAAGGGCTCACCAAGCATGAGGAAGAATATATATGAAGGAACTGTAGCATTAGAAAGGTTGAGAACCACTCTCTGGATGCTTGAAAACAGAAAGCATAATGGAGTCATAGGCTGGTCTTGGCATCAGTCTGATATCTGCTTCAGACTAATATCTTGCTTCCTTTTGTTTCTTGTGACCATGAGGGGAATAACCTAGATAGTATAGTCAAAGGAACAATCTGAGGACATGTTCAGAATCCATTTTGTGAAAATATGTGCTGTTGTATCATTTGGACAGGGCTGTCTTTGGAACCAGTGCATGCACATGAGTGCTTTGGTGCTTTGCTCTTTCTTTCTTTCTTTCTTTCTTTCTTTCTTTCTTTCTTTCTTTCTTTCTTTCTTTCTTTCTTTCTTTCTTTCTTTCTTTCTTTCTTATTTTTTTTTGAGGCAGGTTTTCTCTGTGTAGGCTTGGCTGTTGTAGAACTCCTTCTGAAAACCTGGTTGGCCTTGAACTCATAAATTTGCCTGCCTCTGCCTACCAAGTCCAGGGAATAAAGGCTTGCAACACCACACCCAGCTTCTTTGATTTTTTTTATTCTGCTATTAACTTATTGTTCCCAAGGTTTTTTATTTTATTATTTTATTTTATTAGATATTTTCTATATTTACATTTTAAATGTTATCCCATTTCAAGTTTTCCCCTCTAAAAACCCAATAACATGTCCCTCCTCCCCCTACTGACCAACCTAAGCACTCCTGCTTCCCTGTCATGCCATTCCCTTACACTGAGGTATAGAGTCTCTCAGGACCAGGATCCCCTCCTCTCACTGTGTCCAACTAGGCCATCATTTGCTACATATTCGGTGGCAGCGATGGGCCCCTCACTTTGCATTATTTGGTTGGTCTTTTTTTTTTAATTACATATATTTTAACTTACATTTCAAATGTTGTATTCTTTCCCAGTTTCCCACTCCTCCAGAAACCCCCTATCACATCCCCTGTCCCCCTGCTTCAATGAGGGTGTTCCTTCACCTGTGCACCCTCTCCCACCTCACAGTGTGGTGGCTAACAAGTTTATATCTCTGTATCCTTATCATTCAACACCATATTGGGGATCCTGCAGCTTATAGGGAAAAGATGTCCAGATTCTGAGAACTGCAGGGTACCATCCAATACATCAATCTCAAGCCACATGTGGGTACATCTTCCTAAAAAACGTGTCGTCCTGTTAATAGCTTTCAGTTGGATCTTTAAGTACCTCAGCCAAGATTGAGGTGACTGCTCCCTGCATAATCACTGCCCACTTCATTTTGGGGAGCATCTGTGCCAGGAAGTCAGGGTAGATATCCACATAGTTGATGCGGATTTCAGTGGCCTGAAGGCACAGATGGAAGTCATGCATGTCCAAGCCTTACACATTTGAGCTTAGGAGATAGTATGTGAGCAGTTTCATGTTGTCATTTTGGATTTCTGCATAGGACATATTGTCTTTCATTAATTTTGGGATTTATTTACATTTTAAATGATAGCTCCTTTCCCATTTTCCATTCAACAAATCCCCAACCCATCCACCATCTCCTCCCTTTCCTTTGAAAAAAGGCTTAGTTTGTATTATATTTCTATATTGCACTCCATCACTGAGTGAAATCAAGACAGGACACATGTAGGAGTATAGGCAGAGTACATGGAGAAAGGCTGCTTATTGGATTGCTTTCTCAGCACAGTTTTCTCAGCTTTTTTTCTTACAAAATTTAAACGCTTTTTTTTAACTTTTATTTTAATAACATACCCACAAACACACACACGCACACACACCCACACACACACACACACACACAAGACATAAGATCACTAAAGAACAAGCGAAATGATTGTAAAGCAATGTCCTAAATGTATTTCATTATCTCCAGTGCCACATTTATAAGTCAATTCTAGAGGCCTTATGTCTAATCATATTTGGCAACTGGATATAACCCATTATGCAGAATTTGGAAAACTAAAATATGAACATGTTTGTATCGATACTTGTTCAGGATTTCTTTTTGCTTTTTTCTGCTTCTCTGCATAAAGGAAAGGTTTCTAAAAACGTAATTGATCATTGCCCACAAGCATTTAATGCAATAGGATTGCCTAAACATATCAAAACAGATAATGGGCCATCCTATTCTAGTAAAAATTTTATTTCATTCTTTAAGGAATTTGGAATCAAACATAAAACTTGAATTCATTATAAGCCCATGGCAAACGGAATAGTTCAATGTGCTCATCAGACCTTAAAGAATTGGCCTTTTATGACAAAACAGTGGCAGTTATATCCCCCAAGGTCACCAAAGGCGCATCTTGCCTTTACTTTATTTGATCTAAATTTTTTGCAAACTGATATTAAAGGTCAGTCTGCAGCAGATCACCACTGGCATCCAGTTACTTCTAATTCTTATGCATTGATAAAATGAAAGGACACACTAACTAAGGAATGTAAGGGTCCAGATCCGATTCGAATCTGGGGAAGGGGCTCGGTTTGCATTTTTTCATAAGAACATGGAGCACAGAGGCTGCCCAAGAGATTAATTTGTTAGCTGAACACAGATCCTGAATCTTCTTATAAGTATCACTCTGAGAACTAAAATTCCTCTTTTGCATAGAATTTAGTTGGGGACTCAGCCTCCCAGAAAAGCTGTTTTCTTGCTACTCTCAGAGCTTTGCAATTTGCAACTGAATAAAGTATCTGGACTTCCCCAAAAGAAGCTTTGCATTGCTACTTTCTCATTGTCTGGGTCTCTTTTTCTTAAGCAGGTCAATCAATATCCTCCAATCAGACTGCAGGGGGAGTGCATCCCTGCAAACAAAGGCTTAAGGTGGCAACTGCTATTTTCATTCTAAAGACATTCTACCATGCATTTTGGCTTTAGGTCTGATTTGAAAAATAGGTTTATTAGAAGGGCTAGGAAGGCAGATATTTCAAATATTAGAAGAGATTGGTTTTTATTCTGATAGATGGTCTTAGTCCCTTTGCTGGTCTCTGGTTCTCCATCCTTGCTGTTATTGCAAGCTCCCCTAATTTCCTCAGGCTGTGGGAATAACAGAGATGAGGAGGATGACCTCCAGCTCCTAATATAGCCTAAAAGCCACAAATTGTGATGTTACCAGTGGTATAATTCTTGTTGAGGCCTTGCTAAATCTGCTGTTGGCAATACTCCTTTAGGAGATGCACAGTACTGAGAACTGTGCATACTGATTCGTGATGATATGAATACAGTATGGGTACAGCTTCGGTGCAGATATTTACTGTATAATATCATGGGTATTCAGTGTTCTTTGTCTAATATCCACGTAGCAGTGAGTGCATACCATGTGTGTTCTTGTCTTAGGGAGAGATGTTCCACATGTATCTGTTAAATCCATTTGGTCCATGACTTCTATAAGTTTCACAGTGTCTCTGAGTTGAATGGTAGGGATATAAAGTAGGGAAAGAATTTGTTCAACCCATATTACATGAAAAAAATTAAATTAATATATACTTTTTTTAATCCAAAAAGCATGCCTATAGACCCATCTAATGTAGGGAGATCCTATTTGATGTTTCCTCTTCGTAGGTGACTCTAGATTTTCACAAGTTGGCATAAGATTACTAGCACACTCAGATTAACATAAACACATTTTCAGTCATGTCTAAAACCATCACACTAATCGACGGAGATATTCTCTGTACATTCCATGGGCTAAATGTCAGAAACATGTGTGTTTTACAGTGTGTCTCAGCTTTAAAGTGTAAATCCTGAAAGGAGGGCCATGGTCAACCTTCCTACTTCCTGCTTCTAGGCCACTATTTGCTGCTCTGTGGCACTACAAAGGCTTCTTTGTTAATCAGGTACCACTGTGCCATAGATATCTTGAAGTGACAGAGTGTACAAGCATCCATGGGACCTAGATGCTGATGAGAACACTCTTACACCATCTCCTGCCTTCACAACATACTTATTAAGATGGTGAAATATTGGGAAAGTCATGGTAGAACAAATTCTTTAAAGCCCAGTGCTGTTCTCAACAGTCATCTCCTGATTTTCTATATGGACCTCATATGTTACACTTTGAAGTCAACCCACAATCTCATGTTTCTTGTGCAAGTCATTAGAGTGTCAATTAAATCTAGACTTTGGGAATATATCAATAAGTCTGCATTATCTTCATATTCCCTGCCCTTAATTATGGTAACCTTGCCAAGAATAGATGTCTCACCATTCTCACTGACAGTTTACCTGGTAAATAGATAGTTGAGAAAAAGACATTCTTCTAAGGCCCAAATAGCCTAGTTAATCAGTATATGAGAAGAAGGGCTGACATCACTCAGCACAAAAGCTAAAGAGAGTCTCTTGTTTTGTGGAGAACTGAGAGAACAGCAGGGACAGGGGCCTTAATGATAGTCAGTCCAGACCTGGAGGCTGGGTCTAACAGCATCCAAAGGAATACAGGCCAATTTCCTCCAGCTTCCTGGAGGAGCACTGTTTCTCTTCAAAATGTGACAGGGAACAGGGATGGCACCCACAAGGGGGAAGAATGCAGTGTGTTCTAGACTTATTTTGAGCCATCAGGGTAATGATCCTCCCACATTTCCCTTGCTATTACAAATGATCAACCTCAATAGGGGTCATGTAAGCTCTGCTGACACCAGAATCTCTAATTGCAAAACCCTTACAGGAAAGACCAGTTTTCCTCCACTCTAAGGATAAAAAGCAAGGATTGGGCTCATATGGCTAAGCATTTTCTGACTAGCTTTGAGAGAACAGCGTGGTCCAAGGCCCAGATTTCAGATTTGGTGATTACTGACAGTTTAAAAATAAGTACCTGTAACGTTTGCTCTGTGGTACTGAAAAATATTGTCCCCAAATGTATGAACACAAAACGGTGAGCATGTAGCCTAAGGAGCAACATTTCCCTGATTTAACACCAGGCACTTGGCATTCATTCTATACACAGAAATACCCCCCGAGTCTCCAGACCACCCTCCTCAACTGTACATTACAAGCATTACATGTTTTTGTTATAGCCCATAAGATACAAGTCTTCAAGAAAACACAATCAGACACAAGGCAGAAACAATAACTCATGTATTGATCAAATTGCATTATCAATAAAAAAATGTCAGCAATGGGTTGACATTGCTTAGTGTCTGCATAAAATTGGTATAAATGGACCTAAAAGTTCTGTAACAGTTCAGGAGTACAAGAAAAACAAGATTATAATTTCTTAGTAATAAAGAGAGAAACACTTTCTGTTAAAGTATTCAAAACCCTGTCTAAGGTAGATTTGTCACTCAATGGTAGTATTTGATTTGTAACTTCAAAAGCTGACCCGTCCAGCAGGTCCAGTTATTCGAGGGTCTCGACAGGACTTTCTCCTAAGAAATAAATGGGGTGTAGAGAGAGATGAGGATATTGTGCGAACAAAGATATGGAAATGTTCTGAATTACATCAGGACCCCAATGTATTAGCCATGACCAAGGTTTAAATGCACAAGCAAAAGGGGAAGTGCCTTTCAGCAGGAGAAATGGGGCAGAAGCAATGCACCTCAGCAGGAGGGATGGGGCAGCAGGGTGGGGGGGGAGAGGAAGTACTTCTCAGCAGAAAGGAAGGGGCAGCGGAAATTTTTCTTTTGGCGACTACTGGTTGAAGCATGAACTTGGCGTTATCAGGGTACATCTTTAGGTCAGGACATCCAGCACTGACTTAGGGTTGGAACAATCTGTAGTTGTTCTCGGAGCAGTGAGTCTGTGGCCTGCTTTTAACCCTCTTTTCTTATCGGGGGGGGGAGAGACCCAATTCAGAGAGCAGGACAATAGCGTTGCAGTAATAGCTCCCAACAAAAAGCATAGATGCACTCCCCACCACCAGAAAATTAAAAAAACAAAACAATACAAAACAAAACAAAAACAAACAAACAAACAAACAAACAAGCAAAAAAAGCAAAAGATACTCCAATGCACTGTATCTGCTTTGTTGTGAGTAAATCCACAAACATGAATGGATAGCAACACAGGAAGGAATTATGCACAGCAAGGCACATACACACACACACACACACACACACACACACACACACACACACACACACACACAAAAGTAAAAAGAAACAGTCCAGTCAAGAAGCTATTGAAGAGAGTCCTTTAAAATTTATGATAAAGAAGATGAAGTGTATTTCTTCACAATTGATGATTTCTGATGGAGGGCAAGGAAGATTCATTTTTATAGCTTGTGTTTGATATTTTCTAGGTTCTTCTTTTTATACTCCAAAACACTAGATAGGACAGAAATAAAGGTAGAGAGAGGAATTAGAAAATCTCTGAATCTAATTTTTTTCGTAGTGCTTCTTCTTTAACTATGGATATGAAAAAACCACAACCAACTTGCGTAACCAACCACCAAACACCAGACAAAATGTACTAGCTTTGACACTCAATCTTGTGCAAAGTTAATGCAGCAGGAGTTTTTCACTAATGTATGTTGTATGTAAATATAGTATTCCACCAAACTTAGTAACTCTGTATTCCATACTTCCTGCATTCAGCTGTTCACTATTTTAATATTAGTCATACCTATTCCATGCTGTGCCATGTGTTTTGATGCAATTAAGTTTCATCTGGGGACCTCATATGAAATGCAAATATTGTGTGTAAATCTCCCTTAGTGTTACTTCATAAACATGTTTCATCTATGGAGTAACAGTATTAATGCTTTCTGTTTGAAGTACACTTTCAGTGTGCATAAGTAGATACTCCTCTTTAGTATTTTATGATACACTAAATATAACATATAGTGTATACTTAGAAGATGAATCCAGTAAAGGATTTTTAAAACGTTGTGTGAGGGCTTTGTGATTTAAAAAAAAAAAGTGTTCTCAATAGTATTGGCTGAGATTCTGCAGTCTTGTGTGTGCTCTTTTCTAATGAATCATAATTAACGTTTATGCTGAGACTCGGGGAGGCAAGCTTATCAGTAGAAAGAAAGCCATTATCTTGGAATCTCTCCTTTTATAAGTACTCCTATAAGTATATAAATGTCTGGGTGGCCAATTAGACAGAATGATGTTACCCAGAGAGATGTAACCCAAATTCATAGGGCAACAATGTCTAGGTAACTGTCTGGCATTGAACAGTCACTCCACTGTTCTGAACAAACTGATTGTAACCAGTAGTTTAAGCACAGGCAGATAGCATAAGTGTAAGTATGCAAGCCTGTCTTGATTTCAATGTGATAAAGATCGGGGCCCAAAACTACAAAAGGAGGTAATGGGTTCTTTCTGTTTACAAGTCTCAGCTTGTAAATTGCATGATCTAGGAAAGTCAGGACAGAACTTGATTCAGAGCTGGTAAGTAGAGGCAGAAACTGAAGCAGAGATTATGGAAGAACTCTGGATTACTTTCCTCCAAGTCATAGGTATGCGAGGTCCTAGGGGATGCAAAACAGAAAAGAAAGAAAAAATAAGTACCAAACATATCACAATGGTTGACCTACATGCATACTTTAAAGTCTGCTCTTGATAATATTTGTGTTCATTTGGAAATCAAGTTCTACATGGCAATTGGTAAACAGCATACTTTTCATTATTTCTATTGGATGGACATTTTTACCTGAAAGAGTGTATTTGTTGGATGTGAACATTCCTGGACGACATGGAGGTCCTAAGTTAGCTTGTATCAGCTCCCCTGGAACAGGACTTACATGTGGCTGTGACACACAGGATGATCACTGGGAATTGAATCCCAGACCCTCTGCAAGAGCAGCCAATGATCTTATACTCTGAGTCATGTAAAGATCTCCACATTTCTGGAGAGAGAAGGAAGGTGTAGGAAGAGAACATTACTCAAAATGTCCAAATTCATCTAAGAATAAATTAATGCTTGCAAGGGTCTGTCAAGATACACAACAAAAACAAGAAAAAATTAGAAGGTGTGTAAAAATTGAAAAGAATGTTTGTTTCTGCTCTGTTGTGTGTTCTGACCAGGACTAAATGAACACACTAAATGAAGCTGCACTGAGAAGCATAAAGAAGGGAGGTACCACACTCTGACATGTACTAAGGTTGTTTCAACTGTATTTGTGTAATCCTTCAGGGGCTTCTTGTCAAAAATAAACCCCCTTTATCAAATCCCCAACAGTAAATTCTGTGTGTCTCAATTGGAGACTGGGCAGAAGATATGTGAGATGCACCAGGAATGATTAAACTTTATGTTCTCTTGCTCAGAAACCATTTTCAGGGATCCTATGAAATCCAAATGTCAGCTCCAGACTGCATAGTATCAGGTTTTTCTTGGCCAATTCAAAATTAGAGCCAATATCTAAAAAGATGACTTATCTGTTACACAAAGTTGCTGCTACCAAATAGGAGGTGGCTATGATTCCCAACACCAACACTGTGGATCTCTCTCTCTCTCTCTCTCTCTCTCTCTCTCTCTCTCTCTCTCTCTCTCTCTCTCTCTCTCTCTCTCTCTCTCTCTCTCTCTCTGTCTCACTCTCTGTTTCTGTCTGATTGTGTCTGTGTGTGTTTCTGTGTGTGTCTGTCTGTTTCTGTGAGTCTGAATGTGATTGAGTGTGTGTGTTATTATAATGTAGCCCATTCTTAAAATAAGAAAGGCACTTTCACTTTGTGTTTTTTTTTTTTCTTTCCATTTTGGCCAAATTGTATTGACTAGCACTGGCTGACCTCAAATTGGCTATGTATGTATGGCTTTCTTAGAAGTCAAAAGAGATATGATATAAGACCCATAGTCCTCTGGTTAAAAGCTGGAATCACTGTGATACGCTTCCATTTTGTAATATTATAAGGGTTGAACTATATGAAGGTATGTAAGTAGTCTTCAAAATTAATTCCTAGGTGCCAGGGAATGGGGGCAAACACACATTTAATCCCAGGACTTATTATGCTGAGGCAGGAAAATCTCTAAATTCCTTGTCAGTCTCGTCTATAGAGCAAATTCCAGTTCAGCCAAAGATATTCCATGGAATGCAGCCTGGAAAAAAAAAACTTGAAATGAATAAACTTCATAGTTAAGTAATGAATAATTAAAAAAAAAAACGCTGCGAAAGATGAGTGAAATATGCAATTATCTAGACATATACCAAATCCATAAGATAAACCATCTAAACAGCACCTTAACACCTTAAGAAATAGAACCAATCATGATAATCTCCCACCAAAACAACCCTGGGACTAGATGGCTGTAGTGCAGAATTCTATCAGACCATCAAAGAAGAACTAATACCAATTCTCATGAAAGTGTTCCACAAATTAGAAACAGAAGGAACAATACAGAATTCATTCTATGAAGCCACAGTTACACTGCATATTCTCCTGTGGAGATGGAATGGTCACTGCCTAATGAGGAACTGGTCACTTCTTCCTTTCATACAGGACTTTGTTTGAGATTATTTTTTGCTTCTACCATGGTTAATATTACAAATAGATTTTAAATACAGTTTTAACATATATGAATTTTTGCTTTAGAAAATATCATGTATATTTAACAGGCTTTTAACAATCATAACTTATATTCACAACATAAAAGCAAAAGAAGTTACAACCTATTTAATCAATGAGAGAAAATTAGAGACTATTCTAACCAAATTGAACCAGGAGGAAAATAAGAACTGTACTGAAAAACTGATTTTTAGTAATAAAAATAACAAAAATAATGATAATAATAATAATAATAATAATGAAATACATTAGAAATTAAAAAAATGAATACATATATTTTGCTAGTTTAAGTAAAAAATACTAATGAATAATAAGAAATATGTTCACCTGATTTCGAAATCCCAATCCTCTCATTCTATGAAAATTTTGGTTGGAATTTGAAAGATTAGCTTTGTGAATAGTTGTCCAGGAAATTGACAGATGCCCTTAGGTTATGTTGCTTTCAGTTGTTATGGAGACAATGCCTCAATTACACTCCTTTCTGTGGCTTGCAATTCTAGGTCCTCAGTCTGCCACTGCCTCCACCTCCACCTCCATTTCCGCCTCTGCTCTACCTCTGCCTTCTCCTTCTTCCCCCTTTCCTTGTCCATGTCCCTGTCCCTGTCCCAGTCCCTCTCCATGTCCCTGTCTCTCTCCCTGTCCCTGTCCCTGTCCCTGTCCCTGTCCCTGTCCCTGTCCCTGTCCCTGTCCCTGTCCCTCTCCCTCTCCCTGTCCCTGTCCCTCTCCCTCTCCAGCTCCCTCTCCCTCTAGCCTCCCCACTAGCACACAGATAACCCTCAGATTAGTTCAGTTTTAGTACTGATCTACTCCAGAATTTTTTTTCCTTCATGTCTACTTCCTCCCTAGCTTGTTGTAAAGCTATTTAATTCAATTTGAATCTTCCACATAATAAGAAATTTATTCAAAATTCATAGGCCAACTATTGCTAAGTAAGTGTCTGGTGTTCATCAACCACTCCACTCTTCTAAAGGAAGTGTTTTGTAATCAGAATTTTAAGCACAGGCAGATATCTTTAGTGTTAGTGTAAAATTCTGTCTTGTGTTCAATGTGATAAAGATCAGGACCAAAACTGTTGGAAACCAGGCCTTACCTAACTTGAACTGTGTTTCACCTGGGAGGCAAACAGAGGCTGAAAAGAGAGGGGAACTATATAGGTGAGAGAAAAATGGAGCCAAGACAATTTTCTGATCTAGGCTCAAATATTTAATAAAAGTTTTCACTTATAAAGGGGGAAACCCATTCTCTGCCATGCCAAGTTTCTTGCTTTCCTGATACCAAGTTGTAAGCACAGCCTTTTAGCACTAAGTCACCAAATTCACAGATTGCAGTTAACTACAGAAAATCTTGGAGAACTAATTTGGCCTCATGGCAGATGGCAGGTAGTTTGACATCAAAGGAAACTAGCTGAGGAGCTGCACTGCAGGTGGCCCTGCCTCAATGGCATAAGGTCTGAACCTGCATATGTTGGAGGAGGTTATACTCCCCCCCGTTAATAATATTTTAAAAAGTGCTAAACTGAGGCATAAAATGTATTTATGCTCTATAGTCTTGCCTGGGAGTTATGGTGACTGGAGGCCACACCTCCCTTAGGAAATCTTAGATCTTCCTGAAGCATCAAATTCCATTATGGATGCTACGTGCAACTAGTTTGTGTTATATATCACACAAAACATGGCTCTGTGTTGTGTTATCAACAGTCATGGATTTTGGCATGTACCTCTGTCTTAGATTGGTATGGTTGTGAGATCTGGATGTCTGTCATTGAATGTCCAGTCCTCATTATCACACCTTATTCCCAATTCAGACCAAAGTCATAATATGTACTAGAATGAAGATCAATAACTGCCACCTTCACTGTTGGAGGCAAGGCTGTACATCTGCTACAGTCAGGCTGAAGGACTTGGATGACCTGCTTGAGAAACAAAGTTGGGACAGTGATAAGCAAGAGTATGAAAGTTTCTTTGAGGAAGTCCAGGTACCCCATTCAGTTGCAAATTAGCAATGATCAAGCTTAGTCTTAGAGATTCTGGTGTGGGGAGGTGGCTTTGAGAATTGCAGAAAGGCTGCAGCCTCTCTGGGAGTGGAGGCTGTGCTCCAAATTAAATTTGCTAGCTAATTAAGATTTTAGCTATCTTCCCTAATTCTTCTAATACTGGAATTATTAATAGACCAGTCCAATATTGAATTAGGATACCTGTTCACAGTGAAGTTAGAAGATGAATCACTATAACTCTATCTTGAGACTAATCTTTCTAAATCAGATTACACAGTCTCTACTGTTCTATATCCCATAATTCTTAAAAACCTTGAAGTAAAGCATCTTAGCTTGTCCAAACTGGGAAAATGATAAACAAAGGTAGGTCAAAAACATATACCCAATTCAGCTTTCTTGTCACTACAGTCAGGGCACTAAGCAAACACATCTGTTAGTGTGTCACAAAAATTAGCCTTCATATATCTGCAGCATTCTGTGAAGAGAACCTATTCTTGTCCCTTTCCCAATAAAGTAGCTACTTAGGATCAAGCCATATACCAATAAGTAGATTTTTTTCATTTGACCTAGACATGATTATGTCTCCTATTTAAGATATTATCAGGCATTTTTAAGTTCTTTGACATCCAAATTTCAAAGTTCTTAAAGTGTGATTTAAATAATGTGCATGGGGATATAATTTATCTTGTCCTTTGTTTTTTTAAAAAGAAGAGTTTTTTAAAGTTCCACATTACCCTGTATTAGATAAATTAATAAATTGTTTACAAAACATTTCAAATGCTTTACTGTTATAGTCAGTATTAATATAACAAGGCCAGCGACTAATTACACTTTCAATTGTTTATCTTGAAGAGCGGATTTAACTAGAAAGCTTTAAAATGTATTAATAGTCCCCCTCTTCCTTTCTCTTTCTCACTTCCTCCATTTCCAGCAGCAGTCTTCTTGCCTCTGCAGGTATTTTACACATGAAGTGTCCAAGCAAAATGGCATGTACACAAACAACCATACCCAGCATCAAAGTTTATAAAATAAAAGAAATGATGTGTAGACTATGATAATAATTTTTCTGGGAAAGGTAGTATAGGAGAGAGGAATCACTGTGTGTGGACTCACAAAGACACAAAGAACCCCCCAAATAGATCCAATTTACCACTCCTTAGAAACACAAACACCACAGGCAGGAGGAGGGATTTTGAATGAGGAACTCTTTCCTTGTCTTTCCAAGTGCTTTGGTGGATGAGCACAACTACAGGAAAAGGGTCTCACAGCAGGTAAACTCCCACCACCACCCCACACAAAGGCAAAGTCACCTTGGTCAAACCAGGAGCAGATCACCTGCCTCTGCAGGTTGTTTCTGTTTAGCTGCATTTGGAGAAAGCAGTTGGAGCAGTTGCTGCCTGCTCTTGAGAAGGGCTCTAAGGGTACAATGTATAGGTCTGTAGAATTGCAACAAGTTTGGACCCTAGAAAAGTAATGGGTTGCTGAAATGGTCCTGGAATGTGAATCTTAGGGTCTTGCTAGGGAATTTCTTAATCTACAGTGACATTTAGACATTGGAGTAAGCAGAGGTGCTTTGATCCTTATCTTAGGCACTCAAAGTTGTCCTGGAAGACAATCGTTGTGACTGTTTGTGAGGCTTTGCTGGAGGAGAGGGGATATTGACAGCCCTCTACACGATCTGCATGGCACACAACTAGAGCTTTCTTTCTTATGAAGCATAGAAGTGACTGAGGGCAAAACACCACAGGAGACAACTATATCAGCGTCCCTTAAGTAAAATCTTGCTGGTGTATGAAATAGTGTGCCTTGCAAATACTGAAGTGGGTGCTCACAGTCATCTATAGGATGGAATAAAGGGCCCCCAATATAGGAGCTAAAGATAGTACCCAAAAACTGAAGGGGTCTGCAACCCTATAGGCTGAACAACAATATGAACTAACCAGTACCCACAGAACTTGTTCCTCTAGCTGCATATGTAGCAGAAGATTGCCTAGTCGGCTATCATTGGGAAGAGAGGCCCTTGGTCTAGCAAAATTTATATTCCACAGTTCAGGGGAATGCCAAGGCCAAGAAGTGGGAGTGAGTGGGTAGGTGAGCAGGGGGCAGGAGGTATAGGGGACTTTTGGGATAGCATTTGAAAGGTAAAAGAAGAACATATGTAATAAAAAATGTGTGGGAAAATAAAGAGACGAGGTCGTTTCTACAATTAGGAAAAGTCTCATTACTTTATCCCATTAAATGTGCACAATAAAAAAAAAAAGTGGCTAATGGCTTTGAACAGGATCCTTGCTGAGGACAGGATCTTATAAAGGGTTCCAGATAGACAACTCATTTACAGTTTTACAAGCTAGTACTTATAAACAATTGATCATTGGGAGCCTCAAGCTGAGACACCCGATCACTGGGCATAAGTGTTGAGATAATTTGAAGATATTTCCATTGTTTTGAATAATCTGTATGATATTGGATACATTTACTCTATGGAAGGAGTATGTGTGTGGAGTCCCTTGTGTCACTGAAGTAGGAGTTGTAAAACACCTGTGGCGATGATGCAAGTTCATATCTATGATGTGTTTGTGATGTCAGTATTTATAAAGGAGGAGGCATCTCTGAGATGCAATAACACATTTAAAAAAGAAAACCACAAGACAAAACGGAAAGGGAATATTGCCTTATGTTGTTGTATTTCTGTTTTGTGTGTGTTGTGTGTGTGTTTTGTTTTTTGTTTTTGTTTGTTTGTTTGTTTGTTTTCTTATTTGTGTGTATGGTCTGATTTTTGGATTTTTTCCAGACAGGAATTCTCTATATGCCCCTGGCTGTCCTGGAACTCACTCTGTAGACCATGCTGGCCTTGTACTCAGAAATCTGCCTACGTCTGCCTCCCAAGTGCTGGGATTAAAGCTGTGCACCACCAACACCCTGCAAATATTGCCATTTTTAGTGAGATATTTTTAATGTTTTTTTTTACTGATTTATGTAAGATATTTCAAATGGTGTGTCCATTTTTTTTCACGTTGTTGCATTATTCCTTTCAAAGTTTGTTGATTATTGCTAACGAATACAGGATTTAACATCAGGACACTGACATTCTTCTTTTTCATTTCATTCCTCTCCTTTTTTTCTGTTTAACTTATCTGGAAATGGATTTTTCTGTATAGTCCTAGCAATTCTGGGCCTTCTTGTGCAGTTCAGTCCTGAATTCAAATCTACTGGATTTTATCACCAAATCCTGAGATTAAACCCCTTTCTAAGCAGACATCAACATTTTTTTAAATTTTCTGTCTCACAATACTTCTTTAGAAGATGTCCTCATCACAGTTCCCAAGTAATGCCTTCAGACACTTCTAACTTTCTGTAGCAACCTTACCATATAGAGCCTATGTAAGGCATCCTGTTGGGTAGCATTCTGCCTTAAGCTGTCCACATCCAAAGTGTTTGTATTCTTCACAGTGGCCTGTGAGGTTAGTGTGATAAATCTGGGATGAGCTGTCAGGTGAGGAATTATTCACCACTGCAGCCACAAAGCTTGCAGTTTCCACTACTCCTGATCATGATGCTGCAGAAGGTTTCTTTGATTTTCATAGACACTGGCTTCTTATTCCCAAATCTTGGTAGTGGTACTGTATTCTGCCTGTCTGTGTTAACAATTAGACATGAACCATGTCTTAGTATACTGGTTGAATCTTGAGAAGTTTGTTGTTCTTTTCTGCTGGATAGCCTGTTACTGGGGAAATCAGGCCATCAAGATTATTCTTAGCCTGGAAGGTACAGAGTCAGGGTCAGAAGAAGTGTGAAGTCTGGGTAAGGACTAGTTCTTAATCCAGATATTCCCTATGTATAAGAACCGTAATTGTCAACATTTCTCATTAAAAAAAAAAAAAAACTTGAGGTTTATATGTGTTATTCTCAAATGACAGCTGTAAGTTTTTTCCACTTAAACACACCCCTCAATATACAAGAACAGATATCTACAGGGCCCTTTATAAACTATTCAGAGTTGTGCATCCCCATGGTCTCTGGTCTGTTTCCATTGTGAAAGGACATATGTTGAGAGAGATTTGTTTACCTTTGCTCTAATGATGTCCCTGGTCTTAATGTCTCAGTATTCATCCTGGTGTGAATACTGTGGAAATCGAAAATGTTAAAGGAACCGTGATGAAAAATGTTAATTGGTGTGAAAGAGTTAATGGGAACAGCCGTTAGTTTCCACTGACTGAAACTAAAATATTCATTACCTGTTATATTTCACAAAAACAGAATTATTGCTCATTTGTTCAAAGTGGACAGCCAGGTACAAATGAAATGATTTTATCCACTGGGCTGTTTTTTTTTTCAAAGCCTGGGCATGCTTCAACAAAGGAGTGCCTGAGAGCACCTGAATGTTCAGATAAAGTTTACTGAGGTCTCCTTGGCCTGAGAGTGCCTGTCCAGCCGCACTTTTGAACAAGAGGAATGGGTGGGACATTCTTTGATAGAAACAGCAGGAGCTTGGTTGCCAGTCAGAAAATTGTTGAAGAACAGCAGCAGGCTGTAGTGTTTGAGATTGTCAGACACCCTGTGAAAATTGCAAAACCCAAATTAACTTGGAGCTAAAAAGTTAGAGATCTGATTAAGAGGTAAAATCTTGGATGTTGTAGTGAAGAGCAAAAACTTATAATTTTGGGCCTCATAGCATTGTGGTATGTAAGTTCAAGAAATTCAGGGCTGAAGAATAGACCAAGGCGGGTCCAGGCACAGCCAAACCCACCCTGTAGCTAAGAATGTCCAGCCATAAAAGATAAAAAAGAGAATGCAGGAACTAGCCACTGCTATCAGGGCGGACCAAATGGCCATCTGGCAGGATGGCACCTCCCTATAGATCCCCATAAATCATACATTGACCAGGTGTCCTGCTGACCTCGAGAAGTCCCAAGCCCTTGTGCCTCCCTACACCTTAGCATGCACATATTACCCTGTTAATTTGTAATCATCCCGCCAACATTTAAATAAGCCTATCATGTGTAATGGCCCAAATTCTTTTGGCTCCCCTGTTTTTGGTTTGTGGTTTTTGCCTTTATATGCCTGTAAAAAGTTTGGGCCGGGGTTGAACTTCCCTGCCCCCTGCGCAGTGCATGAGATTCGACCCCAGCATGCTGGCTTGGGCGCTCCTTTTTTGTTTGTGTGTTTGTGTGAGATTAAAGCTTGTATAGTTACAGCGAGTTCCGCCTCAGTGTCCTACTGGGTGCGCACCTCCCTGAAGAGGGACTCACTGAAGGGGTCTTTCATGTGGTGGATCGGCTGGGAGATGTGTGACCACCCAGGGGTCCTAGACCCACTTGGACGTAAGGCCCTCTATCTTGTCTTGGTTTTGTCTCTATATTCTGTCTGAAAATCTTGTGAGATCACAGTTTCAGTTTTGCAAACTCTCTTATGAGACAGTGCTTCGAAGGGAGAGCAAAGTGGATAAGGACAGATGTGTCTAGGTGTCCACCAGTTGTTCGCCCTGGGAGACTTTCAGGGAAGTCAGGGGGAGGGCCAGGGATGCCTAGTGAACCTCCTCGGGAAAAATCAGGGATAAATTTTCTCCTTGACGATCTGTTTCTGAGACCTGTTCCTAGGCCGTCTGATTCTTTTCAGGAACTCTGGTTGACACAGAGTAGGCGACTGGTTTTGCTTTTGAGTCTTGTAGCCTTTGTAATCGTTTTTAACATGTGTGTGACAGAGCTTAACATGGGAAAGACTGTGACGACCCCACTAACACTTACTCAGAACCATTGAACAGACGTTATGACTAGGGCCAACAATCTTTTCTTTGATGTCCAGAAGGGACCTTGGCAAACTTTTTGCTCCTCTAAATGGCCAGCTTTTGGTGTGGGCTGGCCTTCGCAGGGAAATTTTAGCCTGCCTGTTATTCTAGGTGTCAAGTTATTTTTCAGACTGCAGGAGGGCATCCTGATCCGGTACCTTATATAATTGTGTGGCAGGATCTGGTACAAAATCTGCCACCCTGACTGGGTTCCTGGACTTCCGGAGCTGAGGCAGCGATGGTGGCAGTAGCCATGAAACCGAAAATGATGCATGCGGGTCTGCCAGAGCACGTTCAATCGGCCCCCCTGAGGATCTATCCTGAAATTGATGATGCCTTTTTCATTGACTCCTTCCCACCCCCTTACCCCCAAAGAACTTCTAATCCTGATCCCTCACAGCTGCCCACCCCAGCAGACCCCAGGGTGGCCTCTGTGACAGGACCGTTGGGAGGGACTCCTAGCTGCGAAGTCCATAGTTCAGAGGGAAGTGAATCTAAACCAGATTCCACTGTTGCTTTCCCTTTAAGAGCTTATGTAGGAGGACCTGCCCATGCCCCGTTGCAGTTAGTCCCATTGCAGTACTGGCCATTTTCATTGATAGATATGTTGGCAGATATGTATAACAGATATGTATAACTAATCACTCCTCTTTCTCATAGAATCCCTCAGGCTTAACAGGACTCCTTGAGTTCCTAATGTTCTCCTACCAGCCCACTTGGGATGACTGCCAGCAACTTTTGCAGGTCCCCTTTAGAACTGAAGAGAGAGAGAGGATCCTGCTAGAAGCCAGAAAAAAACATCCCAGGACCAGATGGGACCCCCACTAATCTCCCCAACCTTATAAATGCAGCTTTCCCCTTGGCCCGTTCTGCCTTAGAGTTCAATACTGTGAAAGATAGGGAGCATCTCACAGTCTACTGATGGACTCTAGTGGCAGGGATAGAGCGGGCTGCATGGTGACCCAAAAATTTGGCCAAGGTAAGAGAAGTCCTTCAGGGTTCAATGGAGCTGCCCTCCGTTTTCTTAGCACGACTAATGGAGTCTTATAGGAGATAGCCCCATTTGATCCCTCTTAGGAGGGACAGCATGCAGCTGTAGCCATAGATTTCATTGGTCAGTCTGACTCTGATATTATGAGAAAGTTACAGAGGTTAGAGGGTTTCCAAGATTATACTCTGCAAGATTTAGTAAAAGAAGCTGAGAAAGTGTACCACAAGAGAGAGACTGAGGAAGAAAAGCAAGAGAGAGAAGAGAAAGAGGTAGAGGAAAGAGAAAACCGGCATGAACGCCAGCAGGATAGGAACTTGACTAAGATTTTGGCCGCAGTGGTAGGTGGAGAAAGTTCAGAGAAGGGTCAGTCAGGGTACCTGCGCAACAGGGCAAGAAGACCCCCAGGAGAACAGAGACCTCCACTTGAGAAAGACCACTGCACATACTGCAAGAAAAAAGAATATTGGGCCAGAGACTGCCCAAAAAAGAAGCAGAGGGGCCCCAAAGTATCTGCCCTTGAAGAAGACAAGGGAAGTCGGGGCTCGGTCCCCCTCCCCAAGCCTAGGGTAACTCACTCTGTGGAGGGGACCCCCGTTAATTTTCTAATAGACACAGGAGCTGAATATTCAGTCTTGACTGAACCTTTAGGACAATTAGGATCAAAGAAGATTTTAGTTATGGGAGCCACTGGTAGCAAGCTTTATCCCTGGACAACCAAAAGGATTTTAGACATAGGAAAAAATAAAGTGACACATTCTTTTCTTGTGATACCTGAGTGCCCAGCACCCCTGCTAGGCTGGGACCTTTGGAAAAAATTGAAAGCACAAGTCCAGTTTACTTCTGACGGACCTGAGGTATCATGGAAGAAGAATCCAGTGGCATGCTTAGTTTTAAATTTAGAAGAAGAATATCACCTCCACGAACAGAAGTCTGAGACTTTACCCTTTAAAGAACGATTGACAGGTTTTCCAGAGGTTTGGGCAGAGCAGGCTGGGATGGAATTAGCTAGGCAAGTGCCACCCAACATAGTTGAGCTAAAAATGGCTGCCAAACCCATTTCAGTCAGGCAATACCCCATGAGTCAAGGGGCTAAAAACAGCATTCGACCACATATCCAGAGACTGCTATAACAGGGTATATTGGTCCCGTGCCAGTCCCATTGGAATACCCCCTTCCTGCCAGTGTGTAAACCTGGGACAAATGACTATGTGCCTGTCCAGGACTTAAGAAAAGTCAATAAGCGGGTACAGGACATTTACTCAACTGTGCCCAACCCTCACAACTTGCTGAGTTCCTTACCACCTGAACGGTCCTGGTACACTGTCCTGGATTTAAAAGATGCCTTTTTCTGTCTCAGATTACACCTGAACAGTCAACTTCTGTGTGCTTTTGAGTGGCGAGTCCCTGAAGGAGGATATACGGGTCAGCTAATTTTGACTAGGCTGCGACAGAGGTTCAAAAATTCACCCACTTTTTTTGATGAAGTGGTCCACCACAACCTTATGCCCTTTAGGGAACAGAACCTCCAAATTTCTCTCCTGGAGTATGGAGATGATTTAATCCTTGCAGCTTCAACCCAGGAACTGTGCCTTGACAGGATCAAGAAGCTTGTAAATGAAAAAAGTGAATTGGTGTACCACTAAGAAAGCTCAGCTATGCCATATGGACTTGACCTACCTAGGATACTCCCTCTGAGAAGGAAAGCAGTGGTTCACCGAAGCTCGAAAGAAGACTGTGATGCAGATCCCAACCCCCACCACTCTGTGACAAGTACGTGAGTTTCTGGGAACGGCAGGCTTTTGTAGACTCTGAATACCAGGGTCCACAATGTTGGCAGCACCTCTGTACCCACTCACTAAAGAAAAAGTCCCGTTCACCTGGACAGAGGAACACCAAAAAGCCTTTAACAGCATAAAGGCTGCTCTGCTTGCAGCCCAGGCTTTGGCCCTGCCAGATTTGACTAAGCCTTTCACCATATACGTTGATGAGCCAGCTGGAGTAGCACGCAGAGTCCTGACTCAGACTCTGGGGCCCTAGAAGAGGCCAGTGGCCTACCTATCTAAAAAATTGGACCCAGTTGCCAGTGAATGGCCCTCCTGCCTAAAAGCCATCGCTGCAGTAGCCCTACTTGTTAAAGATACTGGCAAGCTTACTCTAGGTCAGCATGTGAGTGTAATCACTCCCCATGCGTTAAAGAGTATTGTATGACAGCCCCCTGACCATTGGATGACAAATGCCCGGATGACCCACTACCAGAGCCTGTTGCTAAATGACCGAGTGACTTTTGCCCTACCTGCCATCCACAATCCTACCACCCTCCTCCCCAAGACCGATGCCTCTACCTGGGTACACCAATGTGCTGATATCCTGGCTGAAGAAACTGGATCGAGAAAGGATCTGACTGACCAAACTTGGCCAGGTGTGCCTGACTGGTACACAGATGGTAGAAGCTTTGTGGTGGAGGGAAAATAAAGAGCAGGAGAGGCAGTGGTTGACAGAAAACATGTAATTTGGGCAAGTTAACTTCCAGAAGGAACTTCGGCTCAGAAGGCTGAGCTCCTGACGCTAACTAAAGCTCTGCGGCTGGCAGAAGGTAAGGCAATCAATATTTACACTGACAGCCACTATGCTTTTGCCACAGCCCACATTCATGGGGCCATCTATAGACAAAGGGGGCTACTTACTTCGGCAGGCAAGGAAATCAAAAATAAAGAAGAAATCTTGGCCCTCCTAGAGGCTATACACATGCCCAAGAAAGTGGCCATCATCCTCTGCCTTGGCCATCAAAAGGGGCAAGGTGCTGTAGCCCAGGGAAATCAGATGGCAGGTTGGGTGGCCAAACAGGTGGTACAAGGCATCCCTGCGCTGCCTGTAGAGAGTATAGAAGAACCAAAAGGGACCCCAGAGATCAGTTTTGAATACACCTCCAAAGATTATGTGATGATTGAAGATCTTGAAGAACAAGGGAAGTCCAAAGGATTTAGCTACCATGGGATAGCAAGAACAAAAGAAGGAAAAATTATTTTGCCCTATAGAGAAGGAAAGGCATATGTAAAACGCATCCATCCCCTGACACATCTGGGAGCAAAGAAATTGTGTGATTTAATCCAGTCCTCAAACTATTATGTGCTCAGGCTACTAGACGAACAAGTAACTAAATCCTGCAAGTGTGTTCCCTAATTAATGCTGCAGGCCCCTTTAATGAACAAGGAAAACGACAACTGGGGGATAGACCTGGAGTTTACTGGGAAGTAGACTTCACTGAGATCAAACCAGGAAAATATGGTAATAAATAGTTACTAGTTTTCATAGACACTTTCTCAGGATGGGTAGAAGCCTTCCCCACCAAGTCTGAAACTGCTCAGGTGGTGACCAAGAAGATCGTTGAAGAGATCCTACCCCAGTTTGGGATCCCCAGGGTAATATGCTTGGATAATGGGCCTGCATTTGTTGCCCAGGTAAGTCAGGAATTAGCCACACATTTGGGGAACAATTGGAAGTTATATTGTGCTTATAAACCCCAGAGATCAGTATAGGTAGAAGGAATGAACAGGACTCTAAAAGAAACCCTAACTAAATTAGCTTTTGAGACCAGTGGTAAAGACTGGGTGACCCTCCTTCCCTTTGTGCTCCTTAGGGCCCGAAACACACCTGGGTGTGAAATTCTACATGGGGGACCACCCCCCTTGACCAAGTCTGATGGGATATTGAATTCCAGTGCTGACTCTTCCTCACCCTCTTCTCTGTTTACCCATTTAAAGGCCGTAGAAGTTGTCGGAACACAGATCTGGGACCAGATTAAAGAAGCCTACACACCAGGGAGCAGTGCAGTGCCCCACAGGTTCCAGGTCGGGGACTCAGTTCTGGTCTGACAACATCGAGCTGGCATGCTTGAGCCACGGTTTAAGGGACCTTATCTAGTGCTGCTGACCAGCGCCAAGGTAGCAAAGGTAGACAGGATCGCTGCCTGGATCCACGCATCCCACATAAAAAAAAGGCATCAAACCAGGATGAAGACGACCTCAGAGAAAATTGGACAGTGGCCTCTACTGATAATTCTCTTAAACTGTGCCTTCGCTGTACACCAACCTTGGGTAATAATCCTCACACTCTTATGACCCTGACATGGGAGGCCATCTCTCAAGCTGGGGATACTGTATGGAGTACTTCAAAGCCCCCCCCCCCTTATACATGGTGTCCCCCTCTGTTTCCTGAAATCTGTGCCCTGATAGATGGATTAGATGCCTGGGATATCCCTGAAGAGTCACATGAAACGGTGCCCCAAGATGAGGTAATCTATCACAAGCAGCCATATCACCAGGGGTTAAGTTCCCAAGGAAAGTACATTGCAGATATACCAGGCTGTAGTAGCAGGTCTCAACAGAGGAGACTTTGTCAGGAGCCCTTTTATGTCTGTCCCAGGGATAGGGCAAATAAAAAAGAGGCTCGCTGGTGTGGGGGAATAGAGGGCAACTTCTGTAGTCAGTGGAGATGTGAAACCACTGGTACCACTCATTGGGACCCTTCCTCTAGCTTGATATTATTATAGTATCCAGATGAAATAAGGGCCATGATTCCTTAAACATCACTTTTACTCAAAAAGCAAAAGAGACAAAAAAGATTGGATAAAGGGAAGACTGTGGGGCCTAACATTTTATGTGACAGGGACAGGCCCTGGATTCACATTTAAGATACGGCTAAAGATGAAGTGTCCCCCAACCCAGGCAGTAGGACCTACCCCCGTTCTTGTTAAAAAACCTCCAATGCCCCTTCCCAGACCTACTTTTCCCGGACATACCCTAGTTGGTCCAGCTATTCCAACAGAAGTCTATACCCCTTCCTCAGACCTGAAACTTACATTGCCCCTACTCCCCCAGATACTGAAAACCGTCTGTTTAGTATGGTACAGGGGGCTTTTTGGTACGCAATTGTACCAATCCCAACATCACTAAGTCTTGTTGGCTGTGTTATGCCTCCAATCCCCCATATTATGAGGGAGTTGCTCAAGTCAAGACATACAATAAGGCTGAGGACAATTCTCAGTGTCCTTGGGGAGAAAACAGAAAACTAACATTAGCAGCTGTCTCGGGAAATGGACTTTGCCTGGAACAAGTCCCACATGACAAACGGTAACTCTGTAATCAGACTCATCATCTCCAGTCTTCCAGTAATAGAGGTCAGTACTTAGTCCCTCCCTTAGTCACAGTATGGGCTTGCAACACTGGACTCACTCCCTGTGTATTTACTTCTGTTTTTAATACTTCTAAAGATTATTGTCCTTTAGTTCAGAGGGTTCCTAGGCTTCTGTATCATGATGACAGTTTTTTGTCAATGGATTCAACCACTGGACCCAGTATAAAAGGGAACCCATTACCATGACCTTAGCAGTGCTTTTGGGTCTAGGAACAGCAGCTGGGGTCGGCACAGGCACAACTGCCTTGATACAGACCCCCCACTATTTTCATGAATTGCACAACCGCTATGGATGCAGACCTAGGAGCACTAGAGCAGTCCATCACCAAACTTGAAGAATCTTTGACCTCGCTACAGAACAGAAGGGGGCTAGATCTACTTTTTCTCAAAGAAGGTGGACTCTGTGCCGCACTAAAAGAAGAGTGTTGTTTTTATGTAGACCATTCTGGTCTTATCAGGGACTCCATGGCTAAACTCAGAGAAAGGTTAGAAAAATGAAGCAAAGAAAGAGAAGCGTATTAAGGATGGTATGAAAATTGGTTTAACAGGTCTCCCTGTTTTACAACACTGATTCCACCCTGGCAGGCCCTCTGATTATTTTTTTCCTCCTGCTTTCTTTTGGGCCATGTATTTTAAATAAGCTGGTTGCTTTTGTTAAAGATAAAATAAACACCATACAAGTCATGGTCCTCAGACAGCAATATCAACAAGAAGAAAGGTCGTTCTAAGATTAGAGCTATCCACTAAAAGAAGTGGGTAATGAACAGCAAAAACTTATAATTTTGGGTCTTATAGCATTGTGGTATGTAAGTTCAAGAAATTCAGGGCTGAAGAATAGACCCAGGCAGGTCCAGGCACAGCCATACTCACCCTGTAGCTAAGAATTTCCGGCCATAAAAGATTAAAAAGAGAATGCAGGAACTAGCCACTGCTATCAGGGCGGACCAAATGGCCATCTGGCAGGATGGCACCTCCCTATAGACCCCATAAATCATACATTGACCAGGTGTCCTGCTGACCTCGAGAAGTCCCAAGCCCTTGTGTCTTTCTCCATTTTAGCAGGTACATATTACCCTGCTAATTTGTAATCATCCTGCCGCCATTTAAATAAGCCAATTATGTGTAATGGCGCAAATTCTTTTGGCTCCCCTGTTTTTGGTTTGTGGTTTTTGCCTTTATAAGCCTGTAAAAATTTTGGGCTGGGGTTGAACTCCCCTGCCCCCTGCACGGTGCATGAGTTTCGTCCTCAGCATTCTGGCTTGAGCGAACCTTTGTTGTTTGTGTGTTTGTATGCCATTAAAGCCTTGTATAATTACAGTGAGTTCGGTCTCAGTGTCCTACTGGGTGCGCGCTTGCCCGAGAAGGGACTTCCCACGGGAGTCTTTCAGTAGGTTTTCTGAATAAGTTTGTATTACATGGCAAAAAAAAAAAGATTTATTATATTCATTTCCTTCCTTCTCATGGTGTTTAAGGCATATATAATGCAATTGAATACTGCACATTCGGATTATTAACAGTTTTATACCAAGTTCCAAATTTAACATACCACGAAATGAGAAAGCGTACAATATATATTCCAATCATGAATAAGCAAATGAATGTAGGGAAATAGTTTTCAGGTACTAAGATACATAGCTATTAAGACATGATCAGAACAATTTAGATCAGAGGATATTAGCCTAACCCCTATGACTTAAATTTCCCCTTGGCTGTATACTCAGAGCTCTGTGTCCTGTCTGTTGCTGATTGGAACAATGCTTTGTTTTTCAGTAGCTTCCTGCATGAATTTAACATGGTCATACACTATAGACCGTCTTAGCAGGAATCAACTTAATGTGGATCTAGGAATCTGTTACCTGTAGAGAAGGGCCTCTCTGTTAAGAATGATCAGTGAGCATTGTACCTCATTGTTTCTACAGAGGATCCTAAAGGGTGCATAACCTGCTGTGAAAAAGATCTAGGCCCTCTAATCCATGACACAAGCCTAGTTTCCATTTGTTCAGTTATGTCAGATTTTGTACTAATATATTCAGGCAAAGTAATTACTGTTATATATCTGTTCTATCCAAGATTTTAATACTATTGGTTGCTATTTTGCATTGAATCCTAGAGCTGACGAACCAAGTAAAGAACACTGGGAAATCACCTAGATAAAAGAGATAAAGTGTGTGATGGTTACACCTTGTAATGGCAATGACTCTTTGAATTAAGAGGCCTTAAAAAGAAATGAAATAGAAACTTGAGTTTCTCAGTAATGTGAGTCACTCTGGTATCAGGTCTCTTTAGCCTGAGGATACAAGAGAAGACTCTAACCAACATCATTGACAGTCTTGGTCTTAGGTCATCATGATATCCCTTTCTATGATCCCAAGTGTATTACAATATAATAAGTAGACCCACTAAAGGCAATAAAGTAAAGACAGCACTAATCACTGAGTCCTAGGCATCCTAAATGCTAGGCAGTCACTCTGTCAACTGAGCTATGTACAGACTCTGTTCCCAATATTCACAGATTTAAGGTTTTCCAATGAAGCCTAGAAGCTGCTTTCGAAGGAAGATGTGTTCTATGACTATGTCCTAGCACAGTCTGCTGGAAAAGGCACCTCAGTTTCTGGTCAGTACTAGGAGAGCAACAGCAGGGAGGTAAAAGCTATTCACTATTGCGTCCCGCTCGACCGGCAAGAAAGATACAACAAACTAGAATCTTCCACAGTAAGAGCTTTATTGCTTGCTTATCAGGAAGATCCCGAACCGGGAAAATGGCGCTGCTTTTAAAACCTGCAGCGTGACATTTCAGCACCTGATATGGCATGACAGCTCCTGATTCATTGCTTGCCCATCACCTGAATATTTCACCCCGAGAATGGGAGTGACTAGGAGTGAATTCACTCTCGCACCTTCGTACAAGGCTTCTTTACTAGTTAGCCACAGCGGAGGCCCACGCCATCTTATAATGGCGATTGCTCGCGGCACACACGGCTCTCCTCAGAGATTACTGGTGGCATGCACGAGATTGCTCGCAGTACGTACCTGCTCTCCACATCTTCCCCTTTTTATTTTATTAAAACTTGAGGCTGGTCTAGGTCTGTGTAACTTTGCCCATCCACTGTGGCTCCTGTCTTAGGTCATTCCTCCAATGTCACAGCCTTTCCTGTCATAGGGTAACCCTATTGCCACTGGGCCCCGTGTCTTAGGTTGATCTGTGCATGAGGAAAGTTGCCCGTCCCTGGATACCACAGTGCTATGTGACATTAACTACTAAATAAACTAGGGCAAACTCTATAAAAGAGGACAGCCACCAATGTCAATTAATTTTTGAGCATAGATAGCCAGATTTCAGGGAAGGCCCCTTGCTTGATGGCAGCAAGTGCTTGGGTTATCAAAACCTTGTCACGTGTTTGTTGGGTTCTGAGCTTGCAAACCAACCAGAGCATGACCACAAGTCCACAGCAGGTGGCAACGCCAAATAAACCTACCCCCACCCATTCCTTAAAATAAGAAAAGGCAGATGAAATCCAGGAGGAGAGGACCTCTGTCAATGACAGGTCCACTCGTGTTGAGTTGATCTTTAGAACGGCCGCTCTAAGGACCTCAAGGGTCTCATCGAATCTTTCAGACCAGTTTCCTGCATGATATAAAAAAACCTGTCTAGACAAATTAGCTGCTTAAGTAAAATTTCATATTGGACACTGGTAATGCACAGAGCTTCCAGTTTTCTTTCACAACCCAACTGGGTCATCTGGTATATTAATGGACAAGGACATTGTATCAACCTCCCAGCCTGAGCTTTAGGGAGGTTTAATGAGCACCGAGGAGGTTGGGTGAGCACAACCTAAGATACTTCTAATGTAGATATAACCTTTACAAATCGGACCTTTTGGCAGGATGCAATTTGGGTTAATGGTACATTTGTACCACCTAACTTTTCAGACAAAGAACGTCCCCACCAACCAAAAATAGCCCCTCATTGTGTCTTGGAAGATGAAGGTCTGATCCTGCCTTGGTCTGATTGTCGATCCTCCATCACTTGTTGGGCAGATCAGAGTAAAACATTTTCCTTTTCTTCCAACATGACAGATGACCCAAAGAATGAATTTTTTATGAAAAAGAGATTTTTCATCCAGGACTTTAGAATGCATTCCTTTCACAAGTGGGTGCTTTGAGGAGTCAATGGCAATTGTACAGATTTCAATCCTTTGATTTTTATCCAGGGAGGAGCAGTTGTAAAGGCTTCTTTTACTGGCATCTCAAGATTTGCTCAGCACTGGGGAATACATGATGCCTCCCAGGATTCTTATGGACATACTAATATCAGAGTAGAGATCACTGGGTTCCATAAAACTTTGGTAAACCAGATTAATTATACATCTCCCCCAGTCTGTGTTTACCCCCTTTCTTGTTTATATTCTTTCACGTAATTCATTTGAAGTCTGTTCCAATGATTCTTGATGGATTTCTCAATGTTGGCATGTAACAATAAACACCCATGCCATGGTGCCACGGATCCCACTTTGGGTCCCTGTTCTGGTGGAAACACCCTCCACCTTGAAAGTAAATGGGAGAAATGCCCTAAAGATACATGAAGTACACACTAGATTAGTTGAAAAGTGGAAAATTAGCTGATAAGAGCAACTGTTGTTTGGGCAGTGGTGCTTTATGTCTTTAATCGTATCACTTGGTTGGCAGAGGCCAAGAATGTCTGAGTCTGAGACCAGCTTGGTATACAGAGTGTGTTCCAAGACAGCCAGGTCTACACAGAGAAACCCTCTCTCAAAAAATAAACAAACAAACAAACAAACAAACAAACAAAAAGCACCTGTTCTATGAAGAGGACCTGGCACAATGCACCCACATAGTGGCTTACAATTTATGCACAGCTACAGTTTTAGAGAATCACTGCTCTCTTTTAGCCTCTGTAGGCTATAGAGGCATAAGTGAGAGAGAGGGCATGAGCAGACTAGCACAGAAGTGAGAGAGGGCATAGCACATAGGTGAGAGAGAGGTCCTGAGCACTCTAGCACATAAGGGAGAAAAAGGGGCTGGGCATCCAAGCACATAAGTGAGGGAGAGAGGGCCTGCACATCCTAGCACACTCTTGTAATCAAGCTCAGTACTAGGAAGGTGGAGGTGGGAGTTTACCAGGGATTGTAGGGAATCTGGATGTTCTCTTCTGATCTATTAGGACAGCATGGACTGTTCTGTTGTGGGTATGTACATACAGAAAAAGTACACACATTTTAATTTTTATGCACATAAATAAATAACAAAAAATATTACAGTTGAAATTAGTAGTGCCATTTCCAGTACTTTCATGTTACACATTTGTTCATGTTTTTTCAAGTCTGCAAATGCTTATCAACCTAGAAACTGGAAATCATTTGTCTTAAAGATGGTAGCTCATTTCCACCTCCTGAGACCTCCCTTCTAATCAATGGTGCCTGGTACTCCATGACAGCATACACAGGGTATATTCAGCCAAAGGGTGAAATCCCTGGATGAGACCTGTTTTCTCCATCTGGCATCACAAAGGGTCCTCAGAGACATGTGGGTCTCTCCTGATAACGTTTTATTTATTTGTTTGTTTATTTGTTTGATTTTGTTTTGTTTTTTATTTTTGTTATTGTTTTGTTTTTTATTTGTTTTATTTTTGTTTTGTTTTTTGTTTTTGTTTTTGTTTGTTTGTTTGTTTGTGTGTTTGTTTGTTTTTCCCATTGAGCAGACAAGCAAGGAAAGGTGCGGTTGTGAAGGAGTTCACTTCTGAATGACCTGGAAGAGATAACCAGCTCTGATTAGGGTTATTGGACTGTTAAAGGATGTGTGACTGGAAGGAAATCTCAGTCGCAAGAGGCCACTATGTGAGGAAAAACCTCCCGATCTGCATTTCCTACGGCTTCTGAGGGTTAAATGAAGGAGGAAGATCATATTTATTTATTTTTCCTTTTTTTTAACTAAGAAGACATTATAGTTTTTAAGAGAAGAATGGCTCTTAAAAAAATAATGATGATTCCAAAGGAAGATTACTTATTACTTTTGGACTTTGATGATGAAGAAGATGACATAAATATTTCGGAGGAGTCTCTTTCTGAAGGTTACTGCATATTCAGTGTTGGGTATTAATTGTGTGTTGTGCAGTTCACTAGACTTTTACCTAGTCACCTGAAATGGAAGAAGTCTTTTCTCAGAGATTTTATATAGTTCATTTGAAATTTTACCTATCTATCTATATCTATATATTCCTATACCCGAGTTTTAGCAACACATATAACTACTCTTGACATTGTAGTCACAATATGTTGATAAAAAATAACTTTTTATGATTTTGCCACCGGAAAATACCTGAAAATTGTTCCAATAATATGTTTGCAAAACTTGAATTTATTTCAAGAACATTACAAATAATTTATTTCATTCTTTTTTTTATTATTTATTTTCTTTTTTTCTTTTTTTTACATTTCAAATGTTATTCCCTTTTCTGTTTTCCCCTCCAAAAATCCCAGTCCTCTCCCCTCTATCCCTGCTTTCCAACACACTTACTCCCAATTCCTGGCCCAGGCATTCCCAAAACTTGGTCATAGGAACTTTACAAGAACAAGTGTCTCTCCTCCCATTGATGACATACTAGTCCATCCTCTGCTACATATGCAGCTGTAGGCATAAGTCACAACTTATGTTTACTTTGATTGGAGATTTAATCTCAGGGAACTCTGGGAGTACTTGTTAGTTGTTTTTCCTCATAGAATGTTCCTTGTGTACTTTCTCTAGCTCCATAATTAGGGACCCTGTGCTCAGTCCAATGGATTTCTTTGAGCATCCACTTCTGTATTTGTCAGGAAATGGCAGATCGTCTCAGGAGACAACTATATCAGTCTCCTGTCCCTAAGCTCTTGTTTGGCTGTTCAACAGTATCTGGGTTTGGTAGTTGTTTATGGTATGGATCACAGAATGAAGCAGTGTCTGGATTCCTTCAGTCTTAGTTCCAAACTTTTTCTCTGTAACTCTTTCCATGGATCTTTTGTTCCCAATTCTGAGAAGGAACGACATATCCACACGTTGGTCTTCCTTCTTGTTGAGTTTCATGGGTTTTGCAAATTTTACCTTGTTTTTTTCTGAGTTTCAAGGATAATATCCACTTATCAGTGAGTATATATCATGTGCTTTCTTTTGTGATTGAGTTATCTCACTTAGGAACATATCATCCAGATCCATCCATTTGTCTAAGAATTTCATGAATTCATTGATTTTAATAGTGATGTAGTATTTCATTATGTAAATGTACTATATTTTCTGTATTCATTCCTCTGAAGACAGGCATCAGGTTTATTTTCAGCTTCTTGCTATTATAAATAAGGATGCTATGAACATAGTGATGCATGTATCCTTATTACAAGTTGGAATATCTTCTGGATATATGCCAAGGAGGACTATTGCTGGATCTTCAGTAGAACTATTACCACTTTTCCGAGGAAACCCCATCTGCTTTCCAGAGTGGTAGTACCAACTTGCAATTCCACAAGCAATGGAGGAGTGTTCCTACTTCATCACATACCCACCAGCAACTATTGTCATCTGAGTTTTAGATCTTAGCCATTCTGACTCTGTGAGGTGGAATCTTAGGGTTATTTTGACTTTCTGTTCCCTGATGATTAAGGATTTTGAACATTTATGAGGTGCTTCTCAGCCATTCAGTGTTTCTTAATTTAGAATTCTTTGTTTAGAACTGTCCCCATTTTTTAAAATAGTGTTATCTGATTTTCTGGAATCCAGCTTCTTGAGTTCTTTGTATATATTGAATATTAGTCCCTTATCTGATTTAGCATTGATAAAGACGTTTTCCCCGATTTGTTCTAATGATAGTGCCCCTTGCCTTACAGAAGTTTTGCAATTTTTGAGGTCCCATTTGTCTATTTTTAATCTTATAATAACAGCCATTGCTGTTTTGTTCAGGAATATTCCCCATTTAACCTTGTCTTCGAGGCTCTTCCACACTTTCTCCTCTATAAGTTTCAGTGTCTCTGGTTTTATGTGCAGTTCCTTGATCCAATTAGACTTGAGCATTGTACAAGGAGATGAGAACAGATCAATTTGCTTTCCTCAATATGCTAACTGCCAGTTGAGCCAGCACCATTTTTTGAAAATGCCATTTTCTTTCCACTGGGTGGTTTTATCTCCTTTGTAAAAGATCATGTGACCACATGAGTTTGGGTTCATTTCTCTGTCTTCAGTTCTGTTCCATTTATCTACCTGTCTAACACTATTCCTGTACCATGAAGTTTTTATCATAATTGCTCTGTAGTACAGCTTGAGGTCAGGCATAGTGATTACAAAAGACATTCTTCTATTGTTGAGTATAGTTTTGGATATAGTAGTTTTTTTTTTCAAGATGAATATGCAAATTGCCCTTTCTAACTCAGTGAAGAAATGAGTTGGAGTTTTGATGGTGATTGCAATGCATATCAGATTGCTTTTTGAAAGATAGCCATTTTTACTATATTAATCCTGCCAAATCATTAGCATGGGAGATTTTACCATCTTCAGAGATCTTCTTTGATTTCTTTCTTGAAGAATCTTGAAGTGTTTATCATACATATATTTCACTTTCTCAGAGTCACACCAAGGAATTTTATATTATTTGTGACTACTATGAAGCACGTTTTTTCCTAATTTCTTTCTCATACTATGTGTCTTTTCTGCAGAGAAATTCCACTGTTATGTTTAAATTTATTCTAAATTCAGCTCCTAAGCTGAAAATGTGTATCAGGATTAGGTTTTCTCTGTTGTAATTTTTGGGGTCATAGATACATGCTATCATATCTTCTGGAAATAGAGAAATTTTGACTTCTTCCTTTCCAATTTGTATTCATCTGTTTTCGTTTTGTTTTGTTTTGTTTTGTTTTTGTTGTTGTTGTTGTTTTGTTTTGTTTTGTTTTGTTTTGTTTTGTTTTGTTTGTGTAATTGCTCTGGCTAGTATTTCAAGTACTCTATTAAATAGGTAGGGAGAAAGTGGGCAGCCTTGTCCAGTCCCAGATTTTTGTGGGATTCCTTCTGGTTTCTGACCATTTAGATTAAAGTTAAATCCTGGGCCTTCTTTTCTTTTCTTTTCTTTTCTTTTCTTTTCTTTTCTTTTCTTTTCTTCTCCTTCTTTTTTATTTTTTTTTAGGTGTATGCCTTGAATTCCTGGTCTTTCCTGGACTTATTATGAATGGCCATTGTATTTATCCAACTATTTGCTCAGCATCTAATCGAATAATCATGGGGTTTTTGTACTTGAGTTTTTTTGTTTTGTTTTTGTTTTTGTTTTTTTTTTCTATAATGGATTTAATTGATGGATTTTCGATATTAAACTCTCCCTGAATCATAAGAAGGAGGCCAACTAGGTCATGATGGTTTATCCTTTTGATGTATTCTCGGACGCGTTTTGAAAGGATTTTATTTAGTATTTTTGCATCGATATTCATAATGGAAATTGGAATAAAGTTTCCTTTCTCCATTAGGTTTTGTATAGTTGTAATCTTGCTTCATAGAACATATTAAATAGTGTTCCTTCTCTTTTAATTTTGCATAATAGTTTGAGGAGTATTGGTATTAGGTCTCCATGAATATCTGATAGAATTCTGAACTAAACCCATCAGACCCTGGGCTTATTTTTGGTTGGGAGACTATTAACGATTGCTTCTAATTCTTTAGGGGTGTTATGACCCACACTACAGTCTTGCCAGAAAGAATGCCCACAGGACACTTGGATCCTTCTGCAGTAAAGCTTTAAGGCATCTCGAGAGATAGATGATCAGCTTCAGGACAAGAGACCCAGAGAGCAGAAAACCCCTCCCTTATATAGGCTGTGAAGACAGTTAGAAGTATGGTTGGAGACGTGCACCACCGGAATTGTCTGCCCACCATCAGCCTGATGATGCCATTGGAGAGACAGGGCTCAGGTAATGGAAAGATACCCCGATGCCTGTGCACACTCACCACGAGCAATAGTGACAATGGTGTTGTGAGCACCATCTTGTAATGGTGGCCGTGAGGACGGCTCCTCACATCTCACCCTTTTTTTTATGTTAGAAGCAACAGGCCACACAGTATGGAGAGTGGAGATAGAGGTCAAATTCCGAGTGTGCAAGCATAGGGGCCTTACACAAAACCTCCTCCCAGGCTCGTCACCCAGAGTGGTCTTGGTCAGCTCCCCTGTCGTTTTTCCTGGGGGAAGGACACTAGGACACTCAACCTTCTTGAAAGATGACATATCTCCCAGAAAGAAGCTCAAATTACACCACAATGCCATTCCAGTGCAGTGCTTAGCTCCAAAACTCTCCTGGGCTGTTAAAGCACACCCGCTCCAACCCATGCAGCAAGACTCGCCTCAGGGTTTTGTGGAGCTGGATGTCCAGCAACCTTATTGCTTGAGCATCATCGATATTCATATATTGGGGGAAACACCCTGCTCCAAAGCAACAAGTGCCTGGGTTACTACCATCCTGTCCCTCCTTGTTTGGGATTTAAGTTTGCAGATCATCCATAGTAGGAGCAGTACTCCACTGTACACAGCCACTCCAAACAAACCACCCCCACCCATTGCTTGAAGTAGGAGAATGCTGCAGAAATCCAGGTAGAAAATCCTTCCATCAATGACAGGTCAAGACATGTCGAATCGACTTATAAGATGGTGATCCTCAGCTCCCGGAGTGTCTGTTCAAATTCTATGGTCCAATTCTGTAACAAATAACAAGACAAAGCCTTTTACAGGTTAGCTGCTCTTGTAAAATTCTGAAATTGTAGTAAGGTGATACAGACGCTAGGCAGCTTATGTTTGCAACCCAGCTGAGGCATTTGCCAAAGAATATACACCTGCTCTTGGACCAGATCGATCCGTTGGTTTACCAACATGAGGCCTCTCTGTATCTGGGAGTTGGCCATGGTCTGGCTGTTCAGGGCCAATGTCACTCTTGCCGAAAGGTCATTTTATAGTTTGCGTTGTCTGAACCGTAGCAGACAAGGCAAGGGCCGAAACAGTGACAGAGGCAGCTATTGCTGCTATTGCTACCAAGCCAACTATAATAGCAGAGATTCCAAAATCTCTCTTTTCTCTAAAAAAGCTTAAATTCTAGAGGCTTCCACAGGAACTGGAACAAATCTAGGCACATGAGTAACCAAAGCAAAGGGATACTTAGTAGCATCCCAACACAGGGTATAGAAACTTTAATTAAGCAAACAATCTAACTCTAATTGATTATTATTTAAACTTTTATTACTTACCACCCACAGAAAGGGGGCCAAACACAAACCGGGGTGACAGTATAATTCACCCTTTTAAATGCTTTATATTTAGTATTAGAGGAGGAGTGATCGAATGACCCCAAACCAGCACTCAAAGTGCCCTACCACTCAAAACCCATTTGGCCCTTTTCACTATATCCACCTTCAATCATGGCCATAGGTGAAAGATCGGTACAGCTCTCATTAACCCCACAAAGTAACCATTGATCAAAAGGGTTAGCATCTGCCCGATCAGAATCCATGAAGTTAAAATCATGTCCAGCAAGGATTTCATTAATCTCTACACTTACATGTGGGGAAAAGGAAAAAAAAAATCCTTCAACCACCCAAAAAGTTTTTCTGGCCTGGCACCCAGTCCAAGGAAGCATGGAGTCCTCCGAGGATCTTCCTTTACAAAAGGGTGCCATTCTGGGTTGCTGGGGCAGTGCTTTCCTGGATTTATGACTAGGCCTCCAGCCTTGGATTATCAAGGCATTGGCTAATATTTCAGAGTGGGTTCCCCAAGCAGCTGCTTTCAACCAGGCCACTGATTGATTTTAGAAGGATATACACTGGCGTTGGTCTTTCAATTCAGAGATCATTACAAAGCACAGGCTTCCTTTGAGGGAGAAGTTCTGTTTTCCATCAGAACCTGAATTTGTCCATCTAATGGTAAAAAGGCAAGTCCCAGCTCCTTATCAGTAGTAAAGAAATGTGGAAAAACTTGTGCACTGTGCATGACAGGCATGAACAGAATGCTAGACATAATACCCCAACACAATTCCCCCGATATACTAGGAACCATGATCTCCAGTAGAAGGGTCATTATCCATCGTTGTTTCCAGAATTCCCTCTTTTGTCCACATCTTCTGAAGGGGAGATCCTTCAGATGAGGCATTCTGGAACCCAAAGGGGATTGTCTTCTTCCTGTGGAAAGACACAAATAACTCCTTTGGATCTTATTAAAATAGGATGCAGGCCTCTACATTTTCCAGTTAAGACAACTTTCCATTTGATAATTTCTCTAGATCTGTTTGGTTCTGAACAGTGATGATCAGCTGCAGTGTGGCCTTGCTCATCAATATTCAAAAAATTAAGAGTAAAGAGTACCATGGAGATGTCCACTCTCAGTGTTAAGGGCAGGCCCTCATCGACTCACCCTTTCTTTTTGATAAGGTAAGTTTTAACAGTGTGGTGGGAACGTTCCACAATGTCTTGTCCCTGTATGGCAAACCAGTTAAATAAGTTACATTCCTCTGTAGACAGAATTGTTGAAAATTTTGAGAGGTGTAGGCCAGTCCATTATCTGTTCTAAGAAATTTGGTTTGTCCCCAAGCACTCCAAGCTTCAAGGCAAAGTTGAATTACATGTGTGGCTTTTTCTTAGTAGAGGATCAGTTTTACTGCCCTCTTTTCTCTCTCCCCTTCCTTCTGAATCCCTGGGAGGGCCATTTTTCTTAGACATGTCTTTCTTTTTTCGAGCTCCCATTCTCTCATTCTGTTAGGTTTCTGACATACTGTCCTGAACCTCTTCTAGTATTCCCTGTCCCTCCACATTGGCTGTTTGGCAGGTTTCATCCTCTAGACAGTTTTATATCAGCTTGCAAATGCCTTGGTGCCCAGGCGTAAGTCTCCCTCTTCATGCTTAAGGTCAAGGTCACTTCCTAGCTTACTACATAAGGCTACAGTTAGAGACCCCGAACAAGAATACCAGGGAGAAATGCGATCCACTTCCTTAACAAAGTTCTGCAGTGTACTGGAGGCAACCTGCCTGTAATGCAGTGATCACTGACTGTGAGGAGGCCATGATAGAGTGAGTCCCTGCTCCGATCTACACCCCATTTATAGTACTCCTTAAGCAAAGCGAAAGTAAACACAGTGCTCTGTTCCCTTGTCTACGGAAGGCTTAGAAGATACCTCAGTGCTGCCACTTATCTACATCGGACTGACAACACCTCATTTTTCAGCACCAGCCTCGATGGACCTCAAATTTCAGCACCAGCCTCGATGGACAGAATAAGAAACAGAATGAGGGCCAGGGCAACCAAGACTAGAGCTTCTACTGCCCCTTCCTAGGGTGCATCTAGATTAAGACCGAAATCAATAGGGATAAGAGGGTCACGATGAGACATACCTCTCCAAACTTACCTTTTCCCTGCAGTTCTGAATCCACCCCATTTCCAGGGGTTCTCCTCAATGCCAGCGATGTTGATCCTGGCTTTATGGCACCGGATGACCTGCGCTACCATCTCGCCAGCAAGAACACATGCAGGACACTCAGATCTTTCTGCAGAAAAGCTTTAATACATCTCCAGAGATAGATGAACAGCTTCAAGACAGGAGACCCAGAGAGCAGAAAACCCCTCCCTTATATAGGTTGCAAAGTTTGGTTAGAAATACGGTTGGAGACGTGAATCACCGGAATTGTCTGCCCACCATCAGCCTGATGACGCCATTGGAGTGGCAGGGCTCAGGTAATGGAACGATACCCTGACGCCTACTCGCGTACTCACCATGAGCAATGTTGACAATGGTGTTGTCAGCACCATCTTGTATTGGTGACCGTGAGGGCGGCTCCTCACAGTGGTAGAAGTAATTGCAGGGTTTCTCTGATCCTGATTTGAATTTGGTACCTGATATCTGTCTAGATAAGTGTCCATTTTATCCAGACTTTCAAGTTTTGTTGAGTACAGCCTTGAATAGTAGGATCTGATGATATTTAAAATTTACTAAATTTCTGGTGTTATTTCTCCCTTTTCATTTCTGATTTTGCTAAATTGGATGCTGTCCTTGTGTTCTTTATTTAGTCTGTCTAATGGTTTATCTATCTTGTTGATTTTTTCAAAGAAAAAGCTCCCAGTTTGTTTGATTATTTTTGTATTGTTCCTTTGTTTCCACTTGGTTGATTTTAGCACTGAGTTTGATTATTTCCTGACTTCAACTCCTTTTGGGTGAATTTGCTTCTTTTTGTTCTATAGTGTTAAGGTGTGATGTCAACCTACTCCTATATCCTCTCTCCGGTTTTTTTTTAGAGGCATTCAGAGAGAGCTATGAGTGTTCCTCTTAGGGCTATTTTCATTGTGTTCCATAACTTGCAGTATGTTGTAGCTACATTTTCATTAAACTCTGAAAAGTCTTTAATTTAGTTCTATATTTCTTCCTTGACTGTTTTGTCACTGACTAGATTGTTGTACACATTCCACGTGTATGTGCGTTTTCAATTATTTATATTATTGTTGAAGTTAGTCTGTGGTGATCTGATAGGAAGCAGAAAATTATTTCAATAATTTTATATCTGTGAGGCATGTTATGTGACTGAGTGTATGGTCAATTTTGGAGAAGGCATCGTGAAGTCCTGAGAAGAAGGGACATTCGTTTGTTTTAGGATAAAATGTTCTATAGATATCACCTAAACGTATTTGCTTCATAAATTCTGCAAGTTTCACCATGTATCTTTTTAGTTTTAGTTTCCAGGATCTGTCCATTAATGAGGGAGGGCTGTTGAAGTCTTCCAATATTATTGTGTGTGGTACAATGTGAGTTTTGAGCTTTACTAAAGTTTCTTTTATGAATGTGGATGTCATTGCATTTGGAGTATATATGTTTAGATTTGGGAGTCCATCTTGGTAAATATTAACTTTAATGAATATGACGTTTCCCGCCTTGCCTATTTTAATAACTTTTGGTTGAAAGTCAGTTTTATTTGATATTAGAATGGCTGCTCCACCTTATTTCTTCGGATCATTTGCTTGGAAAGTTCTTTTCCAGCCTTTTAGTCTGAGGTAATTTCTGACTTTGTCCTTGGTGTTTGTTTTTGGTATGCTGAATATTGCTTACACATCCATTTTTTTATTCTATGCCTTTTTACTGGTGAACTGAGTCCACTGATATTAAGAGATCCTAAGAAAAGTCCTTGTTGCTTCCTGTTATTTTTGTTATTAGAGTTGGAATTTTGTTCATGTAGCTATCTTCTTTTAGGTTTCCTTCACCTTTAATTTCTTCTTTTTTCTCGAGTGTAATTTCCCTCTTTATATTGAAATTGTCCCTTTATTATCGTTTGATGTGCTGGATGCATTGGAAGATATTGTGTAAATATTGTTTTGTCACAGAATACCTTGTTTTCCCAAGCTATGTTAAAAGAGTTTTGCTTCATGTCTTGGCTGGCATTTCTGCTCTCTTACATTCTGTATGACTTCAGCCCTAGATTTTCTCCTTTCATAGTCTCAGGGGAGAAGTTATGTGTAATCCTGATAGATCTTGCTTTATATATTACTTGACCATTTTCCCTTACTGCTTTTAATATTCTTTCTTTGTTTTGTGCATTTGGTGTTTTGACTATTATATGATGGCAGAAATTATTTTTTTCCGGTCCAAATAATTTGGCGTTCTGTAGTCTCCTTGTTTATTCATGAGCATATCTTTCTTTAAGTTAGGGATTTTTTTTCTATAACATTGGTAAAAATATTCACTAGCCCTATAATTTGGAAACCTTACTTCTTATCTATGCCTATACTGGATTTCATGTACGTAATTATGTCATTTCTAAAAGCTGTTTCAAAAATTCACCTGGGCAGTATTTCCTGAGAAATTCAAATCATTAATACTTTAATCCCTTTTACTAATATAGCATATTATGTTTCCATTTTCTGTTGTCCATATAGTACAGAGCCCAGCATTTGACAAAGATGAGAATATATCACCTCAGGTAGAAACAGATGAAGATACGGTGTAATATTTTCAATTTTTTCCCATTTCAATAGAGTACTTCAAAAGTGGTGTTTGTGATCCCTTGACTGGAGAAGTAGATTCAGGAAAAAGAGTAATTCAGGGTCAGATTCTCTTATATGTGTAGTTCAAGACCAGATTGTGGTCCTTTAGAACTTGTGATCACAAAAACATAGCAACTAGTACAATACAACCACCTGCATGAGATGTTCCCAGATATACACACAAAGAAAAGGAGAACCATTATAAAAATAATAGAAGGACCATTTGGGAAGAAGAAGGATCTCAGCAATGGTAGTACAGTTATGAAGAAGTGCTGTGAGGTGTAAATGTATGAATTGTTTAAAGTAAATATTACAAGTTTTTTTTGGAATTCTACCATGTATTTTATATGTATATGACATATGGATCAAATCAAATATTATATATTCATTAAAAATAATTAAAATAATTTTCTGTGTAAAGTTTTTTGTGAGGTAGAAAAAATGTCCTATGGTGAGACTCCAACTTAAAGTGTATCTCGCAGGAAGGTAAATCCCCTAGACGTTTCCAAGCTTGTTTTCCCTGATCTCTGAAAATACAGCTAGGAAGAAGCTCTTTGTTCTCTATAGCCAGCAAAAAGGCTTTTTGTTTCTATACTTTTCAACCAGA